>NW_027673113.1:942500-1374744 GCF_964194105.1 Spermophilus citellus | reverse complement strand
GGCTAATTTTAATTCCTTCTTTAGGGGTTCAGATATCCCCACCTCTTTGAGGAGGAAGCCTAGCTCCATGCCAGACCCCGGAGGGCCATTTCTCTGCTCTCAAGCTCCTGTGCACCTCTCGTTCCTGCAAAGCTGGGGGCTGAGCAGCAGTGAAGAAGTGTCCAGCAGGGAGAGACTCCTGCTCCTGTGAGGGGCTCTGATGTGCGCCTCCTTCAGCGGGCAGTGAACCCCTGAGAACGGCAGCCTATGCCTTTCCCCTTCAAAACCTTGATGGCAAGAGAAGTGAGCCCAAGTCCCTGGCTGTACTGGAGGTGCTGCCAGAGCAAACCTCAGGGGACTCCGCCACCCCCCCAGGATGTCCCAGTTGCATGAGCTGATGCCTCTTCCCTGTATTTTTGAGCCGTGTCTTGTGTGAACTGCAGTTGAGAGCATCCTAGCTGATAAGCTGTTTTAACATGGTTCTCTTCTAATCTGACCCTGCGACTCCAACCCCTGCCCCTGCTTGATGGGGTCCCCCTATCTTAACAGAGAGAACCTGTTATGGCTTTGCTGGGTCGATGGCCACAAAGGCCACATTCCACATCTGAAGGTGGAAAATCCATAGACACAGCGTTTTCTTGGTGGCTGATGCTATACATGACCCCTTGCTCCATTTTTTTTTTGGCAAAAATTTAAACAAAACACATAATCAGACAATCCTTTTAAAGAAAAACATCATACTCATCAATTACAGGCTATGTAACAGAAAAGCCTTAGACAGTTATCTAATAGTTACTTAGAAAGAAAGAGAATGATGTGGGGGCATTTGGAAGCGAAGGCTGCATTCTGGCAATGAACAAGCTTGTGGAGGAAAAATGGACTGGGGCCAGAGTGCCCCCTGCCCTGGAGTCCCACCAACCTGGGTGACTTGGGGATGCCCCGTCCCCTGCTGGCCTTGTTTTCCTCTTCTGTGAAATGAAGGAGGAGAAGCAGATGCCCTCCCAGGTCCTTTCTGGCTCTACACATCTGTGATGTATGGAGGTTTGAATTCAATTGATTATTTTCCAGACTCTTCCGTGTGTGCTGGCTCAGCCCAGCTCACTCTGCTCAGCCTTTCTGACAGTGATAAGTTGCAAAGTCATATAGAAGGGAGTTTTCTGTCTTCAATTCAGGAGACATATCTAGCTCTATTACTTGGGGTAACTCAATTCAATTCACATTTGATTCAATGTTGACTGAATAGTTACTTCAGCCAAATTACCAAGGAGGCTCCTGGCTTCCCTTGTGAACCCTGGGAAGTCTGATGATTTTCTATTCTCTCTCCTTCAATCACCAAACACTTATTGATTGTCTACTGTAGCCTAGATATGGAGCATTAAAGATAAATCAAGTGGGAATTCTGCCTTTTGAGAGCATACCAAATAATATTTTAAATAAAAACAGGTTCTGGTGTCAGTCTTACCTGGCTGAGCTTCCTAGCAGCTCTCCTATTGGCCAGCAAGGCATAAAGTACAAGGAGGGTGGCCAGCCTGCTCTTGTGGGACTCCTGTAACCATGAGGAAGCGCACCTATGAGAGAAACATCAACCACTTTAAAAAGGTCCTACTCTTTAGGGCTCCACCTCTCGACACTGCCACCCTGGCTGCTAAGCTCAAGTAAGGCACATGAACCTGGGTAAAGTATAAGTCCATGCAATGAAGTTTGGCTTCTTACTCTGCAGAAGTAAGAATAATAACTTCACATTTGGCCCTCTGAATTTGTGGGTCCACAACTTGAATTCAATGAATATTTAGAAAAAGAAAGCATCTGTATTGAACATGTGGAGGCTTTCCTCTTGTTATTTCCTAAACAATATAGTGTCACCACTATTTACATTGTACCAGGCATTATGAGCAACCCAGAGGTGATTCAAAACACAGGGGAGGATGTGTGTAGGCTCAATGCAAACCTGGAACTCTTTGCCATCAGGGACTCTAGCATCCTCTGACTTTGGTATTCACGGGTGCCTGGGACCAACCCCCCCATAGATTCTGAGGATGGCCGTGTCTGGTTTGCATGGCCATATCTGGTTTGCATGGTATGTGTTTAGCCTCCAAATATAAAGACCAGCACATGCTAAATGTAGCACAGGGTCAGTTCAGCTGCTCAAGTCATAAAATACAACATGTCCACAAACATTTGAAGTTTATGGAAAGAGGCTTGGCTTTCACAGAATTTATGGGACAATGACATTTACAGTAGCTTGGAAATGAGCTGAGGTCCTGCAGGTAGGAAAGGGTAGAAGAAGATTCAAGACTGAAGGAGTGTGAGGCGGAAGTTAGCAGAATGACGAGCATGATGGGGTGAGGAGGGTCCCTGAGAAGGGGGAGACCATCACCAGTGTCCCCTGCAGATAAGCCCTACAGTGTGGGGTAGAGCCCTGAGTGCTATGCTGAGGATCTGACAGGCAGCAGGAGCCCTTGGAATTAGGAGAAGACATGGCACCCCTGCTGTGGTTCCATGTGGCATGTCTTCCAACAGGAAATCAGGACTGGGATTTGGATGTGATGTCTGACTTATCTGTGGTTCATCAAGAGGCAACAAGAAAATCAGTGTGGAGCTCAAGGGAACCTCTGCTGAAGTAAAGTGTGAGAGTCATGAGCAAGCACTTATTGACCATATTCATAGAGCACTTGCCATTCCCTAATAGGTATTGAGAATAAGTCAACTTATAAAACAGAGTACCTGCCCTCATGCAGTTTACAGTCTACAAAAGTAGATAACAAAGAGGAAAATACATGAAGTCCATTTTGTAACAACACACGTGTGGGTGGGTGTTTTATTAAATAAAGAGGTTTATTTGGTTCACAATCCTCATGTCTAGAATGTCCAAACAACATGGTGCTGGCACCCTGGGGGAAACCCCTGGCTGATTTGCAGCATGGCAGAGATGTGGGAGAGAACTGACCGTGTGAGGAAGGGCCCCATGTGCAAGCAAGGAAGCAAGAAAGATTGAGGAGAGTGGCCAGCCTGCTCTCGTGGGACTCCTGTGACATGAGAGAAGCATCAACCTGTGAGAGAAGCATCAACCACTTTAAAGAGGTCCCACTCTGTAGGGCTCCACCTCTTGACACTACCACCTTGGATGGTCAGCTCAAGGAAGGCACATGAACCTTTGGGAGACAAACCACATCCATGCCCTAGAACCGAATTTGAGGAGTGACGAGACAGAGGAAGCATAGGGGCTGTGTGACTCCTTGAACAGGGAGGTGATATTTGAGGACAGAATGTGGAGACTGTGGGTGGGACTCTGCAGGAGGATGGAGCTCAAGGTTGAAAATCCATAGCTGAGAATGGTGTTGAGATGCACAAACAGTTCAACGCGGCTCACTGCTGTGGTCAGGACACCCCAGAGGGGACAACCCCATCTAGTGCTTGGAAGCCTCCATTATATATGTCTGTTAGGAGGACAGAAAGAGACCAGGTACCCAGGGCTGCCCAATAGGCAGCCAGAACCCCACTCCTGGAAACTGGGAGTCAAGTTTGTACGAAGGTTGGGATTTAGGGGTCTCACATCCAAGGGCAGCAGCTGCTCAGGGGGACCTGGCTGTATGTGCCCTAGCATGTGGAACAAAGAGAAGATCCAAGGGCAGAACTTTGGGGAGAGAACAAACAGTCCCAAGGGAGACCAAGGACAAGCAGTCTGAAATATGGGAGGGGAGGGAGAGCCGGCTGTGCTGAGGCTGTGATAGGAAGGGCACAGTGATCAACACTTGAGGTCACGTGCAGAGAGGGCAGAGTGGGGCTGAGGAGACAGGAGGTGGAATGCAGGGGCCTCATGTGAGCACCAAAGGTAAGAAAATGGACCGACCAGGAGCTGCTGGATTAAACTGTTTGCAGTGGAAAAAAAAAATAGATGGATTGGGTAATAATATGAGAAGGAGGGAGGATCGTAGGTTTTTCGTTTTGTTTTGTTTTCAAGAATTTGCTCTTTCCCATGGAACGGGTTCTGTGCCAAATCTGGGCCTCAGTGCTGAGGCTGCGAATTCTCTTGGTTTCTGAGCTCTGCAGTGCTGAGGCTCAGGCAGCTGCTCTCCACTTGGCCCACATCCTGTCTTTTGGCTCGTGTAAAGAATAAACAAACCAAGTGGGCAATGAGCCTGGTGCTTGATCCAGAATATTCTTCAAGCTTTAAACCACACTTGCTCTAATCTGACTGGTGGGTTCCACCTCAATGTTTCTGATTTCCAATTTGCACACCAGCTATTTCCTTATGCAAATCTACTGTGCCTTATGCACAGTAGGTGAACAATAGGTAATTGTCATTTGATTGAATGAGTTGATGTACAAAGAACTTTGAGGCTCCCATAAAGGGCCAGTATGTCTCACCAAGTGACACTGGTGGGCATGGGCTATTCAGAGTCTGTGTCATATCATCTACGAAGGCCAGGGTGTTCCCCTGGAGATCTCCATTTGAGGATTGATATGCTGCGGATCATTCTTCTATTCTCAAGCATGAGGAATTTTCTTTGCCAACACCTCACCCTCCTAATTTCATTTAAAAACAGATAATCCTCTAAAAAGTCAAATAATATCAAGTAGCAGGGGCCAGGGAAGTGGAAATACAGTGTAGCCAGTGTGCATCTCCTCTGAGATTCAAGATGTCAAACTGTGTTACTTTGGTTATTGCTTTACAGTATTTCAAATCGTGTTACATTATATCTCGCCACTCCTAAATATGAAGTGAGCCCAGAACAGTCAGATAATGGGCAAGCACAAGGGTTGCCTGACAGTCTGAATTATCCTTGAGTGGCTTGGCATAAAGTGATCACACCGCTCTTTAGGGAGAGGGGAAAAGGGAAAAAAAGAGAGCCAGACACTTCTCTTCGGACCAAGGAACATTGAACTCAGATTCAGTGACCCATGCTCAGGCAGGGGCAGCAGGCTGGCTGGCTGGTGCTCCTGTCATGCTCTGCAGCCACCCTGAGCTCATCTGAATCTGGAGAGAAAAAGCTGAACCTTCCAAGGTCTTTCCCGATTAAGAGGGCTGCTGCTCACCAGGGAAATCAGTGACAGGTGGAAGTGACCATGTGCTTCGCCCTGCAGGGCTGCAGCTCCTCAACAGGCTCGTGACAGCCCTATCCACTGACCCTATCCCGCTATCACAGAAAAGGGGTGCCATTTCTAGGCCAGTATGATTCACAGCTTGAAGGACTCTAGTTTACAAACAGGCATTTCACAGACTAGCGTGTGTGTGCGCACGTGCGCGCACACACACACACACACACACTCCCTGCTTTATTCCATAGGCCAAGGCATTCTATTTTTACCCCTGCTTTGTATAATCTAGATTTGCATCTCTATTAAAAACTGCAGATAATGAGCCTTTAGAATGTGAGCTGCAGGGACAACCATTGAAGGCAGGGACTGGGGAGAATATGAAGACGGGCAGCAGCTGGGCTTGGTGTGGCCCCAGAGGCCTGCTCCTCACTTGGGTGGGTCTAGAGAGCCTAGCCTTGGGGCCAAGTTAAACCAGGAGGGACATTTCCAAGGCAGATTGAGGCCAATTAATTCGAATTTTTATGAAGAACTGCTGAGGTTGGAGACATGCATCACAACAAGGCAGGAGCCTGGGGACGGTCCCACGGTTGGCTCAGAGGAGTGACTGGAATCAGGTATGAGGAGAGGCTCAGGTGGAGCGCTCAGGGAGAATGCTGCATATGGAGGGTGTTGCACTTCTGTAGTTTTGTGTGTAAGGTGTGGCTCATGGACAAGCCAAGAGCTAAGACACAGCCCCACTTCCTCTGTATTTTTGACACTTCCTGACTCATCTTCGAATCGTCTTCTTTCTGCCCCATCCTTCCCCTACACAGTGCCATTTATTTTCTTAAGATGTGTCCTTTGTGACATTCCACTACCACCCAAAAAGAGCCATTCTTCAAAGCATGACTTGTGAAGACTTCCCCAAATCCTCACTCCCCTGAACTCTCAATCTTCTGGGCTCCTTTCAGGAATAGCTCTTGACTTCATTTTATCTTAGAATGTTTTTTTTTTTTTTTTTAAGTTTTGGTCAATTCCTAAGAGTCCTGGGGAACCCTTCTGAGGTCCTGGAATAATTTTTCTCAGTATCTTTTTATGAACCAAAAACTCAGCAACCTGAAACTAGGAATGCCCAGTGGTGGGGGCTGGCTCTAATCCGACAAGCATCCAGTTTGGGGAGCTTGAGTAATGGGATGTGCTCACCCATGGACTTCCAGAGCATTGTGTTTCAGAGTCCATTCTGGGGCAGAGGGTGGCAGAGGGAACGCATGAGAATTCAGAGAGATCTACCTGTTAGCACTGTTTTTTTTTTTTTTTTTTTTTACCCTGGGTTACTTCTCTTCCCTCTTGGTGTAGTACCTGGCAGTACCAGTCATCCTTTTCCTGAGTGCTTTGCCCATTAGAGTTCCAAGTCCTGGTGGCTCATTCAGTTTATTGAATAAGAGAATGAAGATCCCAGGGAGTCTGCCTCTGAACACCTTCTCCAGGAGTGCTGGCACCTAGAGCACATCTCTGTGTCCTTCTCTTCCACAGCAGGGACCTGCATCAGAGGATTTCTTGCTTGATATTTTGCAGTATGTAGAACCCAGGGTCTTCTGCATGCAAAGCAAGGTCTCTAACACTGAGCAACACCCAAGCCCTTTTTAAAAATATTATTTTGAGACAGGGTCTTGTTAAGTTGCCCAGGCTGGTCTTGAACTTGTGACTCTCCTGCCTCAGCTTGCTGGGCAGCTGGGATTACAGGCATGTCTATTTCCATGATTCATGGAGAAAATCAGCTATTTTCTCCTGTTTATTTCCACCTCCAACCTTGGAAACTTTGAGGAGACAGGCTCTGTTTTCCTTAACTGGAATATTTGCAACAGTTGGGGACCTGGTGTGAGTTTATTTCTTTATTGGCTTATCAGAAAGCCGTGCGTGTTTCTTTCTTTGCCACATCATGTAACCTGAGTATGCAGGGTAGGAGTTACAAAATTATGGATTATTAGCCATAGTTCCAGGGTCTCACTGTGGGATCATGTTGTGTTTGAGGATGTAGCTGAGTGCATCTTAGAGGCATCTCCCTGTGGCAGACTGGGTAGGTCAGAAGCTGGAGGTGCGTCCCACCTGTTGGACGGTGGTTCATCAGTTAATTTACTGAATGATTACTTACCAGATGTCTACACCGTTCTGGCTTGATGGCTGTCAAGTGCTGAGACGCTTTCCAGGTCAATATCAGAAAAAGGCACCCAAGGGGAAGGCCATAGTCTGTTGGTGGCGGGCCAGGGAAGCAGTTTGCACCTGTGTACCCCACCCCAAATGGCAGGGCTTCCCCAAGTCAGAAGGACAGGCAGAGTGTCCAGAGCTGGGGAGGACAAAAACCAAGATGGACAGCACCAAGGAGATATGCCAGGAGAACAAACCCTTGGGCCCTCTTCTGTTAGGTCATATAACCTCCAAATCTATAGGTTGAATTCTGGCCCCAACACCCAGAAGGTGAACATATTTGAGAACAGGCTGGTTGCCAACGGAATGGTAAAGGTGGAGTCTCGCTGGAGTAGGATGGTGCCTGCTACAACCCCATGGGGGCCTTATGAAAACAGGCAGAAATGACGCCCACCCTGGGGTCGGAAGCATGGGAGAGCCCTGTGTGAAGATGAAGCCAGAGTCTGCAAGCTCAGGAACACTAACGATTGCCAGGAGCTGTCTGAAGCTGAGGGAGAGACTTCAAAAAATGGGAGAATGGAGCCCGTTCTTCCTCATGGTCCTCAGAAGACACCACTTCTGCCAACACATGGTCTTGGATATCCAGCCTCCAGAACTGAAGGCAGTACATTTCTGTTGTTTAAGCCACCAGGTTATGGTATTTTGATACAGTACCTTGAAAATGAGTCCAAGGTGTGACATTTTCTGGTCCTGAAACAGGACAGTCTGGAGAGATGGCAGGAGCCCAGCCTGGTACAAGCTGTTGTGAAACACAACGTATACCACAAAGCAGGTGAATTTGACATGGAGTATCCTGATGCTGGGGACACAGGTGCTGAGTCCTACAGTGCTGAGCTTTCTATGGTCAGGCAGACCTGGGCCCTGGGGGTGCGGGGAGAAGCACCTGTAGCCAGTGACATTGGTGCTCTGCCTGCAGCCCTGTTTTGGTTGTGTGGCTTCCTCTAGGTTTTGTGAGCTTCCTTCCTGACCCCTAGAACCCATAACTTCTTCAGCTGATTATCCTTGAGCTACTGCAGCCTTACCCAGATGCACCAGACCAAAAACTACCCCAGAGTTTATATTCTTCTGAGGCTTTCTACAGTCAACATGGAGAAGGAACAATAAACCCTGCAGTAAATTTTGCTCCAGGTGTATTTATTTCAAATTGCTGCTGTAACCAATCACAACCAATTTGATGGCTTAAAACAACACAAGATAAATTTATTATCCTCCTCTTCTGTGAGACTGTCTTAGGTTGTGTTGCCCCCAAATTAATTTGGAGACAGGAGATGATTGACTGAGGATGTGCACCCAGGAGAAAGTGATGATGGTGCAGCAGAAGCAGGGCAGAGAAAGCGAAGAAGCCAAGCAAGAGTCTTGACTTTTGGTGAAGTCCCAACATCAGCCTCATCTCAAAGGGGACCCTAGTGACAGGCAGAATATGGGTGCCCATGGTTGTCAGACTCACCTCCCCAAAACTGTAACTCCTTCCTCATTGAGAAATTGGGTCTTTGCAGATGTGGCTGAAGATCTTGAGAGGATCTCAGAGTGTCTCATTGGGTCGGATGTGGACACGTGCATTCTTACCGGAGAGAAGCAGAGGGAGAGTCGACATAGAGGAGAAGATGCCACGAAGGTGGAGGCAGGGACTGGAGCCACCCAGACACAGGACAAGAGAAGCCCGCCACTGTCAGAGCTGGGAGAGAAGAGCAGTCTTCCTCTAGAGCCTCCAGAGCGAGCAAGTAACCTGACATTGCTCAGTGACACTGCTGGGGACTTGTGGCCTCCAGAACCCAGACTGAATAAACTTCTTCTGTTTTTGATGTAGAGCTTGTGGTTATTTGTTATAGCAACTTCAGGAAGCTGATCCTTACCCACCCTGGGCTCTGTTTGTCTGCTGGAGTGCACCCTGCCTTGCTCAGGGCAGCTCTGCACTTATTGGATACATCACCCTTCAGAATCAAGGGGACAGCCAGTTGTAGGATTTGGAAGCACAGAAATCTGACCCCAGGGTGTGCATCATTTCTGCCTGTTTGAGATGTCCTCGTTTCACTGTGAAATGAAGGTGAGAGTCATGGGATCACAGCTACTCAATGGCCCCAGACACACAATTTGGTTCTCACATGGCTTCTTGTCATAGCTACAAGAGACCTAGGCAATGTGTATGGGAAGCAAATGCGTGTCAGCCATCACATACCCATTGGCTTAATGCCACACAGAATTGCTCTTTAATTTAAGCATGCTTTTAGAGAACTACACTAAAGATAATGCTGTGAATTGACAAAACAAACTTTTGTTTTTCTCCCCCCAGGGAACAAAACGTCTTCCCATTTCTGGGCCTACATTTATAACCTAAGTCTGAGTCATGGAGAAGATTAGAGGGCCAGGGCCAGGGCCAGTCCAGGGCACAGGGTAAAAATGCAATTGTTAGATGCTCTCTTAGTATTTCATTAACCAAATCTAGTTTATAATGTGCTCAACTTAATGATCAGTTTTGTTCTTAAGCAAAAAGATTTCACTAACTTCCAGAGTAGAAATAAATATGCCTTTTGCAATTGCCCTGCTTTCAAATGTCTATGTGGCATTTTGGTGAAATTGTTTTGAGCTCCTTACGTGTGGGGGTGGGAAGAAGACCAACATTCCTGTAAATGCTTCCTGGTTCACCAGGTGAATGAACTGGGAGTGCTCTACGTGGAACTCGTCTCTCCTGCTAAGTGCCCTGCTCCTCCAGGTGAGGGGCTAGTTCTGACTCATCCTTGTTCTCCCTGAGGCTGAGCACATGACCTGGCACTCAGAGTTCTCCACACACATTCAGCTTCTGTGAGTTCAGTTCAGTTCAACAAACAGAGCAGCCCAAAGATTCTGGTGCAGTCGTGGTGGAAAGTGGCTGAGGGTTGGGTAATAAAATCTACCTCTGGCCCCTCGTTGATTTGCATAAATTAGCCTTGCAAATGACGAGAGCCTGCTTTGCCAGTTAGACCTTTGTTTATTTAGGGCTCAGAGAAAGACACCCTGGCATTTCTAGTCTTGTCAGACTTCTCAGCAGTATCCAATTTTCTAGGTCCAATATCATCTGGATTACTTGAGAGCCACAGTCAGCCTGCAGGGCAGGAAGACTTATAAGGACTCTCTATTCTCTCCTGTCACTGAGCCCTGGATGTTTATCATGCAGCCATTCCTTCCTTCCACATTGAGTGCATGTCTCCAGAGGATAGTATCTGTCCTGTCTGGCTCTCACCTTGAGGACTCTGGCTTTGGCAGTGGTTTTTCTGGCTTCTCATTCTCAGCTTGCCCACCCCCTCCCATTCCCATCCTGTGTCTGCTCCAGGCTTCCTGCAGTCACCTTGCACAGTGATGCACTGTGGTCTGAGCCTGGCTCCTGCTCTGACCGGCTGCCCCCAGCTTGATCAGCCTGATGGGACATGGAGTACCTCTTCTCTGGCTCCAGTCCTTCCCTGGAACCTGAGCTCTGGAGGCCCATTAGCCAGGCCCTCTCCATTTCCCTGGTCCCTGAGGGAGGGGCTTTGGACCACTCTATTAATGAGTCCCCTGGGAAAGGAGCTGAGGCCAATGGATCCGGAGTCTGACTATTTTGCCTCCTCTCTCCTCTGTTGCTCCCTCCTCATTTCCCATGGTCTGCCTTCTTCTCCTGTCTGTCCTTGGTAATATTCCCACCCGCACACATTCCTGACCTAACATCTTCCCTCCAAGGACTTGCTTTGGAGCTGTCTTCTAGAAGCTTTGACCCTTTCAGGGATGCTCCCGGTCACCTCCCTGGTTCCTGCTTGATCCAGAGTCACACCATCCCTCCTATGCTAGTGGAATTCCTGTGCTCGATTCCCCCATCCACTCTTCTAGACTTGACCTTCCTTATCTCTGGTCCTTTTAGCAACTCTAGTCCCTTAGCAGAAATGGGAGACTTCTTTACTCTTGACAGATCCTGCCTGGTCCTTTGACCAGTCCCTATTCCCACATGAAAATTATTGTCAAGCCTTGGATTTCTCTATCCGTGTTCTGGTAATATGGCCTGAAGCTGTGCTTATCATTTGTACTGGGACACTCCAGTTCCATGGAAGACCACGGCATCAGGTCTCTTCTGAATTGTGAGAAATTGCTGAGCTCCTTGGCACCAGGCCATGCCTGGCACGTTGACCTGGCACATTGACCTTCTGCTACTCACAATGCGGGTGCCCTTCCCTGGTGTCTGACTCATTGCTCTGCCTTACTCCAGGGAGCTGCCAGACCTTATCAGCAAGCTCTGAGATTTACCTTTCTGTTTATTTGTTTGTTTGTTTCAAGAGCAAGGAATTTTAAGGAGTTCAGACAGCCCAAACCAAGAACACAGAAGAAAACAATTCAGAGCCATGTGGGTGATAACACTGAAGCCCGTTCAGAAACATATTTAATGCCTCAGATGCTTTTTGATTTTTTTTTAACACTTGACAAGGACGACTTTATGCCCTGGTGTCTCTGTTCTCCAGCTGTTGTCTTCAGATGCACCAGTCATGACCTATAATGTAACACAACTATGCTTTAAAACAAACTTGCCACATTCATTATCACTAATTTGTATCTGCTTTATGATTTTCAAAGCTCTTCTTCACACCTTGCTGTATTTCATTAATATTCAGGGTGCTTTGAAGCAGTCAGTGGGAGCTTCTGCATTTGTTTGAGAGTTGCAGCCTGTTGCACAGATATTTTGGAAACTTTGATCTGGGTTTTAAGGCATGTAAAACAAGGGGCCTCATTACACTAGACTAGAACAGTACTTCTCAAATGTCAGTGCACATCATTCTTCCAAAAAAATGGGAAGCTTAAAATATGGCTGCCCAGCCCTGGAACCACCTCCACTCAGTTTCTGATTTAGTAAATCTGGGGTAGGCCTCGTAAAGTGCCTTTCTTTTCCCGAGCATGGTAGGTCTGCTGGCCCAGGGGCCACATTTTGAGAACTGCTAAGCTAGAGCACAGGTCTTGTCCCTGGTTGGATAAGCAGAACACACACCAGACTCCTAAAGTACACAGAGGGCATAAGGAGGCCAGTGCAAAAATGGTCATGGCAGATAGGGTTACAATTGTGACATCTTGGAAAGAAACTGAATATCCAACAGCAGGAAAACAGATGGATCAATATGTCAATGAAAAGATGTATTCACACAGTGGCTCACCCCAGGAAAGTTAAAAATGGATGAACTATAGCTACCTGTGTCAAAGTGGGTAAGTCTTACAAATACAAGAATTAATGAAAGAAGTCGCACAAGGATGGCTACAGTGTGTCATTTAAGTTTCAAGAAGAAACAAGATGGTGCTATGTATCACTTTAATACCTATGTAGTTAGAGTGCAGAGATGTATAGAGATAACTGAGAAAGGTAAACCCCAGGTGGACAGCGTTACTGACCCTGAGGTGGGTATGATGCTGGACAGGAGGGAGGGGGACCTTCAAATTCAAGTGGCAGGCTGTTATGGTTTGGACGTGAGATGTCCCCCAGAAGTTGCTGTTAATGCAGGAATACTCAGAGGTAAAAGGATTGTAAGAGCTGTAACCCAATCAGTCTATCATGGTTTGAATGGGCTAACTGGGTGGTAACTGGACAGGTGGGGTGTAACTGAAGGAGGTGCATCACTGGGGGCTGCCCTGGAAGGGTACATCTTCCTTGTAACCCTTCTCCCCCTTCCGACCGCACCACAAGCTGAGCAGCTTTTCTCTTCTGGGCACTTCCCCCATGACGTTCTGATTCACCTCAGGCCAGAGCAGTGGAGTCGGCTGACCATGGACGGAGACTTCTGAAACTGTGAGTCCCAAATACACTTTTCTCCTTTACATTATTCTTGTAGGGCATTTTAGGTGAAAAAGTTAACTAAAATAAAGGCTGTCTTTCTTAGACTGGGTGAGAGTTTACAAGTATATATTATATCATTCTTTAAATCCTTCTTATGAAATGATAAATGTATATCTCCCCAAGTTCCCACGGGGATGCTTGTTTTTCTAACACACTATTTGTGATCCTTATGCACAGATTATCTGTGTGTCTCTGATGAAATGTACCCCATTGAAGTGTTTATAAATTTAACTCAACAACAAAAATCCCAAATCCAATTAAAAAATGGGCAAATGATCTGAATAGACACTTCTCAAAATAAGTCAAACAAATGACCAACAAGTATATAAAAATATTCTCCTTCACCAGTCATCAGGGATATGCAAGATCACAATGAGATCCCATCTCCCCCTGGTTAGAGTGGCAAAAGTAATGGGTGCTAGCAAGGGTGTGGAGGAAGGTAGCTCTTGCACATGCTATTATTGGTGGGATGTCAGTTAGTAGAGCCACTGTGGACACAGCATGGAGGTTCCTCAAAAGATGGAAAGCCGATGTGCCATCTAACTAAGCAGCCCCACTACTGGGTGCATAGCCACAGAAATGAGGCCGTTGCATCAAAGGGACACCCGCACTTCCGTGCCCACTGCAGCAGTATTCACAGTACCATATTCTTGACCCACACGGTACTCTGATCATCCATTGTAAGCTTTGCCACAGTGAAGAAAGTCAAAAGAGTCCTGCAGGTGCTAAACATGGGTTTTGGGCAGGAACATAGTTAGAATGCAAATAGTGGCTGTATGAGACTACTCTGAAGGGAAGATAGGGACCCATGTAGCATGGGATGTTTGACCAAGTGGATCACATTTGTTGATAATCAGTCCTGGATGCATATGAAAGTACAAAAACCATACACTTACAGTTTCATTGTTTCTTGTTTTTAAGAAGTAATAAAAATCACTGTGCAGCAGTCTTTAAATTTAGCCTGCCAATACACAGAGCATCTCTAGAATGACTTTATTTTTCTATCAACTGGGGACACAGTTGGGAGTCATTAGAGTGGAAGCAGGCTTGCTTCTGCAGGTACCTGACGGGGAGTGCTTCCTTTAGGAGGAGCCTGGCGCACAACCTGGCAGGGTTGGGGGGGCAGGTTGTTAGGATGCTGACCATGGAGGCTGAAAAGTGCAGACCTGTGTTATTTGGTGGGCACACATGGACCCAGCAAAGACAGGAAGGACTCTGGGGGGGGCACTATGCTGACTGAAATAAGCTGGGCACAGAAAGACTATGGCGGTGTGTTCTCCTTACATGGAGGATCCAGGAGATCAAACTCTGAGAATCAGAGAACAGAAAGGTGGTCCACAGAGGCTGTGAAGGCGGAAGGCTCAGGTAGGCATGAGGAGGGACAAGGATTGGAGGGCATGGGTATGTGGCGTGTTGTGGTTCAGTCACCCACACCGTAGACATAGGCCACGACATCACTTTTTCTCCCATAAATTTACAATTACAATTTGCCAACTAAAAAGCTGTTGTCTGTAATAGGGGTCTCATATGGTGGCACATGCCTGTAATCACAGCTACTTGGGAGGTTGAGGCAGGAGGTTCACAAGTTTGAGACCAACCTGGGCAATTTAGCAAGACCCTGTCTCAAAACAAATTAAAAAGGACTGATGGTGTAACTCAGTGGGAGGGTACTTGCCTAGCATGTATGAGGACTGGGCTCTGTCACCAGTACTGCATGCACATGCACACACTAAAAATGAACATTTTAGAAAAGAAAGGAAAAAAATACATGTTGTCTATAATAACTTGGAAGGCATACTAAATACCTCGAAGCCCTCAGCTCCAGGGGGAGAAGTTAGACAGGATGTTACCAGTGTTATGCTGAGTTTCCCTGTAGCAAAAAGAAGAAGGGAGGTGCTTTTTGTTATTTCTGGTTTTTGTGGTTCTCTGTTGCCACTTCCACAACACTAGGTGCATTAAGGGGTAAGGAGGGCAGGTGACTTCTTTTGTTAAATGAAAAACTTACCATACCACAGTGCACATCACTGACAATGGTTCTAAACCAGCTGTCATCATTCTGTTCTGGTTGCACTGGGAGCAATATCCAGTAAGACTCTGGGTTGTCTCTCCTGATGACAGCGGGAGTATATTCTGTGTGGGAAAGTAGGTGCACACAGATACTGGTGGCCAAAAGAAGCAACGGTGACATCATCCCTGACTGTCCACCAAAAGTCTGTGCTCTTCCAGAGAAGAGAATTTTACTGGGACATGGTTACCTAGTACTGCTAATGTCTATGTGACTGATTCCTGCCAAAGAACCATTGAGTAAAGTTCCCCTTAAAGACTAGAGAGATTAAAAAGTGGGGAACCTTTCCACCGTTCCTTGCCCATTCTCTGGATGGATTGAGAAGACTCTGGGTCCTGAGAGGATGGGCTGACCCACCAGTCAGGAGACTGAATCCCTGAGTCACTTGGTGGAAGGCTTCTGACCTACCAGGAACACCTAAATTTGCCTTGCTTGCATAAGAATTACATTTATTTTGTGTTAAGCCACTGGTAATTTAAGGTATTTGTTATAGCAGCTAGCATTGCTGTAAATAATCTACTCACATGGAATTTCACTCAATTTGGGGTCTTTACTTTTGTCCTTAGTTGATTGTCTTTTCAGTGGAAAACTAGCATGGCTGGGGGCTGTGTGACTTTGCTCACCCATTTTTATTGTCCTGCTATGCAGGATTTTACTGAGCCTAGAGTGAACCAGCAGAGCTTTGTGTCTTGCATTAGTTAGCTCTCAATTTTTTCTGGAAGAAACAAGAAAATGCATTTCATTTTCCACTGGTCATGCTGTGATGACAGATAATTAGAAACTTTAATCAATCTTGTTTTGTCAGCATGACTTTCATATAAAAAAGAGACTGTTTTTAAAAAGCCACAAATAAATATAAAATTTAGGGCTGTGAAGCATCAGTAATGAATGATAATAACATTAAGTAACGATATCACACAACCCTTTCACCAAACCTCTTGTGTGTATCAAATTCTTTCCCTCCACACCTCTCTGCGTTTCCATTTGCACATAATTTTCATTTATTTATTTGCCCTTCATATCTTACAAATCACCACTCCAGCTTGCATGGATGTAGGTAGAAGAGGGATTTACAATAGAACTTACTTCTTCCCACTTAATCAGTCTCAGCATTTAACACTTTCAGAGCAGGCCTTTGAGCCAGTGGAGGCTGAATTCAGATTCTGACTTCATCATTTCCAGCTTTGTGATCTTTAGCAAGTTACTTCCTCTTTAGGTGTCATCTCTCTTGGCGGATTGGCCTTACCCATACTGAAGAGGAGAAAGGGCAACCTTTCCCTTGGAGAACATCAGACATTGAGGTGGAGGAAGCCCGGTTGCTCGAATGTGGATGCCTGTGGATGTTCTGCCTTGAGGCTCTGGCTCTGCTGGAGATTCTGAAGAGGGATTGAGGGAAAGGCCAATGTGGGGTCTCGGGTACGGGCCATGTGACCGTGATGAGGACTGGGGCTCGGCTTGTAGCTAGAGGCCAAGAGTGCAGAGGTCTCACTAAGGATCTAGTTGTGATGGCCATGCAAGGCTTGCGAGTGGACAGAGGTGGATGCTGTCCCACCCTTCCTGGTTGCCTTGTGTTTCTGTTCACAGTAGTTCTTCTGCCTGCTGCTGCTTCTCTCTTGCTGTACCCACTGATCCAAGACATGCCTGTTTTTCAGGCCCCATTGAGTTTTCCTTTCTCCACAAGTGTCTTAGGCAAATGTGCTTCCTGAATCATGCTGTTCTCCTCCATTCTACTCATTTTGCAAGTATGTAGTTCATGTGACTGTCAGTGCAAACTCTAATCATCTTTTCTTGTGGTTTTACTTCTATTTTTCTCGGTTTTCCAACTAGATAGTAAGCTCAGCAGTGCAAGTCTTCATCCATGTAGCCACGGATCACCCAACATCGACCAGGCGCCCAGCCTGCACCAACGCTGTGTTAATAGCTTTCACACAGTTACCACTTTATCCCTCACAGAACAGTGACGGTGATTACTACAGTTTCATAGATTTTTCTTTGAGCCCTAGATTTTTTACTCATTTGTCCACAAATCTAGGGCCTGAATTTCACAGTAAGTGGGAGATCTGGATTTAAGTGCTGTCCCAAGCCTAATTGTCCTTACACAGAGAGGATGCTCTCAAGGTTGACCATGCCTGTTACTTGTTTTGTATTCATCAGAGAATCCAGCTATGCACTCCACATGTAATTAAAACTTAATAAATCTTGATTAAGTCTTTGGAAAGAGCACAGTAGGGAGGCTTTCCAAGACTATCCCTTCACTTTTAACTTAATCTCTCCCCTTCAGACATGCTGAATGGAGTTTAAGATGAGAAGTGATTTAAATGCTTGTGGATTTTGTTGACCATTCTATGACAGCTCTCATGATCAACAGGATTTGGGGGATGGCTGAACTGTCTGTGGTTTGCTGGTGTGAACAGGCTTAGGATTTGGCACCTGCTGGTGGGATGGACAAGGATGGGGTCAGAGTCTGAGACTCTGGGCCTTGATCTAGCGTATGCTATTGCTTTTGGAAGATCTCAACATTATCTAGAAATCAATATTTATAGGCTTGGTGGCCAGAAAGCCTGCTTAATAGATGCAGTCAACCCCTGGAAGCCCCCAAAGTATTTTCAGATGAATTCTTCTCTAGCTGAACAGGCTCGGTTTTTAATTATGCCAGGGAGCCTGTTACCAGGGCTGCATTTGTCTTTCTGTCTGCTGAGCATCCGTGTCATAGTCTCTCCCCAGATCGTGGTGTCTCCATGTGGCCTCTCCACTGTCACTACGCCTAGCCCTGTGGAATCCTGCAGTGAAGGCCAGGCACTCAGCACCCAAGTCTCCAAGAATTTTCCTGTCAGCCTCCCCCCAACACACCCTGAGAAGCACCTGTGCACCCAGCCCCCTCATCCATGGGTTCTGCATTATGGATTCAGCCAACTGAAATAGAGAATATTTAAAAAAAATCGCTTCTGTGCTGAGCACAACAGGCGTTCCCTTTGCCATCATTCCATAAACAGTGCTGGGTAACAGCTGTTTACCCAGCATGTACACTGGGCGGGTATCATGAGTCATCTAGAGTGATGTAAAGTCTGGGGGAGAACTGGGTAGGTTATATGCAACACTGTGTTGTTTTATAGGGAGCTCTAGTGTCCCTTGGTGTCTGCAGGAGTCCTGGCACCACCCCTGAGGACGCTGAGGCTCAGCTATATGCATGGAGTGACACACATGTGCTCCAGGACCTAGGAGACTCTCTGTTCCAAAGCCCTGTGTTGACAGGATCACTTAGAGTCATTTTTTTTGTTGTTGTTTTGTTTTTTGTTTTGGCCTAGGGGTAGATTCTAGAGATGGAGGCAAGGCAGTCTAACCTCTTCTCCTTTCTTCTAGGTCCCATGACTCGAGGTTGGGTTCTCTGTATTCTGTCACTAACAGGCTGAAGTCAGGTCAATGTAAGGGAGCAATAGCAAGTCACTGAAGTAAGCAAGGGAGTATTTGCTCTTGTGGTAAGACCAGAACAGACCCCTCATCCTTCAGAGAGAGAGGTGGGAGGAGAGAATGAGAGTCCAGAAGAACTCAGAAAAAGACAGAAAACCCAGAGGCCTACATAGGAGCTGCCCTTTCTTTCCAGACTTAATAAATAAGGGGTGGGGGCATGCAATACCAAAACAGAGAGGGTGGGAGTCTGCATTGCTAGCATAAGGAGGAGCTAAAGACTGTGGTTGACCATCACACTTGTGAACTCCTATGGGAGGTGTGGGCGGGGGTGGTGGAAAGGAGCAGTGAGCTCCCCTAGGAGCCAGCAGTGGCTGCTTCTACCCAGGGGGATGAGGCAACTCTGGAGGTGCCATCAAAAGCCAGCCTAGGAAGTGGGACCTGCCCCAGAGAGGACACATGCGCGTGGGGACTTGTCTTACTTAAAGAAAAAAGATCATCCACTCAACTGTGTGTGTGTGGGCTCATCCTAGGTCCTGAAAAGGACCTGGGGAGGGAGGAGGGCTTCCATGGCACTTGGGTACAACATTGCCACAATGCAAAAAAGAGAGAGGAAACATCAAATGCTGTGAATCTAGCAAGACAGAGAGTAGAGAAACACATTTATATTAGGAATGAAAGAGAATTTCCCCTATTATAAAGATAATAAGGACAAACTAGATTAATTCTAAACCCACAAAGGTTTAGGCATTAAAGCTGTTAAGGGCCCAAGGTCTATTGGGGTACCGCACTATCAGCTAACATTCATTCACCCAGACATCCTGAGGACCTGATAACAACCCAAATTACCTACCCTTTCCTCCAAAAAAGAGGTAGCAGAACAATTGAGTGATGGGGAGGAAGAAAACAAGAGATTCTGAGAGCAAAGAGGTAGTATACAAAACTTAGTTACACAACCACCAAAACCTCACATCTGGGACAAACACACAGCTTAGAGGAAATGGACTAAATCTTCAAACATATCAAACATCAAAACTACCCAGATTCACCCAGGATATAAGAGATAGCAAGAACTTTTAATTATTAAGGAAATTTAATTCATAGCTTAAAACACTCCTGAAAAATAAATCTTCAGCATTAAAAGTTCACTGGTGAATAATACAAATATTTAAACTTGACACAATCTCTTAGAAAATAAAGGAGAGGTACACTTGCCATGTCATTTCACAAAGACAGATTATCTTGATAAATGAAACCATAAATGGGGGGCTGGGGGGGAGAACTATAAAACAAAACCTTCATGAAAACAGATGTAAAAAGCCTCTGAAAATATTAGCAAATCAGATCCAGTAGTATACCAAAGACAATTACAGCATGCTCAAGTGGAGTTGAGGAATTTTTTCCTAGGAATGCAAAGCTAGCTCAATATTTAAAATTCATCAGAGTAAACCACCGTGTTAATAGTCTAAAGAGGAAAAAAATCACATAGTATCTAAAATACAGAAAAAGCATTTGAACAAAATTCAATATTTGCTCATAATACTTTTTTTTTCAACAAACTAAAAAGGCAACTTTTTCAGTCCATAAAAGAAGATGGGTAGACTATATTTCATTAATAGAAATTTAGTCTGTGAAAACATTAATAGAATGAAAAGATAAGCTAAGGACTGGAAGAATATATTTGAAAACCACATATTTGACAAATGTTTTGTACCTGAATATATAAAGAACTCTCAAAATTCAATAGTAAGAAAATAAATAAACCCAATTAGAAAATAGATACAAGACTTGAACAGATACCCCACCAAAAAGGATACATGGAAGCCAAAGAAATACATGAAAAGATGCTCAACATCATTAACTATTAGGGAAATGCAAATTAAAGTCATGATGAGATATCCCTATGTACTTACTACAAATGAACATAAAAGGACACTGTTGATAGTACCAATACTCCAGATGTGAAGAATTCAGAATTTTCATGCAGTGCTGTGAGAATCCAAAATGACATGAGCACTCTGGAAAACTTGGCTCCTTGTGAAAGTTTCTGATAAAATTAAATATGCACTTATCATGTGGTCCACACCTCACTTTTAGGTTGTCCTAGAGAAATTAAAACTGTATGTTTACATAGAAACCTACATGGATGTTTATAGCAGCTCTATTCATAATCCAAACTGGAAATAACAGAAGTATCTTTTAGTAACTGAAGGGATAAACATTGTGGTGAGTCTACATAATTGATACTACTCTAAAAAAAGAGAGAGAGAGAATGAGCTATCCATGCGCACAGTCGCTCAAATGGATCTCAGACGCATCTTATCACATGAAAGAAGTCAGCCTTGGAAGTTTATGTACTGTGATGGTTAACCTTGGCTGCAGTCTAGATTGAGTGATACCTAGAAGATTGGGAAGCACACCTCTGGGTGAATTGTGAGGGTGTTTCCAGAGATGCCGTAGGTCAGTGACCTGAGTAGAGAAGACACACCTTGAAGTGGGCACCATAATCCAATAGGCTGGAACCCCAATGGAGCAAAAAAGTGAAGAAGGGGAGGCACATGCCCAAACCTGATTCTTCTGGAATGTGTGGAGGGTCACTGCTACCATCACTCATGGATGTCAGATTCCGGAGCTTCCATCTCTGAATGTGACTGGCACCAGTGACCCTTCAGGATACTTCCAGGCCCTTGGCCTCAGGCTGGGGCTGCACCATTGCTTCCTGTTGTTCCGATTCCGTAGTCTGGCTGGGCACAAAGTAACCGAGCCCCGCCACAAAGCCTTGTAGGTTTGAACAGCAACTCTTTATTCCCGAACTCTCACCCACCGGCACTCTACACACACTTCCCGGGAATACACTCCCTCCACTGGGCGAGCCAATTCTCATGGAACCCCGCTCAATGGGAACTCCAAAGTGTCGGGGCGCCTGAGGCAACAGGATCCACCCTAATCCCAGCAGGATCCGCCCTAATCCCTGAGCCACCCTATTCCCACCCCCCCCAGGATCCACCCTAATCCCAGAGCTGCCCTAATCCCAGAGCAGGGTCACCTTTCAACAATTCCCTCTAGCAAAATGCCAGGTGTGGTTCCTGCTCTCAACATTCCCAGGCTTCCTGCTTCCTGGACGGAGCAGCTCCTGGTTTCCACAGCTCTCCAGCCTGCAGACGGCCACTGTGGGACTCTCAAGCCTCTGATTGTGTAGGCCAAATATAATAATCTCTTATAATCCATATATAATATAAATGTTATTTTTCGCCTATCATTTCTGTTCCTCTGAAAGACCCTAACACACATACTTTATGATTTGATTTATATGATTAAAACAGTTAATTTTACACGTCAGTTTGCCTAGGCCACAGTCTGCACAGATATTTGCTTAAACAATATTCTGAGTATTTCTGTGAGTGCATTTTGGGGTTAGATAAATGTTTCATTTGATAAAGTGAGTAAAGCAGACTGTCTTTCCCTATGGATGTGGGCCTCATCCCGTCTGTCTGGGTAGAACACAAAGGCTGATTCTCCCTGGAGTGAGACTTCCTCCTGCCTGCATGCTAGAGCTGGGACATGGGTCTTACCCTGTTTTTGCATTTGAACTGGAATATCTGCTCTTCTTGGGTCTGGAACCTTCAAGACTTTGACTGAGAACTTCATTATCATTTCTTTTGATTCTCAGGCCTTGAGAGTTGGACTGGAACTTTGTCATTGATCTGCTGGGTCCCCAGTTTGCTGACTCATCTCTCCTATCTGGGGATTTGTTACTTTCATAATCCCAGGAGCCACTTCCTTATAATAAGTCTGTCAGCTCCCCTCTCTCCATCTGTACACATTCATGGCTCTACGGGGAATAGTGTAAGAGTCTGAGGGTTGAAGGAACGGTTTGTCTCTTGTTAGTGGTAGTAATCACACGAATGTGTGCATGTGTTAAAGTTCATACACTTGTACACCCCCTAGAAAAGCACTGTTATGAAATACTAATTTTTAAAAATAAATTAAAATACTCGGGGAACTCAGAGAAGGAAAAGAACAGGAGGTGGATTGAAGGTAGAGAAGAGCTGAACATCAGGCGGGACTGGGAGGTGGGATGGGATTTGAACTAGGGCTTGCAGAGAGACTAGGACTCAATTGTGGGAGGAGTGGGGGATGGATGGTTTAGAGGGGGCATGCTGCCAAAGGGTCCGGAACAAACGGAGGGGCAGAGGCAGACCCCGGGGCCCTAGGATGGCAGAGGTGCAGCCTGCAAGGCAATAACGGAAGAGGCTGGGACAGGTCAGGGCCAAATTGTAGTGGGCTCTGAGTGTCCAGGGGAGACATTCCTTTCTAGTTCTTTGTGGGATTTGCAGTCACTAAATAATGTTGAGTGTTGATTCCAAAACAAAAATCCAGGCAGTTCGAGTTCCAGGGGATTTTAAGTTTCCTGAAAGCCTCCTGGGAGGAAAGATACTGAGAAAGGATTTCTTAAATATTCATTTATAAAATTCTTTCATAAGTTTACAAATGAGGCCCTCTATAAAATATTGTATTCACTAGGGAAATAATTCTGGGATTGATCTAAATCCTTTAGTCTCACAGTATTTATGTAAACATCTGTCTCAGTCAGGGTCCCGGCAGGAAACAGATGGCACACTCCAAAGGGAAGCTGAAGGGAGTGTGGGACAGGGCTGTTTACACAGATGTGGGGGGGGCTGGGGGACCCTGGAGGGAGTCAGGGCCTGGGCTGTTCACTCCTGTACCTGAAGGCTCCAGCAAGGGGGGCATTCTATCAGCTGCATGGGACCCAGTGCTGCAGGAGGAGCCCCTCAGTGCGAGGGGCCCTGGGTGGAGGAACCCAGCATCCCTAACCCCAGCCCAGCAGGGAGGGAGTTGGGGATACTCTGATTTCTGTCTCCTCCTCCCTAGAACCTTCTGCTGGTGCTTCCTGCTGGCTCAAACTTAAAAGAGAGCCAGAGAAACCCCAATGGAGTCTGTAGCGACCCATCTCCTGGGAACTGGGTGTGGCAAGGAAGGTGGATGATGGTTCTAGAGGGGAAATGGAGATGGCAAACCCAGTATTATTAGCACATGCTTGAGCTCAGGAGCTAGGCCTGCTAGAGCAGGGGTTTAAGTGGCTGCAAGGGTAACTAGGATGCTGGAGTATGTGCTGGGGAGCGGAGACAGATATGGCCTGGCCCTTGTCAAGTGTTCTGATAGGCCGTTTGGCCCCAGGTAGAAATCCCTACCTCAGTGAGCTTGACTAGTACACGCGGGTGTTTTGGGTGCACTTTATGGATTTGCGTGGGAGCCCTCAAGACGCTGCACTAACTGCTTTTGATGAGTTTGGTCCTCCTTATGCGGGCCTGGTGCCTTGCACGAGCTGAGGGAATAAAGTGGGTCAAGTTCGGGGCTCTGAGTCAGTGTCACAGTTCTGGAAGGTGCTGGAGGCATTACCTGGGGACCCAGGACTGCTGGCTCCTTGGGCTGCCTTTGTCCCACTTTATTCCCATCAGTCAGAGAGAAGGACAGCAGCGTGCACTAATAGGACGGGCGCCAGCCACAGAGAGTAGGAGTCATGAGAGAACATGAAGCAGCAGCCCTGGGGACAGGATGCCTCCCTCCACACTGCTCCTAATTAGCAATATGGTACTCAGGGGACCTCCGAGACCAGCTAAAGACCATTAGCTCTGCGAAAGAACACCACTCCTGCTGTCACCATGCCTGATGTGTCTCCTTCAGTTCTTGTGGGACACTTGCTTCCTTGGCAGGTTGTGATTTGGCCACAGGCTTGATTGGGTGACACCGAAAATACCCCAAAGCTATGCCCCTAAACTGTGCTCTGACTGATAAAAATCATCGTCAGTCAGAACTGCAAACACCTGAGAAAGCACCTGATGGGTTTAATCCAGTGCACTGGGAGGAAACTGAGGCCTGGACAGGCTTAGCACTCTGCACTGTGCACCTCGGGGAGCAGGCTTTGCATGAAACACTTTGCAAGCTGTGCCTCTTGCAAGGTGTGCATCCAGTGTTCCCCCACGGGACACACTTAGAGCAGGAGATGGTCCGTCCCTGTTCTGATAAGACAGCTGTCCCCAGGAGGACTACACCATCCAACTTGTAAGGCACAGGCATTGGGACCAGGTGGGGCATCCCTGGAGGTTTGGAGCAGGCGTCCCAGGAGGCCCTGGGTGGTTAGCCAGGGAGGACTGCATGGTGGCCTATGTGGACAGTTGCAGGAGACAAGGTCAAGGTGAGGGGCGGTGGGGTTGGCAGTCAGTGAGGACCTGGGATCTTGCTTGGACTGGTAAAGGGAAAGCTCTAGAGGCTTCTGAGCATAGAACGGTGTGAGCTGTCCTGTGACAAGAGGACAGGTGGCTTGAAGAAGGGCCAAGGATGCAGGTACAGAGAGGCAGGTCCCTGGTGAAACTGGAATTCTGTGGAGACCTCGAGCCACGCTGGGTTCTGAAGTGCCTTTGGAAACACCCACATATGACCGACTGAGGTGGAGTAGGGTTGGTGCCTTCAGAGGCCAGAGGTTGGAAAACTGGCCATCAGTTTAATGTCTACTCCTTTTCCAATCCCCAGCAGTGTTCATGGCAGCGGCGGTTGCTCTCTCCTTATTTTAAACCAGGCTGTGTGTTCTCCAGTCACCGGCTCCTGAGGTCAGGGCTAGCATCCTCGTCTGACTATGGTTTCCAGACATGCTATTCTTGTGAAGGAACAAATGCTCTCGGAGGAGCCTGCCTCGGAAGCCTCGACCTGGAGAAGCTGTGGGCTGGGAGTGACATCACCACGGTGCCCACTGCTTCCCAGTCATGGCCACCTTCCCAGCGGCTACCTCTCTTCCCTCGTTGGAGTTACGCCCCTTTCTTATCTTTAGAAAAATTAACCAAAGGGCTCTCTATGCTTGGTGGCACTAAAACATTGTTAGACCTTAGTCTCTTTTAGCAGAAAAGAGAGCACGGGAGCAGGGAAGTAAAGAGGGATGGCATGAAGATCCTTCCCTAATTGGTAAAGAGGTCAGAAAGTGGACTATCCATTAACCCTGGCAGTTTAACAAGGGGCACCTACCTGGATCTCAGGCGAGACAGAGGTCAGAGGCCAGAGAAGATGCTGGGACACATGGCCAAGCTTTAAGAGCACTGTGAGCTGGATCTTTGGATCTGCCTCAAAGTGGCTGACCCCCAGGAAGGGGTTTTGGGATGAATTAAAAAGGAACATTGAAAAAGACCTGGGATAGCACCATGTCGTATTAAGTGTAATGGTGTTATTGGGGGGGGGGGGAGACTAAGAGGATCTTGGCCATCTGAAGGGCTAAGCATTCAAGAGGCTCAGGAGTCACCTCCACAGTCCCTGCCTCTGGAGCGCCATCAGAGGGTTTGTGGGTTGCACAGAGCTCCTTTCTTCCTAGCTACAGCATCTCTTGCTGGCAGGTTGCTCATTGCACTGCGCAGGAGCTCAGTCAAGCCTTTTGGGGATGTGATGGGCCAACAGAGGGACAGGCTTTGCTTCATTGCCACCCACTGCCTCCGGGGCCCGGGAACTCCTAAGTCACTCCCGTCAGCTTATGAGTTGTCTTTCCCCTAGGTTGATGCCTATGATCCTGGGGATCCCTATTCCAGGCTCCTGCTGCCCTAGGTCACCTGCTGGAACTAGCAGTCCAGGCCATCATAGAGATGGTCTTCCCTCTGATGAGTACCAGCTGACCATCCGGAAGCACTTACTGGCTGACACACGCACCTTCTGTGCCAGGATCTGGGACTGTGGTTTATGCCCAACATGGTCAACACATGAGCATTTCAAGGTAGTGTAGCACTGTAGGCACGGATAAGCCTCTAGTGCCCTTCAGTGTGCATTGACTGACCGTGCTCAACTCATTGTCAGTGATGTGAGCGCAGGAAAGTCAAACTTGGCAGCCACTGCTGAAGTCATTGCTTGGTAGCTATTGTGTCTGGGCTGTGATGAGAGCTTGCTAACTTGGAACTCGAGGCTGGCTGATTTGTCTGCTTTGCCCAGGCCTTGGGCTAGGACTACATCTCAGTGCTTACCTAGCATGTATGCGGCCCAGGGTTCAATCCCCAGCACCATAGAAACCAAAACGAACAAACAGCCCAAGCCTTACTCCTACCTGGTGCGGATCTGTGGTACCCAACTCTCTCATCTGCCTCAGGTGACCTGTGGGCTCATCCCCTTATCTGCCTAGGTGAGAAATTTCGGCCAGACTCCTCCACATAGTCTGTGACCATTCTTCACCCTTCCAGGCCAATCATATCCCTCTGTAATTAATCATTTTGCTTTATAGTTCTTTTTCTATATTATGTAACCTCATTTTCTTCATCTGAAATGGGAATATAGTCATCCCCTCTTACCTACCATTTCAGTCTCCACGGTTTCAGTTGCCAAGGGTTTACTGTGATGTGAAGTTGTAGATGGACACAGTACCTTTATATTTATATGTGGTGCTGAGGATCAAACCCAGTGCCTCACAGGCAACCCCAGCCCCTCAAAGTGATAATTTATATGAAGAAACATTTAGCATCGTTCACATAAGAATGCTTTTTTTAACCTCTATTTATTTATGTGGTGCTGAGGATTAAACCCAGGGCCTTGCCTGTGCTAGGCAAGTACTCTACCACTGAGCCACAACCCCAGCTGCCACCAAAGAATGGGGTTATATGAAAAAAAAAAGAGGATGCTTTGTATGAATGTCTTTCATCAGCATTAAACAAACTTAAATTGAACATTGTCATCAGCTTAGCTTTAATTCAGACCTGAATGACCAACACCCCCCCCCCAAAAAAAAAAGGTGATTTTATCTTGAAGCAATTAACACAAAACAATCTGTATCTCACAAATTAGTTGTTTAAATTTACTTTCTAGTGTGGGAGGGGATGAGTCACTGGAGAATAATTACAACTATAGCAGTAATACTTTCAGGTTGAAACACTACTGCTTCACAAATGAAATGATTTTAGTAACTAAACTCAAACACAATTAGCTGGAGAGGACTTCTAAAACTTGAGATACAAAAGTATAATTGAATCAAGAGACAGTATTCTCTACACAACCTATATATGGGCAGCTACCTTGGGCTTTGCTACAGAAGTGGTACAATCAGATGGATGTAAGGAGAGGCAACTATGGGTGGGTTCAGAACTGCTCAGATAAACTACATAGAACGCATTATAGCTTACTAATAGAATAGATACAAAAAAGGCTTTAGAGGGAAAACTACTGTTGCTTTGAATAAAAAAATAAATCTTCCTTTCCTTGAAAATCTATCTTCCTAGCTAACATCACCTTTATTTAAATGCTATTTTAAAATTAGAGGTTATAGTAACTTCAGCATTGCCTTATGTCCTGTAGAGGTTGAAAGATACATTCAAAACTGGTATTTGTGACTTAAATTTTATTTTACATGGTTAAAAATGGCATAAGCTATCATATGGTTTTCCTCTTACACACAGCTGCTGCTTCTGATATTTAATGGAGGTTATGTAGATTGAATTCTTCCTAAAGGACTCAAATTCTTTTTGATTCTGAGTTATCTTCAGTAGTTTAGAGATTTTGTTTCACAGAGATTTTGTTTCACACTTTGCCCCTATTTTCAGAATACTTAGGGGACATAAAAAGAACAATGATATGTTATGTTCTAGGTTTCAACAATCCTATTACTTTCTAGAACTTAAAAGAATGGAAGAATATGGTCTAGCAGTAAACAAAAGTACCAGGCTTTTATAATTTTATTTAAGTCTTAAACCTCTTAAAATGTACTGTTAAAATTGCGGTAATTAAAATTACAGCTCTGGAGAGCTAGTTCTTAGAAACATTGTTTTAAAGACAGTAGTTACAGATTCAGGACTTGCTTTAATTGATTTTTAAATAAAATATATTTGAGTATCTATCAAAAAAAGAATTTAATTCAGCCCATAGTTGCTGATTAAAGACATTATAAGTCTTAGAGTTTCATTCATTCTTTCTCAGAGGATTATACTTTTCTAATTTTTTTATCATATTCCTTGAAAATCAGTGGCAAGGTATGGGAAAGAGAAGAGTGTGTGTGTACATTTTTAAAAAGAAATTTCCTTTTTTTTTTATAGACACAACATACCACCTTATATTTTACTGTTATAATGCAATAATGGCAAAAGCAGTAGAACTTCAGGTCAAACAACTCTTGCTACTAATGTAAACTCATTCTCAGAAAACCATTCTCACATGGACAGTGGTTAGAAAAAAGTACATGAATGTGCTACAAAAATAGAGCCACAAGACTTCTCACAAGTAAAAGAAATCCTCTGTAGAAGTCCACAGTTGACCAAGGTCCAGCCTCCTTAACAGTGAGCAACAGGGAATATGCTGTCAAGTCACCATCTTCAGTTCTGAGAGTGAGTTGACATGCTTCCCCAATGGCACAAAGTCTCATGACGATCCAATGAATCAACAGACACTTGGGAAATATTAATAAACAATTTTTTATGAACTATTACAACAAAGAACTTCAGCAAGAAGGAAAATGAAGTTTATGATCTTTGAGTAAACATTTTTAGCGTAACAGTCTCTGTGATCAGATATTGGAAGAGAAAAATCAAGCTTATAAAACACCATTTCCCTGTATCAACTGGAATACACTAAAAATAGGATAATGGAAATACATGTTCTTAAAGCATTTCCACAGGAAATGTCCATAATTATGACATTCTAAATCATTTAGCAATTGTATGTGCTACATTAACTAAAACAAAGGTATTCCTTATTGCACATTTTAAAGTTGGAAGGATTCTTCTAGCTTAAGTGGGGGATATTTAGGGGGAAAATATTTTTGGCTCAAAATGTATATGCGCCAAGGCAGCTTCATTCTAGAAACATAAACCATTTAAAATAAACTTTTTTATTTTGAAGCCAATAATCTTTTACCACAATGAATAGGTTGGGCCCTATTTTAAGGCCTGTGAACAGCCCTCATTACTCTGAGAGTCAGGTGTAGGTGGAGGTTCATCTTTAAAGCGTGAAGGCATTAAGTCTTTTGCAGCAGGTGGTGGCCCATAGTCTTGGGGACCATGAGTTGGAGGTGGTAATGTGGCACCAGGAATGAAGTACTCTCTTGGGCCAAATGAGCCTAAAGGTCTAAATGGTGTGGGTGCTGGAAAAAAATCACGTGGGTCAAAAGGCAAATCCTGTGGAACACCTGGTGCATATTCTCTGAAGCCTATTGGACGCATACCAGGACCTGGAAAATAAAAAGGAAGTTATGTAAACGCCCAGAAATTTCTGAACTAGGGTGATTTCAAGTATGTTAATATAGTCTTTAATTTCTCCCAAGCCTAGAACATCAACTGGTGAACATCCTGACTTGCCAGATGAGGCAAACTGAGATGGAACAAGTTTAGGTTATAGCCTTTGGCCAACCAGCCATGAAGCAACATATTAAGGATTTAAACATGGCTCTACCTAGCTCCAGGCTTGTCTTTTTTCTTTCCCTACTATGTAACTGCAGAATTATTTCTATCTCACAAGAGCTCCATTTATATTTGGAAGTACTATATTACCATGACAAGATGATAGATTATGAAATAAGAACTTTACTACATCAAAGAAATTTTGATAAAAGGAAATCCCACTATTTATTACCATATCCATTAAAAATTCATGAAGTATTTCAGCATGGACTTTACACATGCCATCAGAATCAAGGTGCTTGCCCTCCTGGAAAAGGCCTTCCACAGCCACCTAATTAAATCAGCAACATTTATTAGGTCACTGTTAAATCCTCCTCTTTAACACTTCCCTCTGACGTTTCTCAAGGTAAGGAGGGTTTGACTTTTCCTTTTCTATATTCTATAACCTACTGCTTATGCTTCCATTATGGGTGATTACAAACTTTATGTTATTGGATTTTCATATTTGTGACAAAATTTTAAGTTATGGCATGTGTCTCATCCACCTTTCCATCTATTGCAGTGCACATCAACAGATTTTCAACAAACATCTGCAGAAGTAATATTTCTGGATTTTCTGTATATAGCCCCTTATCCTTGTCTATGAGAGATAGCTATTGCCTATCTCAGTATAAGATTATGTAGTGTCCCATATATCCCAGAAAACTGGAGGAAAAGTTAAAATGTACTCAGCTTTATCCTTTCATTGTTAAGACCTGAGATAGCAACCAACTGTTTTAGCAAGCAATAGAAATGAAAGATGAATGTGATTTATAAGTCAATCACTACTGTTCAGATCATCATACCAAATGGTGGAGGAATTGGCCGAGGCCCAAAAGGCCCACCGAGCTGAAGTGGCGGTCCATATCGAATGGGAGGTGGTGGAGGTCGTCCCATCGGGGGTCCCATAGGGAGGCCCATGAAGGGTACCCCTGAGAAAGGAGGGGGCCCTTTCATAGCCATATTAGCCTGCGATTTAAGATTTGAAAGCAGTTGAAAGTTTTAAAATTCCTACGTATGAAGACAAAGTACCAACACTGATAAAAGCTAAAACCCAAAACAGGCACCTGTCCAGAGAACACCATCAGTGCAACAAAACTCTACCCACCCCTCCTGTGTATTCCCACTGACAGCTTACAGAAGTTAGAAGGATGCCACAAGAGGGAGCAGTTTGTTACTGATTTAATCTGCACAGGAAAGGGAAAGGCAAGAGGACTGGCAGAGGTTATTAACAGAGGTGATTTCTGACCAGTATGTCATGCTGTATTATTCACTACAATCTATTTCAAAGGGAGTCCCCCCCTCCCCATCACTTCCCTTTCATCACAATAGCTCATTACCTTCCATATTAAGAATGAACAGAATAAAATGAAAAATCCATTCTCTACCCATGTAATAATAGCTACTATTCAGCGTATCTTCAATAAGTCTTTCATGTATTATTCAACCTCTGAGATCTTTAAGTAGACTGTCTTGTTTTAAATAAGAGGGAACAAAAGCAAATGGAATATCATAATTTGTTGAAGGCCACACTGCATATAAAAGGAACTCAATCCCAGGTTTGCCTCCAAGCCATGCTTTTCCCACCTCTACTCCTCTCTAACAACGGGTCTTTGCTCTCTTTTAAATCTTCTACTACAAAGGGGTTTGGGGTCTTATCTAAGCTGCCCTTAGATTTCTCCAGAGATGTATATTCCTGGAATATATATACACTGGAACTTGATAAGTATTTTCCAACACAGTGCTATACACACAAATTAGGAAGACAAGGCTTTAATATTTACTTTCATTTACTGTACACCATTTGAGATATTGATTTATCATTTCCTATGAGTAATGGGTTTCAAACTAAACAATTAGAAATTTATTTTATTGTAGAGCTGCAGAAGACCTACCAGATATAATAGCAACACAGTTACAAGAGAATACACTTATGTGAACAAATGAGACCATTGCTTGGGACTGGCTCAAGAGGTCATTTCAGATGATCATTGTTTCACTGAAACAGTATTTCACTTTCAGAAAATCTGATACCAATCTAATTCTAATCACTCAAAATAGGGTTTGCACAAATGGAGGAATTCTTAAATAGCATTCTTCCAAACAAAAATAAAAATGATTAATTATATAACTTATAATGAATTTACTTTGCCTTAGAGCATTCAACACAAAACACCATATAAAGTTAGAGTGATAACTTTTCACATTCTGTAGTTCATTATAGTTGTACACACTTAAGCAACAGTCCCAAGTTAAGGAGAAAAGTAAGCTCAATATTGCATGCAGTTTAAAGCAAACAAGATCAGTGTCATACTCTGAACATCCTTCCCAGAAATGCACAGAATAAAACCCAATTCAGTTCTCAACCTCTAAGTACTTACTCCAACTGGATGCTCAGTCAAAGAAGTAATGGTGGAAACTGAGGGGGTCTCAGGTTCTAAACTGAGGGGGTCTCAGGTTCTTGGGGAACAGTTTGCTTTTAAAAAAACAAATGGGATAGTACAAATAGAACACAAAGAAGGATAAAGCAAAGAGCAAGTACTGTAGGAAAGCTACATGTTCCTGCATGACCACATGATTCACAGTAACTACAGAACTTACCTTGCCCTCATTCTTCACCTTAGCTGGAGAAGAACTTCTGGAACTGCTGTTCATGTGAGCTGGACCACATCCTGGGTCTGTTAGAGATCAAAGAATGGATTCAGACTTATTCTAACATGAAAAGAATAAAAATCCTCCATCCACAATTAGAGATTCTTTGAAATTACTTGGTCTCTTCAATAGATGAATGGATTAAAAAATGTGGCATTTATACACAATGGAGTATTACTCTGCAATAAGAAATGACAAAATCATAGAATTTGGAGGGAAATGGATGGCATTAGAGCAGATTATGCTAAGTGAAGCTAGCCAATCCTTAAAAAACAAATGTCAAATGTCTTCTTTGATATAAGGGGAGTAACCAAGGACAGGGTAGAGACGAAGAGCTGGAGAAGAAGAATAACATTAAACAGGGATGATAGGCGGGAGGGAAAGTGAAAGTTAAGGGAAATTGCATGGAATTGGAAGGTGAGGCTCAGGGTTATACACAATTACATATAAGAGGAAAGGAGGAGTAGGAGAAAAATTATATAAGTGGAAGAAACGATTTATAGTAGAGGGGATGGAGAGAGAGAAGGGGAGGGGAGGGGATGGGTGAGGGGACAGTGGAGAATGGGATAGACAGCAGAATATATCAGTCACTAGAAAGGCAATTTGTAAATCAATGGAAATGTAACTGATGTGACACAGCAATCTGTATACGGGGTAAAAATGGGAGTTCATAACCCACTTGAATCAATCTGTGAAATATGGTATATTAAGAACTATGTAATGTTTTGAACAACCAACAATAAAATTAAAAAAAAAAAAAAAAGAAGAAATTACTTGGTCCCTTTACCAGAGGCAACGGGTTTCCCAGATGCCTCAGAAGACCAGTACAAGGTAAAGGTCCATCCATTGACCCTTGGGAAAGAAAGATCAGAGCCCTTGTATGTATTTTTCAGAAGAAATAAACCACTGGTGGACAGGTCAGGGTTCAACAATAACTAGAAAGCAACATTAAAAATGGGTTGCCCAGGGGTTGGGGTTGTAGCTCAGTTGTAGAGTGTTTGCCTAGCATATGTGAGGCACTGGGTTTGATTCTCAGCACCACATTTAAAAAATAAAGATATCATGTCCATCTACAATTAAAAATATTTTTTTTTTAAATGGGTTGCCCAATACGTAAATCACAATTTATGAAGAGACTTAAGTAAAATAAAGAACTGCCTTGGGTTGATAGAACAGCAGATTAATAAGTACTGGTCCTAAACTTTAAGCTATAGACTTGAAGTATGTATAGGCTGGCTTTTCTTTAGTCTGTATAACCTGACTTCCAATCTTACCAAGACTACAGTCCTGTTTAGAATTGGAAATAAGACTCAGTATTTCATGTTGGAAATATGTATGCTACATAAAGTTTAAGACTACTTTTATAATATTTGGGAAAGGAACACCATAGAGATTTAATTTAAAGATAAAGGTTTACACTCCACAGTGTAAAATTTAAAAGAAAAAAAAAAACAATACAGGGACCTCCAGGAAAAAAAAAATGTTTTCTATTCTAGAACAGATTTTACAGAAAACATTCACTAAGATAAAGTATGAAATTATCTTCTATATATTGTTCAGGCCCAAATTCTATGTTTTCATTAGAATATTCAAAAGGGGAAAAAAAAAAACAAAACCTTGAAGCAGTTTACTATAAAGCAACATGTGAATGCTCACCAAATCCGTTTCTAGGCGTATCCTTTCGATTAAGAGTAGCAGAAGGAGGTCTCCCAGCTGGCTCTGTTGTCAGTGGAGGGGAACATTCTCCACCACTCACGGGGGATGGACCAAAAGAGCCATTATGGCTCAGTGGACCTAAAGACAACAATGCCATGTTACTACTTTAAGGCAGCCTTCTCCCTGACACCAACCCTCACCTCCCGCTTTAGCAAATCATTCAGATTATTTCATAACCATTACACACAGAAATAAAAAGTAATTTACATACATTCTGCACCAAGAAATAAAATAGCTCCTTTTACAAAGTGTCCCTTACCTCTCCGAGGAGGATTTTGTAAATTTGGTCTTCCCGGCATAGGTTTTACAATCACGGGTTCATATTGCCGCAGTGCCATCTTTTGGGCCATTTCCAATAGTCTTGAATATTGAGAAAGAATGGGCTGAATTATGAAACAGCAATCTATTCCTTCATAGATAATATCTAGCATAACCTTAAAACACTATAAAACATATAGTAAGATTCCAAAATCACATACTTCTGTCTCAAATTAGCAGCTTCCCTTTTCTCTGCAGCTAGAGCTCTTTCTGCAGACTGAGCTTTGAGCTATTAAAGAGAAAATATTCAAATTCAGTTGCGGTAGGCTATGTACAAAATAAAGAAAAGGGGGAAAAAAAATCTTACCCAGTTATCATGAGCTTTCTTCTCATTCATAGCAATCTGAAAAGGACAACACATTAAAAAAATATGTTTTTAGGGACTCATTATAATAGCCTATAATTGTCTGTATTAGATATCAAAGAATTCTGCAACTACAGGACAGTATTAATTACTACCTGGTTTTTAAATGAGCGCTCGGTTTTCTGTAATTCTTCTTCCATCTCTTCAATTCTCCGCCTAAGAATTACAACAATTGAATAACATTTGAAACATTCTGACCATTTTCCCTTTATTCCATCAGCTATACTTTTAAAGACTTTATCATACATAAGAAAAACATTTCTATAGTTATATGAATCCAGTGTGATCAAAACTAATACTACAGGCCAGGTGCAATGCCACATGCCAGTAATCCCAATGATTGGGAAGCTGAGGCAGGAGGATCACAAGTTCGAGGTCAGTCTCAGCAATTAAGTGGGAACCTATGCAACTGAGACCCTGTCTCAAAGTAAAAACAAGGTCTAAGGATGTAGCTTAGTAGTAAAGCACCAAAAATAAATAAATAAATAAAATAAAAACCTAATACTAATAACTTCTTTATCATTTAATTGCTAGAGATTCTGAATGATAAATTATAATTTCCTTAACTGTTTATCAGTGTGTTCTCAAGTAATTCTGCTAGAAATATCTTCCTCCTTAAAACTTTTTTTCTTTTTTTCAAATTATATCCATAGAAGATTTCCAAGGTCTATCAAATGCCACACTTTTGTGGGTCTTGATACATCACACAGCAAACTGATTTCTTAAAGAATTACTACAACATACAAAACCCTCCGAACTGTTTGCATTGACCAAGTTCCCTATGGTCTTGCCCATTGGGTATAAGTAAATTTTTGTTAACATTTTTCATTTGTAAAGTTGAAATTTATTTTTTCTCCTGTGTGAATTGAATGTATTCATATCCTCTCGTTATTTATACTTCCATGCTATTTTCTTCTATCTACATAATGTAAAAAAAGATTAAAAAAGAAAGCTAACACTAGTTCATTAGACATTGACACCCTCCTTTAGAAACTGAACTCACTTGTAATTTTTAACTTCCTGTACAGCGGAAACCACCTTTTCATCTGCAGCTGACAGCCACTGCTCTTTTTCTAGTCTCTCATATTCTTCCTGGCTCAGTTTCCTAAAATAAAGCCAGTTATCAAATCAAAAGTTTCTCTCTGTGAATATCACTTCCCACAATTCTATAAAATGCTTAAGCACATAAAATAGGAATTCAAACCTGCAATTTTGTAAATCAAACTCTGGCAAATCACTTACATTTTCTAACTTCTCCTCTTAATTCTCTACTTACCAGTAAATAAAATAAATGTGAAAACAACATGTGCCCCAAGGGCAAGTATCCTGTGTGTAAGATAATAAAAACTCACTTTACTTCAATGTGGAAGATCAGGACTGATCTACCTAACATCATTAAACATATTAGGATAAAGCAGGGGATAATTCTTTTCTCGTTTCTGCCATGGGTAGGACACTAAGTATATCTTTGTCATGGAGGAACTCTTTTCTCAATCCAAGACTGGTACCATAATAAAGATATAGTCAGTCAAAGAAAAAATCTTCTAGAATATGTCTTTTAGCTATGCAATTAACCACAGAACATTTTTCACACTTTAGATATCTATTTCAAAAGAATTGCAATTAAGCAAAAAGACAAATCTGAGTTTTGATAATGTCTGTCAACCAGAAAAAGAAGCCAAACTGACCCACGATCAGAGTATTATCTACTGACAAGTTTTAACTCTGATCATGAAACTCAAGATGTTCATCTACTGAGACAAAGGTAGCCACATTTAATGATTTAAAAAATACTATTTTCTGCTATCCTTGTACTACTTTAGCCATAGTTCCAATTCAAAAGATAATTAACTTGAAACTTAATTTTCCATAAATCAGAAGAATTATAGTAAAAAAGGATTATTGATACCAAATAGAAAAAGGGGATTATATATTCTTATATAGCTTCTCATTTAATTCTTCAGCAAGTATTTTATGAGTGGCTATAATATACTAGTTACCTTGTAAGATGCTAAAGAATAAAAGAGCTCACTGTTTCAGGTATAAATGACGCCTAAATGAATATAATAATTTTCCCCACTAGCTTAAGAAGGAATATGGAGAAAACTGAATCTTGAAGGACAGAGAGAATTTTGTTTCCAATTATCAAAGAGTCTGAGAGCACTAAGAACAATTAAAACATCTTTATAAGAATATAAAATTGTGTTTGAAAGGATCCAAGCTAAAAAGGCAGTGAAGATATATGTATGTGGCCAAGATCCATTAGAAAAAGGAATCTCAGAATTACAAGTAATGCTGGCACTTTAAGGTACTTTTCTCCTAGGTTTACCCACATATTGAAGATAACACAAAGATATAATGAGTCTGAACTAAGCCTTCATCAAATTCCTGGGCTTAGAGGAAAAAATAAGTGTTTGGGGCTACAAATAAAGGGACCCTTAATAAAAGCCCTAGCCTTTGAGTTTAGATTAGAAAGTACTGCACACTTAAGTGATGAACAGGCAAAAAATCCAAAAGGAACAATACTGAAACATTGAAAAGACAAGTCATTTTTGAATTATCTTAATTGCTAAGTTTAAAGTGACAATCTTACTCAAGTAACCTCAACACTTTTCTATAAGAAGATAACTTCATCTTAGTCCTCAAATTTCATCTATAATTATCACAACAATGTTAGCCAATCAAAACTGACCAGGCACTCCATAAGACAAAATTCTGTGAGAAAAAATCCCACAGAAAAGGAAACCACCTAATGGGGTTATCCGCACATGTTTTAAAATCACTGTGCTTTATATAGTCAAAAAAGTAAAGTCAAGATTATGAATTTCAGGGCAGGGAATATAGTTTAGTTGGTAGAGTGCTGCCTTGCATGCACAAGGCTCTGAGTTCAAACCCCAGCACCACAAAAGAGGGAAAAAAAAAAGATTATGAATTTTGTCAAAGGATTAGAAACTATAAAACCAAGAAATAGTTGGGTGTGGTGACCTACCTACAGTCGAAGATACTCAGGAGGCAGAGGCAGAATGATGAGATTAAAGATGGCTTGGAAAGCAGTAAGACACTAGTCCCTTATGAGAAAGAGCAAGGAGTCTGGGGAGGTGGCTCAATAGTAGAGCACATGGCTCAAGGTCCTGGGTTTGAGCTGTAGTACTGAAATAGGACTGGGGTTGTGGCTCAGTGGTGAAGCATGTGCGGGGCACTGGGATCAGTCCTCAACACCACATAAAATAAATAAAATATTGTGTCAGGCAGGGGATGTGGCTCAAGCGGTAGCGCGCTCGCCTGGCATGCATGCAGCCCGGGTTCAATCCTCAGCACCACATACAAAGATGTTGTGTCCGCCAAAAACTAAAAAATAAATATTAAGATTCTCTCTCTCTCTCTTAAAAAAATCCTATAAAAAATAAAATAAAATATTATGTCCATCTACAACTAAAATAATATTTTAAACCCTGAACTTTCTTAAATCCTAAACTCAATGAATGTTTTTAGCAGCAGATTTGGGAAGTAAAATAAATCCTAGCACTTTTAAGACAGGTCAGAAGAAAATATCCAGAAGAAATAAATCCAGAATGTAGGAGGCAGGGGAAATCAAATTCTAATACGCATTATTATAATCAGAAGAGAGAATGAGGTAAAATCAACATTTAGAAAAAGACTCGAAAATTCAAGAAATGTTTAATGGTCCCAAGCAACATAACTGCAAGAGGAAAATGTGGGTGGGGTGGGGAAAACTACACCTAGGCACTTCCCAATACAACTGTTAAAAAAACAGAGAAATGACTACAGGAACTAGGGGAGGGATAAGACCAAACAACAATGATAATGGACTCCTTAAAGAAAAAATTTAAAACAGATGGTAATTAATTGGATATTTTTAAATTGCTAAAACTAAGTAACAGTCAAAATTCAGTAGCCAAAAGAAAGATCCTTCAAAAATGGAAACTGGTTTTAACTCTAATCATGAAGTTCATGTCAACCTAATACAGATTATAAAGGTAGCAATATTTAGTGGATAAAATACTATTCTCTGTTTATCCTTGTACTACCTTTGATACACTAATCAAATCTATCATTAAAGGACAATGTTCAAATAGAATGAAAATAATTTCAAATAAGAAACCAACAGTGTAGAATGCAGAACTACAGAAACTTTAAATATGTGTATAAATTGAATGAATGTCTTGTGGAGTTCACAGTATATGAAGTACTAACATACAATGCCACAACAGTTATCTGATTCAGGAGCTACTTAAAGCCCATAAAAAAAATAATAAACCTATTAATCTATGTCAGGTTTTTATTAAATCCAGAATATATACCATGGCCTTTAAATTATGAGAAGATGAATAAAATTATAATTATATAAGTATAATTCCATTATAATTTATGATTACATCAAGCTTATACAGGGGATGAGGAAAATGATTAAAAATATTTAAACTATTAAAAAGATACAAGGAAGAAAAAAGAACAGGTCATCAAATAGAAAGCAAATTCTTCATAAACCACAGGCACATATTGACATGGACAGACTTATATTTTAGAAAGTCCACTCAAGCGGCTATAGAGAAAATTACTAAGAATTTGAAATAAATTATATAAAAATATAAATAACGGAGAATGAAGACAGATCACCTAGGTTAGAAACAGAAAAGATGACACAGGCATGAACTAACATAGTACCTGGGGATGAGTAAAAAGAGTACAAACCACAGATGATGACTGAATGAATTTTGGAGGAGTTGAGGAAAATAGTGCTACAATTTAACTGCATTAAAAAGAAAATTAATTGCCATTTAGGTCATTCATATTACTAGTAGGGACAGAGAAAACAAGTGTTCTTTTTAAAAAAAAAAGTGATAAAATGAGAAATGTTTCTTTGAAACAGGCCAGGCATTTAGAACTGGCCTGAACAAAAATTCGAGATTCTAAAAAGGTCGCTTGGAGATCAAAGAATTTTAGAAAAGTTAATGGAAAGGTTTCAATATTTAATGCATTAATTAGGCAACAGAAGTCAAAATACCTAAAAATAGTTAGGTCTGTAAGAAGGTCTGTCTTTGCTTTAACAAGATTATATATATATATGCCGAAGAGTAAAATCAGGTGCAAACAAATAAAATATGACACAAAAAACCATTTTTAGAGAATTCAAGTATTTTTGTGGATTAAAAACTTCAAATGAACTTTCAAAAAATAACTAGCTCCACACTGAGAAGATTAATATATAAATATATACTACAAACAAGTACTTCTGTAATCATAACTCCTAAGGTCCTTGCCACAGTTCAATTTTTAGTGTGAACATCTGAGATATTCAAGTCCAAAACTTGTACCATCAATAAGTAAATATTATTCCTTTTTGAAGTTTTTATTCTACTAAAACATGTCATTCCAAATCACTCAATATTTTTAAAGGACCAGAGTTAGAGATACAAGTTCAAAACATTAGAATTACATAACTGATCACAATGAAAGGTAATTAAAATAAATAGTGGGATCATAGAAAGGGTCTAGATCTTTGAGAGGTATCTCCACATCAGTGACTGTTAATACCAGTTTACCACTTCCTGCCTTCATATGAATTTGACAATTGATTACGATGTCCTCACAGCCTTAGTTTATGGTTCCAACTACCTCAGGACTCTTAAGACTGACGATGGAAAGAAAAATGCAACTTATAGGAAACAAAACACAAAGGAAAAAAGACAAATCTCTACTTATTACAACTAGAAGAAATTGTAAATAATCTTAAGATAAAATTATCTGTTAGTTCACACAGTGGTAACAATAACAATGAAAATCTTACTTTTGTAATGCCATCTCATTTTGCTGGTAGAGTTCATTTAAAATCTCCACTTTCTGCCTAAGAGTTTTGCATTCATCTCCCAGTCCAACTTTAGAAGACCGTAGTGAATTGCAGTCACTTTCTAATTTCTTTTTTTGGTCTGTAAAGGATAAAACAGCTTATCTCTATATGTGTACAAGGACTTAAGAACTTGTTTGAGGGAGTAGTGCCAAGAAAAGTAAGAAGCATGAAAGCAAGAAGCCATTCTTTATCTTTCCAATAAAATTTTAAGTCTTTCCAACATGGCAATTTCTTCTCAAGAAGAACCCACCTTCTAGATTATATTTTGTGGACATCGAGGCTGTTAGCTTAAGTTGTACAAGTTTTAGATCCTCTTCAACTACTGATATTGTAGTTTGTGTCTAAAAATTGCACAAAAGAGAGGTATTCTTAAAAGTGAGGCACAGGAAGAATTCACAGGCACTATGGGACTCTTACAAAGAACTATACCCGAGAGACATCCATCATCTGCTTAATTTGATCTTTGATCTTCTCGTTCCGATCACCTAAAAAACAAAAGACTTTAGCTTTTTCTTTCCTTACTTTTAACTCTATATTCTCCTAACTTCCCCAAAATAAAGAATGATTGTGTTCAAACACCAGAAGAAAAAAAAATCAATTAAATAATTAAACTGATTAGACTAATGACTTTTAAGAGAATTGCAAGCTTAGATTTAAAAAAGAAAAAAAGAGAGGTGAATTTCAGACTGGGGTTGTGGCTCAGTGGTAGAGTGCTCACCTAGCATGTGTGAGGCACTGAGTTTGATCCTCAGCATAAAAATAAATAAAAGTACTTTGTCTGTCTTAAAAAAAAAAGGTGAATTTCTAGTATGCACAACTAAAATGTTATCTATGCTATTCTTGTAAGATAAAAGCTTTTCTTCTCTCTCAGATCTATCTTCACCTGGGCAAGTAAGTGTCTTGTTTAGAAAGATTCAATCCTCTATTTTCTCCCTGAATCTACTACCAGGTGTGGTTTGAAATACTTGCTATGTAAGCAATATCCAACTTGGGAGAAAACATCTGGAAATATTTTCCTCATCAGTAAACATTGTTACACTCCCTCTCTAGCTTTCTGATAGTCTCTAGCCTCTGTTCTCACAGCCTTAGTTTATGGTTCCAACTACCTCCGGACTCTTAAGACTGACTGTGGACCTTAAAACCACAGAGCCATAGAGATGATGAGTATCAAAATCAAGTATCATCTGCATAAGTTAAGAAATAAATTTCTCTTACTGTACAATGTTCAATACTTAGAGGTATAGGATGTGACTATTGTAGCTGCAGTGTACTTACTAGTTTTCAATGGGATAGAAAAAGTCAGTGTTCTTCACATGCCTATTGTTACATTATACCCCAGCAACCCACCTCTGCCAATGCAACAGACATATCTATAGATCCAGTGATATGTGTCTACAACCCTGAAGCTTAAGAAGAAATTCAGCCAGCTGAAGAGTAGCATCTGTATACTTAATTAAAGACAGGAAAGCAAAAAAGGATTCAACCTCCCTGAGACTGATCTTACCTGCTACCTCTCCATTGGTTAATTCATCTGACTCATCTCTACTTTGATCCTCAGATTCAGATTCACATTGTAACCGATTCAACTGTGTGATGCAATTAGTCAAAGGCTAGAAAAGAAGCAAAAGGTTGGAAGACTCTCGATTTTAATTCAGAAGATTTCAGGAGAATTCATGAGATGAAACATGTATTTATTTGGAGTATAAACTTACATTAATAGTATCATCTTTGTGACTATGAGCTACTTGTAAATCTTTCTGGGACTTCTCAAATGATTTCATTTGTTCACTGAGCTCAGCGTGTGATGTACTCCAGTCTTTGACTTCCTGCTGCAACTGAAAAGTCAAAACACATGAATTCCTATGGGTTAGGGAGGGGTTTCTGCACTGGATATATCAGGACTACAAGACTTAGACAAAGAAATAGAGAGCCATACTCCTCAGTGGCCTGCCTCAATCGAGGGGGTTGAGACCTTGGTTAAGGAAGAGGGCAGAGTGGCCCCAACTCTCACAGCTGCAGTAAGAACATCAGAGCTATCAGGAAGTTGACCCTGTTTATTGCATTCCCCAGAAAATTGCTGCCAATTCAAATAATTTACCTCCAGCAGGAATGGCTGGGCACATATGACTGTCTCCTAAATTTAGATTCCTTATCATGTAATCTTCCCTTGGCCGGTGAATCAGTAACTACTCAAAAGAGGATCATAAAATACTTAATTTTCTGGTTTAAAAAGTTTCTTTGAGGCTATGCAAGTTAATAACTGATTGACATTTGATAAGAAAAGCAATAATCCAAAAATCCAAAACAGATGGAGACCATATATATGCACTCAATTTGGGGAGCATTGCATATCTAGAAAAGGTCCTACATGAATATTCCTTACCTCAGAAACAGATCCAAGAAAGATACAAGATAATGATATTCACTTCTCTAGTTTACATTATGTATGACATCAAATTTTCTTTACCTGTTCATTCTTCTTCTTAAGAATGGTATTTTCTTTCTGAAGCTGACAGCATTCCAACTTCACCTTCTCTTCACGAAGCTTAGCTTCATTAAGGACAATTTGAAGCTAATGCAAAACACTATAGTTAGTGAATTAATTCCAAAGAAAAAACAAAGTTATACTTTCCCAAACCAGACATCATATAGTTCTCATTTTTTGCACATTTTAGCACACCTCAAATTTTTGGTCTGCAACAAAAGTAAGATGTAGTATTAATATCCGTTAGCAAGAGTTGGCAGCTTTACCTCTGAAAGTTCAGAAGTATTCACTGAAATGACATATTTAAGCTTCTCTATAGATTTCTTATTTTCCATTATCTGCCAGGTGAAAACAGAACACAAAATATGCATTATGATTTCAGTAGAAATACTGATATATATATATGTGTGTGTACACACACACACACACATATATATACTAAAAAAGATAAACACAACAAAATTTTTGTCAAGCCATCCCATTACATTTCAGGTAAATGCAGGGGATCCAGCTTTGGACTAAGCAAAAAATGAAGAACTGAAAGAGATGAGGGAAATGAAGTCATAAATATTTCATGGCATCCACAACCTTACTGTTTATGAGATAACCAGAAAAAAAGGTCAAAGTATAGAAAATCATAATGCAATAAGTAAATAAAATGTTTTAAAGCATAGAAAATTAACTAATTAATTACTGTTTCAAGTAAACCAGTTCAAATTAGTAATTTTTTTTCTAGTGATAGAGAAAAAAATTTCCCAAGATCATTTTTAAAATTTTCTTATCTGAAGTAAAAAATGATAAAATTTAAGGAAGAATAGACTAATCTCACATACAAAAGAATTCCAAAAAATTTATAAAGATACTCGCTCCTTAAGGAAGTGGACATAACTCTGCAATCTTTGTTTGCAATGCCTGGGATTGAATCCTGGGCCTCATGCATGCTAGGCAAGTGCTCTACCATGAGCTGCATCCTGAGCTTGTAACTCTTCATACTTTAACTGTGGGCTGTGCATGGGAACTTCCAAAGAATACAATATGAAAAGGATTGGAAAGAATTTTTACAGTGGAGAAAATACTACCTCAGCTAGGTGATCAAGCTTACTTGGGGGTAGGATATTTCAGAACACACACTCTACTATCTTTTGCAACTTTTATGTAATTACAGAAACTTATAGAAATTGAAAATTAAATATGTAAGTAAATTTTTTTAAGTACAGAAAATTGATTAATTCATTACTCTTTCAAGTAAAAAGTAAACAAATACTGTTCAACTGGACAATAGTTCTTTAGTTGTTCTGCATGTTTCCAAGGGCAGAGCAAAGCAATATGAAAATTATCTAAGGTTGAGAATAAAAATATTTCCTAGGCCCATAAAAATAATTTGTTGTATCAATACTTAAAAGTTCCACAAAATGGGCAGAAGTGGGTTCAACTTCCTTGACTCCTAATCTTACTTTAGTTAACAGCTGGACTAAGTTCAACTTAACCAATTTTACAAAATATTTCAAAAGCCAAATTGCAGTAACACTTAGCAGCAAAACTCTTACCAAGTCCTGATTCTTAGCTTTCTGTTCTCTCTCAGATTCTAACATAACATGAAGATTTTTAGCTTTCTCATCCAGAAGTTCTTTAACTTTTTCAAGAAGCTTCATTTTATCCTGGAAAAAAAAAAGGTGTCAAGATTACTCACTCATTACATTTACTTTTGAGTTTAGAATGTAATTCCCCCCAAAGAGATTTTTACCTTATATTTATTTGCTTCATCAGAAAGAATCATATTTTGTTTCATGATCTCTTGGACCTGTTTCTTTGATTCCTTTATCTATGTAAATAAAGCATTCAGAATTAAGATACACAAATTATAGTGCTACTATACAAGTTACTTCCAGACAAGTGACCCTTTCTAGAAGAAAGCAGTACTTAATACATATGACTGCTTAGAATTTGGATGATTTGTAGGAAATAATGAAACTAAAATTTTAAAATACGATTTTTAAATTAAAACAGGTAGAAATGATTCAAGCTAGAACCAAGGGAGAAAGAAACTAAAAAAATAATTATACCTTCTGTTCATAATTTGACAATTTCTGCATTAGTTCTTCATTTTCTTTCATGAAATTGTTCACCTTTTTGGAAATTTGCTGTTCATTGACTAAAAGGGGGAAATACACAAGATTATTACAATCACTAAATGAAATTCAATTACTCAATCTACTAAAAGCAAAGACATGTTATATGGTACTATGAGGAAATACTTCTTAGCATAACTATTATGCTTTTAAAAAGCAATCTATGCTTATTAGCAATAAGAGTATAAAAATTATTAAAATTTAAGAAAAATATAAGAACAATGATATTTTGCTGGGCGCAGTGGTGCACACCTGTAATCCCAGTGGCTCAGGAGGCTGAGCTAGAAGGATCCCAAGTTCAAAGCCAGCCTCAGCAAGAGCGAGACACTAAGCAACTAAGTGAGACTTGGTCTCTAAATATAGGGGGTTGGGGATGTGGCTCAGTAGAGTGCCCCAGAGTTCAATCCCAGGTACCCCTCCCATCCAAAATGATATTTCAATTTAAGCTTATTTCACAGATGGGAAATACAGTAAAGTGTTGTAGCTTGATATTCCTCCCTTCTCAAAATACTTTCTTTTCAGAAAATGGAATCATTTAATTCTTTGCAAAGAAAAACAGAAATGAAAACATACTGATTCACATTACCGTTCTTTAAATTATCTACTCAATTACTTAATGCATGATTAAATCATTAGCATAGAAATACTCTTCAAATGTAATACATCTTTACATCAATATTCAAAAGTTAATCTGCCCCAAATTAAAACTTATCATCATCTCCCTATCCACAATTTGTTCCTCCTCTTTATCTCCTATCTCAGAGCTGGAACCATCATCATCCACTCTATTATCCATGCTAGCAACCTAGGAATAGTAAAATTTTCAGGAGGTAAAAAAGATAATAGACATTAAAAGTCACTGTATCTACTTCTAACATACATAAAACACACATCAAACACCAATACAAAGGGTTATTACAAGTTTAAGAAACCTAAAAATTTACCTTGATATACTCTATCTTTTACCTAGAAGAGAGAAAAAAGATTAAATTTGATGTCAAACATCTGCTCAATAGAAACAGCATTCCTAAAACAACAGTCAGAATCATAACCAAGTGAGAATTTAATAACATTCTGGTTCAGGATAATAATTTATAGGATTAAAAATAAGTAAAGGTTAACAAGCCTTTTAAATTTAATTGGTAGTGATATTTCATAAATAGCCTCTGACATAAAAACACTAAGATATGTACCTTATTTCACAGTAAAGATGTGTGTGTGTATGTGTGTGTGTGTGTGTGTGTACTCAAAATCATTTACTTGACAATTCTAAATAACCAGGATAAAGTCTAGAAACAATGACTATTCAAAAGGAATCTGAGGAAACAATATTAAAGGCATAATCTTTGTACTAAGATATGCCACTTTCACTCACCAGAAAACATCTTAGAACTCCAATTTAAATTTGGCTATTGGCTGAATTTAGAAACTAAGAGGCTACATCATCTTATTTCTGCAAACCACTAAATATATAGCAAGAAATCTGAAAGGGAAGACTGCTAGAAGAAAATGTACAAGCAACAAGAGAAATGACAATTAACATATTCTGGAAAGGACAAAAACAATCATTTCCAAAAGACAGCAATAAACTGCCTGATTATAAAACCTAAGCAGAATTTTTTTTAAAACATCACTAAATTTCTTTGTAACTTAGCATATTACTTTCAAATGTTATAAATGGTGATGGGATACTCAGATGTGTCCATGGATCATCCATGGGATCTTCGTAATAGGAAATTGCATTCAGAAAACTCCAACACAGAAAGAAATGAATATTTCTTTAATGTCATAGCCTTGCTAACCTTTTACTCAAAATGACAACAGAGGAAAATGGGAAGTAGCATAAAAGCAGTCATCTAAGGTAGGAACTAAAGTTCCAAAGTCAAATGCTGAAACTGAGGAGCAACAAGCTAGGAACCAGATCCCACATAACCTAGTGAAAAGAGAAACAGGTACCGGGGTTCTTGAAATGAAAGAAACAAGAGAAATATAAAACGTTTTCCTGTTTTTCCCTTCTCTTTATCCTTCTATTTCCTTTTAGCTGAGAAAAAGTTCAATGAGATTAGAAAATTCCTCACAGGAATCCAGGCAAACGATTCTTCTATTTAAGAAGGGAATACTTTTTAAGAGATTTTACACTCAATTGTACAAGGAGAGGAAACTTATCTTAACAATGATATGTCTGAAATAATTAAGAAATCAGAAAAAGAACACTCAGATTTGAAAAGATTTGTATCCAATGCTTTTGGCCTCTTTAACTGTTAGGCTTTTCATATGCAAAGTCCATTTACCTAAAATAATTTTCTTCCAATTATGTTAAATAACTATGAAACAGAATGACCTACAGTACAAACATAAGTATGTATAAGCGCATATATATACACACACACACACACACACACACACACACACACACACTCATACATATATGTACACACATACACAGAGATAGACTAATTCTGCTCAGGAAAAAAAAAAACTTAATGAACAAAACATTTAATGGATTTTTGGACAACACATAATCTATACTTCCAAATAAAAAGGTATTTTCTGAACATATGATCAAATCATAAAATCTGGGAAGAGTCCAAATGAAAGGACTCCAGAAGGAAAGAGGCTCACCTGTCCCCTGAACTGGGAGAGGACCGGCGATTTAGAAGGCCCTGGAGGAAGCCAGGGAACTAGCAGAAGGGGATTATAGGCAGAGACTAGGAAAAAGGTGAAAGTCAGGCCTCCCAGCCCTTCCCAGAGCAAAACCCTTGTCAATGTGTTGAGACACCAGGTACCTGCCCCAAAAGTGCAGACAGAAGAGGAGAAGCTTCTCCTGCTCCCTTCTAAAGGACTATTGCTCGGACTGGGCTTTCCTTCCCTGCTCACTCCAGTCCTGTTACTTTCTCCAATTGTGGATGACACTCTTTTTAAAAAGCCTTACCCTAAGGAATCATGTCATTATCACCCCACGCCGGTGGCTTCATTTCTGGATGCCACATTTTAAGGTTGCATGACTTGTGGAAAAGAACAGAATCATGAATAGCCCCCGAAAAGCACGTGCTAAATTGAAGAAACTGGGGACGTTTAACTTGGGGAGGGAATGAAGATATGTGGATCTTTAAAAATCTGTCGTCAAGTTGAATATAGTCAATTCAAAAGAACAAGAATAAGCAGGAAAGCACTGAAAAAGAAGAGCAATGAAGGGTACAGGGAGGGCAGACTATAAGTAGCATTTGCAAATACCACATGGAAAATTGTAAAATTGGATTTTTCTCTACTTATTCAAAAGATAAACTACAAATGGATAAGAAACATGAATGTAAAAATAGAAAATAAACAAGTACTAGAAAATATTGGGTGAAATTTTCTATGTATTATGAGTGGGCAAAACCTGCCTCATTGAAAAAAATCTTTCCTGGCTGTATCTAAACCCGCTACACACACACACACACACACACACACACAAACACACCCACGCAGTTTGACAATGACAACCTGAGGAAAAAAAATTGCAACATATTATTGTCCAAAGAATCATGTTCCTTAAATATAAAGAACATTATAAATAAAATGGCCAGCAAACCTATACAAAAATGGGCTGAAGAAATAAACAGATCTCAGGAAAAGAAATGCAAATAGCTATAGCATATGGAAACATGCTCTGCTTAGCTCATAATGAACAAATTTGGAAAAGGGAAAGAAACCAGAGATGTATGGAGAAAGGAAACACATTTATCTCTTCTTAATCTGTGTCAATTAAGACCATAGATTATATAAAGCTCCATAATTACACAATGGGTGGTATCCCATTTCTTGTGATATGAAAAAAAAAATGCAGAATCATGGAGGCTCATGACTGGAAATAATTTTTATATCTAATTTTGCTTCCATACATCATCCCTGCCAAGGTGCTGTTGATTTGATTTGTGGGTGGGGAGCAAAGAACTGCCACAAGAGAACAAATTCTGCATAAGCTACTATCAGAACAAATGTACTTAAGTGCCACTGCCCTGAAAGGAAATATTCAAAAGGAAGATGGATTAGACAGGGGTCCTTTCCTAACTGAGTTTTTCACTTTATAGGGAGCTAAGATAAAACACAACCTGACTGAAGGCAAAGAAGACAAATGAATGCCACAGGAGCAATGCAAACAAAGTGCCACCCAAACACTCATCAGTCGGCAAAGATCCTTTCTGGTCAGGTGCTGAAAGCAGGGCTCCTCAGGAAGACAGGATGAGTGCTGCCACCCAGAATGGCAAGAGTCCTAGGGATGAACATAGTTAACAGGCTACAATGTGACAGGAGAAAATGTAAATCAAGCCCATTTATCCAAAAGCTCAAAGAAGGAGAGAAAGATGACTACTATATGAAAAATGCCACTTAGGTACATGGAAAAGCAGTTCCAAGTTTAAAGGTTACCAATCCTATTTGGTATACTTGAAAGAAACAATAGACGGTTCTTTATATGGAGTACTGCAACTGGGACTCTGTCTAAATATAAAGTTTGTACCTAGAGGCACCATGTTTCAAGATCATTCCCGAAGAATCAGAAATGGCAACAAAATGAAACTAGTATTCCCACAGGGATTACTCTTATTTTCTGTCTTATTTTCTGCTGTGTGGTGTTTTATTTAGGGTGAGAACTTTCAAGGATGCAACCCGGAATGTCTCTAAACTGGAACATTCCTACAGTCACCAAAGACCCTTGCTACTATTTTAAGTAAACAATCCACATATCACATTTTTTTTAAATGAAAAGGACAATACTCATAAGCCTCTCAATGAGGTCACTGCTAGTGAATCTCCCCATTTAAAATATCAAAGCATGATATAAACAATGTCATGTCTTTCATCAGAAGATCCATACAACTGGCTGGAAGTAGAACCCCTGGGGGAACCTTCAGGCATAGAATATAGGAAAAGCAGGAAATGGATGACCCAGAAGTTGCAAAAAAGAAAAAAAGGGGGGAAAAAAAGCACATAATGAACATAATATTCTGCTTTTTTAGAGTAAAAACATCACAAATTATTAGGTAAAATACACAAAAAATCAACTTTAAATATGCATGCCTGAGTTACTATCTCAGACTTAATTTACAGGATTAACCCTAATGTCCATGAATCCTTCCCTTTTGAAGCAGCAAAGCTAAGAATTGTCAGGTTTTCACCATGACAACCTCTATGATGTGTAGAGCCTTCTGGAACTTGATGTGAGGGGTAGCAACCACAACCAGTTCAGTTCTGTTTCAGAAAGTCTCCTGACTTTCTATGCTGTGCCAGGCCTAAGGTGTGTTAGGAGCACAGGGCCTGGCAGAGAGGTCAGGTTAACTCTACAAAGACCCCAAGAAATCAGTCATTTAAATCTACACTGCTGAAAAACCCATCAAAAGTAAAATATAACACCTGTCAAACTTTTACTTACACTTCCGGCCCAAAGTTCTGGTGATACCTCTGCAAGTTTATAGTAGACATATACAGGGTCATCTTTTTTAAAATTCACAAAACGACAATCTGGTCCTCTGAAATCTTCAAGAGCTTCACCTCGATACATTAACACTGTATATAAACATTGAAAAAAGAAAAACAAACATTAGGATTTGATTTTTCACAGTCCATATTGACTCATCAGGAAATATGAATCCCACTATGAACAAAAATCAAGTTTTTCCAGTACTCTTTGGAATCACTTTTAATTCACCTGCTCAAAGTATCTAAAATCCTTAGAGATTTTATTGCTATAAAATACAATATTCCCTGCAATTAGACAAGGGAAAAGGAAGCTTCTCTATTTTTCTCTGTGCTGAGAAATAAAAAGCAAAGTGGCTACCACCAACCATGGCTGGTTTCAGTGAAACTCTTGGTTCTTGCAGGCCTCAATTTTTTTCTGTTTCATAATCATAAAAAGCTTCATTTTGCAAATATGTAAATCCAAGTGTAGACACGGACAGGCTTAAGTATGGCTTCATGCAGAGGTAATAGGGAAGAGGTTAGAATATCCAGGAACCCCCAAGGGGTTAATTAACTTGAACTAACCGCTAAAAGACATTACTTTAAGTGGCTGCAAGTGCTACCATGCAGCCGTAAACACTGTCAATTTCATTTGCAGCAGAGTTACCGTCTCTGTGTTCAGGATCTGGGTAAATTACCAGGAAATGTATTTTCTCTGAGCAAATATTGTTGACTATATCCAACATTGAGATTGTTTCAAAACATCCTCATTCGTATTTTTTTAATAAACAAAATCAAAAGTGGGTATCCTATCTGACAAGGAACAAGTTTAACCATGAGAAAAGGTCAGGCAATACCTTCATGCTTAAAATGCAGGACTAGAATCACAATTGATCTAGAAACTGGTAGAAGCAACATTTTTCTTTTGGTTGACCAAATACAGTTTCTGATTTAAGACAAAATGGACAATAGATGTATGTAAAAAGCACAAAGAAATGGAAATAACAATTTTTTAAAGGCAATTAGCAGTAAAATACACAAGAATGTGTGTTTTATAAAAATATATGTCTGAGGAACAAACACAGATTTGGAGAGGGTAACTTGTTTTTTTGAAGCTAAAATACGACTATTTTCAGAACTCTCAGCATCCTAATTCATATATAATTAAGAGGCCAAGTTGAAGGTGAGAGACAATTTAAAGTGGGGAATTCTCATCACAAGTGGAAATGGCAATGTTTCTCTTGTTCCCCCTTAGGTCATAGAGGATTTACAAATCAGTAATATATTAGGTGATAACATAATGCATACTATGGAGCACCTATTTAGTTCTTTTTTTTTTGGAGCACTTATTTGGAAGGCACACAAGGACACCTGACATACACACCTCACTACTTCCTACAACACAACACAGACCCACCTGTTGTGTTTGGTCACATCTGTTTGGACACAGGCCATTTCTCAAGTTATGTTACCCCACTGAACCTTACCAACACCATGTCTTAGTACTGAGGAAGCATCAGTGATGAGATTGTCCAGGTAGCCCACGTAGGATAGTGCTCGATAGCAAAGAATAGCAAAACTGAAAGGAAATATCATGGCAGCTGCTTTGCTTTTCTGAGTGTTTATTTACTCCAGCCTTAGGGTTACCTCTAGGAACTGCTTAACATATATTGGAGACATCTTTTTTCTTTATTGGAGTGGAACAAACAATTCAAATTATAAAATTTGTTTTTGGTAACACCAATTTAGGCATAAAAAGCTCAATGGTAAACTTCTTGGCCTTTTTAGCATGAATATTTTAAAATATGTACTGCTTACAATTTATGGACAACACGGTCATCAAGTTGCAAGGTTACTAGAAACCAAGCGGGAGGCCATAAGAAGTATTCTGGGCCAGTAAATATATAGAGGAAAGAGGTTCCAACAACACTAGCGACTGAGTCTAAAACTGAATTGGCTTATAAAAATCTTGGAGTATTTATTATTGTTATTGCAACAAACCTCTTCATCTGAATCTGAATGGCTACATCCTCCCCACCGCCCACCTCCAATCCAGGACTGGGAAGCAATTCTGTCCGCTTCCTGCGCACAGAAGAGGCTGCAGTTGCCAGGTGGCCAGTGCAGATCCTTGGCCTCTTTCAAAAGCAAAAGATTATTGGCCCACCTGCTACCCTACCTCAAATATGAAGGGAGGCTTCTATGCACAGAAATGACAGGATTGAAGCAGAGTCGGCCGAGACCTCGGAACACATTGCGTGCCTGGACTCGGTGCTCTTCCCAAACCTAAACTCTATTCCCTGTTAAAAGGCAAAACCAGCCCAATCCCCAGTGCAGCAAAAGGACGAAGGGGCCAGTGAGCCTTTCCCAAGGAGCCCCACCATCAACCTGCCGCTGGGATTAAGGCAACCGAGCCCTGGAGAGCATCTGCCCTGATACCACACCGGCCCAGGTCCCTGTGGAGGGGGCAGAAAAGCGCTCTGCTACAGCGTGGGGAGCCCCGGGCGCGCGGCGCACAACCCCATCACCCACTGAGATCCTAGGCGAATCCTGGAAGGGAAGAAACTGAGAGCTGTCCCTGGGGAATCGTGTTTCCCAACCCCGCCTCAGACAGTAGAGAAACATAAAATGCTGGCAACAAGTGGGAGTCGAAGCCCCCCGCAACCCGAGCGGGCTGGCCGGGGCTCCGGCAGAGCCGGAGGGGACACACGCAGGGTCCCGAGGCTCTGTCACTCCTGCGCCCCACCCGTCATCCTGCGGCCCCCTAGCCCAGCCCGCGGGGCTGGGGACCAGGGGATCGGAGCCCCATGCGGCCCCAAAGAGCCACCGCGGAGACCCTGGGCCGCCCGCCCGCCTGCGCACTCACGGCTGCATTCGCACTCACTGCTGCATTCGTCGTCTGCACAGAGTTTGTGCTTTGGGTCCGGTTGGCCCAGCACTCGCCAGGTAGGACAGAGCACGAACAGCCAGAAGAGCAGCCCCGGCACTGCAGCCATGTTGTGGTCACCTTGGGAGCCGGTGACGCGGTGGAGGCGGGGCTCAGGGGGCGGGTGGGTAGCGAAGCAGGGAGGGGTGGCGCCCAGGAAGGCTTAAGCCTTTCCCGGGTGACACGTCAGCAGGGATATCTGGGGGTCGATCCACAGACTCTACTGGAGAACACAAGGAGCCAGAGCTCCATCCTTCTCTAGTGGAGACTTCTCCTCAACTGAAGACCTTCTCCTCTAGTCGCTGCCTTGGCAACTAGGACTCTCCTTCTCGTCCAATCACCTGCCTTTGCTTCTGTGCCCTCACAAGTGACCCTCCGCGTGATGTCACCCACCCATCCCCCCCCCACTCCGCCAACCGGTCCTTTCTGGCTTTCCTCAACATCTCATTTCTGGTCCATCCTGAACTAGCCCACTCCACCATCACTCCCATCCCCCATTCCTGATCTGGTACCTCCTTTTCTGAACTACCAAATCCCACCCCTGACTTGTCATAGCTAGTCTATGGTTCCAGGCTCCCTCCCCTTCAAACTCCTAAAGGTTCCTTGAAGCCCCACCCCAAGATCCCTCTGATTAGGAAAGGGGAAGGTAAATGGAACTGTGAGTGAGGGTGTAAACTGGAGACAATGGCCTGCTTTATTTTTTAAGGCGGGGACAGGTGGGGGCAGAGAGATGGACATTAGTCTTTGGGCTAAGATCTTGAGATTCTTATCTTTATCCATAAGGGAAGAAATCATTTAATTCAACAGCATATTTTTAACTTTCATTTTGTGCTACCATTCATGCCAGACGCTGGACAAAGCCCTAGCATGGTGTGGGAGTGGATGAAAATCAAAAGACAAGATATCTGGTCCTGGTCCGAAAAAGTCCACAACTTAGTGGGAACCAACTGACAAAACCTATTGTCAGAGAAGAAAGCTAGTAGCTAACATTTCTTGAACGCTTTCTTTATGTCCAGTTGTTATTCTGAAGGTTTTATACATATCAATTCATTTAATCTTCAGAACAATAGTACCTTACAGTAGTAGTAGGTCCTATTCCAATCCTTATTTTAGAGTAAATTGAGGCAGTCACACGTCCAGTGAGTAATGGAGCTAAGTTTCAAGCCCAAGGAGTAGACTCCTTTTTATCACAACCTATCAACTAACAAGCAATTGTACTTTCTGACAAGAGGAACAAAATATGATTTAAATCATAATATAGCTGAATTACTGATATGTACAGTTAAGGGTGGGGGGGAAGGCACAAGCTAGCCAACCCAAGGAAGAGTGTCTGCAATGCTCCCATCCTGGGTGGAGCCATTCTCATTTGTCTGTGACCAAGGGCTTGTTACTATAGTCTCTGCTAAGGTTATTCATCAACCTCCAACAATGAACCCATCAGTTGTTTCCCCAAATTAACTGAATCTTTAAAACTTAGAGAAAAGAATGTAATCCACCATGTTCATAATGTTAAATAAAGAAAACGATGGAAAAAAGGTGTGCACAAACATTTGTCTATAGGGGCCATGAGAGGTCCCCGTTGGTCCAGTGTACTTCTGCGCTTTCTGGAGAACCAGTGGATCATACAGAGAAACTGTCTATCTGAGTCATTCTTCATTTCTTTTCTACCATCTATTTATTATGTTATAAAATGTATCTAGTAGGCATCTCTAACAACATGTTGAAAACTGAACTCATTTTTCTCTCAAAATCTGCTCCTTTCAGTCTTCCCTATCTCAGAAATAAGAATGACAATTTAATTCCCATTATCCAGGTGCTCAAAGCCCAAAACTTACAAACCATCTTTGATCTCTTTTCTCTCACATTCCAACTCCAGTCCATTAGACAATATTATGTCTTTATTTTTATAATTTTATTGAGATATAGTTGACCTACAATAAATTGCACGTTTAAGGTGTACGATTTGATAAGTTTTGACATGAATATACCCATGAGACTACCACCAAAATCAAAAGAGTATTTCATCCTTCTTTGTAATCCCTCCCCTCTCCTTTTCTGGGCTGTCTCCAAACATCTCCTGTCATTATAGATTGTTTTGCATTTTCTAGAATTTGATATAAATTATACAGCATTTTATTTATTTATTTTTCTGACTTCCTTCTTTCCAAATAAGCATTTGAAACATGCCCAGAATCTGACCACTCCTCTGCATCTGCTAAGCCAATATACAGGCCAAACCCACATCATAAGTCACCTGAATGATTCCCATAGCCTTCTTCTGTCCTTGCTTCTGTCCTCATTTTCCCCAATATCTATTGTCCTGATGGTAACTAGAGTGATATTCTTAAATATAAATTTGATTGTGTCTCTCTGCTCAAAATCTTCCTATAACTTCCCATTTCCAAATAAAAGGCAATGACTTTAGCCAGGCCTGGTCGTACTCATCTGTAATCCCAGCAGCTCAGGAGGCTGTCAGGAGGATCCTGAGTTCAAAGCCAGCCTCAGAAATGTAGTGAGTCCCTAAGCAACTCACTGAGACCCTATCTCTAAATAAAATATTTTAAAAAGGACTGTGGGAGTTGCTCAGTGTTTAAGTGCCCCTGGGGGTTCAATCTCTGGTATCAGGAAAAAAAGCCATGACTTTATTATGGACTGCCCTGTCTTATTATGGACTGTTCTTATTCAATGTGACTCCCCTCATCCTTTTCTCCCCATTTCCTAACATTCTTCTCTTGTCTGTTAGTTCCATTTAAATACACCAAGCCCACCCCTGCTTCAGAGCATTTACACTTGCAACTTTGCCTCAACCTTAACTCCCCAAATCATCTGACTCGCTAACTGCCCCCTCACTTTATCATGTCTCTGTAACAGTGGCATTTCATGTGATAAAGGCCTTCCCTGGCCATCCTACATAAAATAGAGCCTCTTGCCATGACTATCAAGCCCATTACCCTGCCTTTCTTTCTCTTCAGACTTGCCTTACCACTTCAGACTTCTCTTACCACTTGCCTTACATTTGTTTAACTACTTGACTGCTCTGACCCAACCTCAAACACAATTTCCAACACGAGCAGGAAATTAGTTGTTTTGTTCACTACTGTTACATCAGTGACTAGGGAAATGCCTAGAATGTATGAGAGAGTTAACAAATGATTTGTTGGATAAACTCATGGTTCCAATAATATTATAAATATACTACACTATTAACCTAAACACATATATTAACTAGTAAGCCCCCATATATAAATAGTACTGAGAGGAAATAAGCTATGAGAACAAGGCATTTAAGGTCCACCTCTCAGCAGCATGCATCCTCAACTCCAGGAATGTACCCCTGAATGTGTTTGTTGTTGAATAAAAACATACTTGTGTGGAGAGTAGTTGTTTGGTTACATGATACTGGAATATTTAAGTAGATCTTTTAAAACTAGTTTTAATTTTTTCTTATTTTTCTTATTATAGAATATGGTATGTTGTAGAATTTTTCTTATTGTAGAATAAATTAATGATAATTCATTGGTGGAAAAATCAGAATAGCAAAATGATCTAATTGCGTATTACCTTCTTGATATTTACTTTGACTCATAATCAGATATACTTTTATATGCATAGTCAGTGCTTCCAGTTACTGAAGAACTAGCTGCTTAGTTTGTAGAGTTTTCAATATTTTGATTTATCAGTATTAGTTTTTAAACTTATTGCCTTAAAGACATATTAACTAGTCTGGTGGATAATAAGAAAATTTCTCAACTGGCCACAATAAGGTAGTGGTAGTTCTTTCTACCAGGATACATACAATTAGTGGATGAATCGGCATTCACTTTTACTCATAGCATTTAAATATGTGGCATTGATGTTTAACATGATGTTTAATATAAGGTTATATTAAAAACCTTCAGAAAAGGAACAGGATAGAATGTGGTGGTGATTGTTGGCCTGGAGATAAATAATCTCAAGTGCATTATTCTTTAATACCTCAAAGGGAATTCTTACGGGGTAAGGGTTGAGTAATTGTTAAAGGTAAATGTGACCAGTTTGGGTGGCAGGGACATAAAATTCTAAGATATGAAGTGTTCCTAATGTCAGAGTACAATCTAAATGAGACAAGAAAAACATATCTGAAACAAATAATTGGCAGCATAACAACATATACCATTGGAAATTTGTGAAGGCACTTGCCTAGGAGCATTCAGTAGGCCCAATGCTGCTGTTACCAGGAAGAACCTCATCTATTGTAAATGATGTGCCAGAGAATAGTGTTAAACATTTATGGAAGACTAAATCTCTCCAAGAGGGGCAACAGATTTACCCTCGCATATGAAACATTGGAAAAAAAGTGGACAAAATACAAACAACAGTTCTCAGATATTAGATAATAAGCAGCATAAGAGTGACCTCTAATATAAAGTTAAGCATGAGAGATGAGTGCTAGGATTATTCCAATTTACTCCCTGGAAAGAATTTTTCAGGCCACATCCAGAGAAGGGAAACTCAAATAGAAAAACTCATTTATGTGGTTCAAATAATTAAACAGCAAAATCCTGGCAGTTACAGCCAATATAGACAATTGACAAAGCAACAAAAAATGCTTTCATCACTAAGGAGACATTTTTAGATAGTTCCTACTCTGGAAACTGTTCTCTTCTCACTGAAACAAAGTAAGGCTGATAACATCCTCCCAAAGTGTGCTTGGAAGATCACAAGCACCTCTTGGAGGAGACACGGAGAGTGGAGGAGAAAATATGTTCTTCGGGATAACATAATAGTCTACCAGAGCATACACTGAAGCAAAGCAAACCCTCCTGAATCTTCAGCATTTTAACTGATGCATGCAGTATAAAATTAGAAACAGGACCATAAACACTATTATGAAGACTATACTCAGTGGGGGACACTGAACAAACATATATGGGAAAGTAAGTTCTCTGCAATTAGTATGAAAGCTCAGTCTTACCCAAATCCACATGAAATTTGAAATGGTTTGGAATACATAAGAGGATCAGTGAATGACATCAAACCCAAATGATGAAATAGAGAATCTGAACATGATCTTTCTCTTATTTCTCACTGATCCCTTAGAACCACCAATAGAAATATAATATTAACTCTACATGTAAATTAAATTTTCTAGAAGTCATATTTTAAAAAATAAGACAGATGAGCTTCATTTAATAATACATTTTACATAATTCAATATATTCAAAATGTCATCCTTTTAACTTGTAATCAAAATAAAAATATAACTGTTATTTTACATTCTTCATAATACGTCTTTGATATCTGACTTATGGCACATCTCAGTTCAAACTGGGCACATTTAAAGACAGTCGCAGCATAAGAAAGTAGGGATTGTAAATTAATACTAGGCCATATCATATACTTGCACTTATTTTAAAGAAAAGCCAAGTTTAATAGTATGTTTTAGGTTGTAAAATATTTTTAGCCAACCTCTCTTGGTACTTACGCAGAAGTGAGAAAAGATGATTGAAGGTATCTCAACATCCCTCTTTTTTTTCACTCAGAGGTTAAGATTGCTGTTGCAATAGCTAGGGATTGCATTGTCATTTCAGATGAATCTCAAGTCTGTAATCAAAAAGTGTAAGTCATCATTAGGTTCCTACACTTGTCATTCTTTTATTATTTTTCATTGTTATCTTAAATATATTTACTTCTTGACAAACATAAAGAAATAAAGAATTATATTTAAATGGATAATAAAACAATTTGACTGCATAAAATCCCTTTTCATTTTAGGTAGATCTACTGGTACAAACAAGTCACCTGGGTGGTCTATTTTTCTTTGGTAACAGGGATTGAACTCAAGGGCTCTAGACCACTGAGTCACATCTCCAGCCCTATTTTGTATTTTATTTAGAGATAAGGTCTCACTGAATTGTTTAGGGCCTTACTTTTGCTGAGGCTGGCTTTGAACTCACGATCCTCCTGCCTCAGCCTCCAGAGCCACTGGGATTACAGGCATGCAGCACTGAACCCAGCACCTGCTCTGTTCTCTTACTTAACTGCAACTGTGTTTTCCTTGGAAGATTACTTCTTTGCACCAGGGTTTCTTGATAGAACTCTATTGGTACTTTGGTTTGGACTATTCCTACTAGCTGAAGGTTATATACTATCTATGGGCCTGGCCAAAAAAAGTTAGTAGTTTCCTCAGTCATGGTGAAACAACAACAAAATGCCCCCAGGCATTTCTAAACTTCTCTTGATAAGACTAGTATCACTCTCCCAGTTTGAGAGTCACTGCTTGAAACGTTAGTTAAACTCTGATAATTTAACAAAGCAACTTTAGTTGTAAGTATCCTATATTTTGTAGTTTGCAAGTATTCTGTATTTTGTAATTTCTCTTATCAGCTAAAAACAAAGGATTATAAAATCAACATTTAAGGCCGGGCTTCATGATGCACACTGTAATCCCAGTGGCTCTGGAGGCTGAGGCAGGAGGATCTTGAGTTCAAAGTCACCCTCAGCAATTTAGCAAGGCCTTAAGTAATTTATGGATTTCCTATCTCAAAATAAAAAAAAAATGTTAAAAAAGGGCTGGTGATGTGGATCAGTGGTTAAGCACCTAGATTCAATTCCCTGTGCCCATCCTCCACAAATCAACATTTAAAAAACCAGAATCACTAAAACATCAAAGAAACTCAAAGGCCCTTGTAAACACAACTGACTTTGCTTCAAAGGTTTTTTGCTTTTTGTTTTCCACTTCAAGTTAACACTACCTTTAGAAAAAATCACATTTTTGAATTTCTTTTTTCTGACCTCTAAGAGGTATCTTACATTTTTCTACTTCCCTTTCCAAGACTATTTCCTCTTTTGCACTGTGTAATCTTGAATTTAAATCAGAATTAGTTGCATTGATTTTCCCTTGTGTTAATAGTCAAATTATGTTACAATTTGAATTATTGAAATGCATATGGAGGGTTTTTTTTTCTTATTTTTAATGAAAACTCATGTTTTTAAAATTAGCACCTAGGGGACTATAGGTGGAGACTTAATATGTAGAGTCATCAGCATGATAATTGTAATTAAATAAACACAAATCAGTTCATGATAGCTGATTTCATTTACTATTATAATCAGCTTTCTCCACTATAAAACAGCACAATTAGTCCTAAATTGACATTCACTAATTGTATATTAGAGTTTCAAGGAAAACAATGAAGAGTTAGTGACTATCATAATGATTGAGATGTGTTTTGACATCAGTAATTATTATTATTTTTAAGATGGGGGTCTTGCTATGTTGCCTAACCTGATCTCCAACTCCTGGACTCAAGCAATCCTCCTGGCTTGGCCTTCTGAGTAGTTAGGACTACAAGTCATCAAACCAGCCCAGTAATTATTGTTTAGTAGATCTCTTTTTGGACACTAAAATCACTACTAATATGATTGTATATGTTTGAAATTGGTTTTATGAGCAACATACAGATTTGATGCAATTCCCATCAAAATACCCACGAATTGGTGTGAATATACTTTGTATACAACGAGAGATATGAAAAATTGTGCTCTATATATGTAATATGAATTGTAATGCATTCTGTTGTCATATATAAATTTAAAATAATAATAATAACAATAATAATAATAATAATAAATGTCATTTTTCCAGACCTAGAGAAAACAGTCCTGAAATCCATTTGGAAGAATAAAATATTCAGAATAGCCAAAACAATTCTAAGTCAATAAGCAAGCTGGAGGCATCATCACAATACCTGACTTCAAATTATACTACAAAGCTGTTGAAATAACCACTGCATGGCTCTGTCATAAAACCAGATACATAGACCAATGGGAAAGAAGAGAAGACACAGAAAAAGATCCAACACAATTAACAGTCATCTGATTCTTGACAAAGATGCCAAAAACATATTGGGAGAAAAGACAGGCTTTAAACAAATGGTGCCAGGAAAATTGGTTATCCATATGTAGACAAATAAGACTAGACCCTGTACAAACTTGAAAGAGATCAAAAGCCCAGGAATTAGACCAGAAACTATGCAAATCCTTGGAAGAAAATATAGGTTTGAGACTCCAGCATATAGGTACAGGCAATGACTTTCTTATTAGAACTCCTAAAGCTCAGAAAATAATGACAAAAGTTAATAAACAGAATGGCATCAAATTAAAAAGCTTCTGCACAGCAAAGGAAACAATTAGTAACATGAAGAAAGAACCTATGGAATGGGAGAAAATATATTTGCTAACTACTCTTTTTTTTTTTTTTAAAGAGAGCGAGAGAGAATTTTTTAATATTTATTTTTTAGTTTTCGGCGGACACAACATCTTTGTTTGTATGTGGTGCTGAGGATCGAACCTGGACTGCATGCATGCCAGGCGAGCGTGCTACCGCTTGAGCCACATCCCCAGCCCTGCTAACTACTCTTTGACACAGGATTAATATCCAGACTATATAAGAAACTTTAAAAAACTTAATACCAAAACCTCAAATAACCTAGCTTAATTGGGCAAATGAATTAAACAGATTCTTCTCAAAAGAAGTAATAAAAATGGACAACAAATCTATGAAAATGTTCAACATCATGAGCAATTAGGGAAATGCAAATCAAAACTACAGTGAGCTTTCATCTCTCTCTAGTCAGAATAGCAGCCATCAAGAATATGAACAATACAGGGCTGGGGTTGTGGCTCAACAGCAGATTGCCGGGGCTGGGGATGTGGCTCAGGCGGTAGCACGCCTGTCTGGCATGCACGCGGCCCAGGTTCATTCCTCAGCACCACATACAAACAAAGATGTTGTGTCTGCCGAAAACTAAGAAATAAAAAAAATGTTAAAATTCTCTCTTTCTCTCTCTCTCCTCCCTCCCTCCCTCCCTCTCTCTCTCCTAAAAAAAACAAAAAACAAAAAACAAAAAACAAAAACAAAAACAAAAAAAAAAAACAAAAAACAAACAAACAAAAAAAAAACCAGCAGATTGTCTAGCACGTGTGAGGCCCTGGGTTCAATCCTCAGCACCACATTAAAAATAAATAAATAAATAAAAATAATGGTATTGTGTCCAACTACTTAAAAAAAAGAATATGAACAATAATAAATGCTAGAGAGAATGTGGAGAAGAAGGGACACTTTTTTCTCTGTTTATAGGATTGTAAATGAATATAACAACTATTGAAATCAGTATGGAGGTTCCTCAAAAGACTAGGCAGGAAACCACCATATAACCCAGCTATACAACTACTCAATGTTTATCCTAAAGAATTAAAGTCATAATACTAGAGTAGTACATGCATACCCATGTTTATAGCAGCACAATTCACAGTTGCCAAACTATGGAGCCAAACTAGGTGCTTATCAAGGATGAATAAATAAATAAAATGTGGCATATACACACAATGGAGCTTTATTCAGCCATAAAGGTGAACTATGTCATTTGCTGGAAAACGGATGAAACTTGAGAACCTTCTGTTACACAAAATAAGCTAAACTCATAAGATCAAGGGAGCATATGTTTTCTCTCGGATGTGGAAGCAAGAGAGGAAAAAGGAAAAGAAAGTGAAAATAAAGAGGAGATCAGTAGAGTGTAGGAAAGGGACCAGGAGAGGGAAGAGTGAAGGGAAAATACTGGGGAATGATATTGGCCAAACTGTAGTGTTATATTGTGCATGTGGAAATATGTAACGACAAATACTGCCATGATTTATGACTATAATGTATCAACAACAAAAAAAAAAGGAAAAAATAAAAGAAAGCAAACAAAAGAACAAAATTGCTTTCATGTATGTATGTATATATGTATACAGCCTAGCCAAAAATCTATTGTGAGCATAAACATTAATACTCTGGAACAGTGATGAGCCTGACACTGTTTTTTTTAAATTGTTCCTTCCTCCCTCCCTCCCTCCTTCCTTCCTTTCATTCTTAACCCCCCCCCCCTCTCTCCCTCTCCTCCCTTCCTTCCTTCCTTATTTCCCAGGCTGGCCTAAACTCCTAGGCTCAAGTAATCTTCCTGCCTCAGCTTTCTGAGTAGTTGTGACTGTTGGGGCACACCACGGTGTCCAACAATAACACTTGCTTTTGTAAACAAACTTTTATTAGAACACAGAAACTTATATTTACCCACAGTCTAGGCTGTTTTTGTGCTACACTGGCACTTGAGTGGCAATGAAGACTTGCCTACAAAGTCTAATATATTTATTATCAGTCTCTTTTCAGGAAAAGTTATTAAAGTCAGCAGAATAAATACATAAACATTTATTTTCTTACAACTAAAATTGGCTGTATGAAATGAGATAAATGATCTATTAATTGCCAAGATAAATGTCTCTTCCCTATAGAAAGTGTGTATTCAGGACTAGAAATCTTGGCACTGTGTCATGTCAAATGGAGGAAAAAACCTGGCAGTTCATTTTGATGAGACTTAAGAAATTTCTTTTCCAGGGCATTTTGAGGTGCTTCTAAACTTTGTAGATAATACAGGGAAGAACATTTTAATCTGCAAATAGATTATGTTCATTATTAGTTTGTAATCATTTCACAACTATCATATAATATTAAAGCATCATTAGAGACTGCCTATCATAATAGAAACTTTTATGACTCTAGCCATTAACATGTATTTTTCTAGTTATTGCAGACCCATACTTTTAAGCTAGTGCTATTGGTAAAATATATGATTATTTAAGTCTGATTGCCTTACTAATTTTGACCAGTTTATTTTTCAGATATCCATTTTGGGGTTTACTCTTTCAATTAATTTTGCGTTCCATGGGCAATGAAATTGTTGTTTAGTATATAAGATGTTGCAGTTTCTATGTAAGTTCACCTAAGTGCCTCTACCACTATTGATGGGCAAGGATATAAGTAAGTTAGTATTTTTACTTGAAACTGTTATAGATCTACTGTACTGGATTTGTTTTCCTGACACAAAAGAGTATAAAACTAGAAAAACTAAACATTTTCAGGTATTAATTTCAGACATGACTGTAGGCCTGGTGCACAAAACACAATTAGGGAGATGAAGCTCAAGTAAGATGGTGGCCATACTGAGTTAAGGAGAAAATTATCAAAGTGCAAGATTACCATAGTGGTTGGAATTTTGTGGACAAGAATGTCTGAGCTATTTATGGTGGGTGCAATGTGATTATGTGTGTGTAATGTTAGAGAGAGAATACTAAAAGCCTGGAGGAAATTCATTTTTGATATGAATGTACCAGATGAGACTCTTTAAGGCTTAGCAGAGTTTGACTGCTATAAAGGAGACTGAAGATGATGCTAAATGGCAATGTTGGAAGAAATTAGGTTTCCAGCAGAGTCAGATTTCAGCAGCTTCACTAATATATCAGGTACTTAATTAAGAGTTCAGAAATAAGCCTTAGCAAAAAGAACCACACACAAAAGAGTAAAGGGAAAAATGGTAGACCTAAATTTGAAATCAAAATTGATTCATGCTGAAAATATATGTGGCAGCCAGAAAGGAAAAAGGAAAAGAAAGGTGTGTATGTGTGTGTGTGAAAGGAATCTGAAGACAATCAAAGGGAGATCAGTAGAATAGAGGAAAGGGATCAGGGGAGAGAGGAAAGCAGGTAAAAGAGAAATACTCAAGAATGATATTGGCTAAGTTTTACCACTATATTGTACATATGTATGAAAACATAACAACAAATCCCACCATTATGTACAAGTATAATGCACCATGAAATATGGACATAAAGAAAAATTCCAAACCTAGTGAGGCGCGGTGGAATATGCCTATAATCCCAGTGACTCAGGTGGATGAAGCAAGAGGATCACGAGCTCAAAGCCAGCCTTAGTAAATCGAGGTGCTAAAGCAGCTCAGCAAGACCCTGTCTCTCAATAAAATACAAAACAGGTCTGGGGATGTGGCTCAGTAATTGAGTACCCTGAGTTCAATCTCTGGAACCAAATAATAATAATAATAATAATAATAATAATAATAATAATAATAATAATACCACCAAATCTAATATGATCAAAACAATTCACCAGTAATTAGCCTGCATGACACATAAAACAGAATATCCTTTATAGGAAGACAACATAATCCAGACTTCCTATGATGTATCATCTATAAATGACCAGAATATAATTAAAAAAAAATTTTTGGTACCAGGGATTGAACCCAGGGGTGCTTAACCATTGAGCCACAACCTCAGCCCTTTTTTGGCATTTTATTTAGATACAGGGTCTCATTGAGTTGCTAAGTGCATCCCTTAGATGTGGAGGCTAGCTTTGAACTCTTTTTTTTAACAATTTCAATTTTTAATAATGGAAACATTTTGCTATTCCAGAAAAAATTTCAGGGGAGAAAAATCTTCCCTATAAAAATAAACTCATCAAAATTATAAATATTATAACTTTTTTACTTCTGCAATTTAAAATGTTCCCCTGCAATACCACCCCTTCATATAACACCTTTCCTGTACCATCACATTTTGAAGAGAAAACAGTATTACAGCAAAGCTCAGTTTTAATTTAACATCTTTGGCCTTCAGAGCCTTTATTCTTATTTTACAACATTAAAAATGCTGCTGCAGTAACCAGTGTTTGGGAGAGAACATCACTCTTCTAGAACCATGAACAGACAGAATTTTAATACAGTAACTTCCAAATTGTAACTTGTAGTGCACATGACAGGGAGGTTTGGATAAACACAGAGGAGAATATGCCTATTTCAGACAATCTACTTCAAGTAAAAAAAAAAAAAAAAAAAAAAAAAAGAATTCACAGATACCCATCAGCTACTACTTCAGGTTCTAACAGTGTCATGAATCTGAGAAACAAATGCTTCACAAACTATAAGCTTACTGGGATGAGCAATTAAAAGACCAGGTGGTTGATAACAGTATATTCAAACCCAATCCACAGTCTGAATAGGAAAACCAGTATTAAAATCATGAAGGCATTCCCTGAACAACAAAGGCCAAGTGTTGGATGTCAATGTCACTAAAACCTCATTGATGCACTAAAAAGAAGTTACATGCAAAATTAAGCAATGTGTGCCATGCATAATTTATTAGCTTTGAACTCCTGCCTTAGCCTCCTGAGTCGCTGGGATTACAGGCATGTAGAATATCATTAAATTTTGCCAGAATGCAAAGAAGATAGAAAAATGAGAACCACAAGAGAAAATATCACATATAAAAAAAGTTCCATGAGCTGACCCAGATGTTAGGATTAGCAGAAAAAAAATTTAAATAGTTTTTTATAACTAATTTCAAGGAGTTAAAGAAAAGCTTAATCATAATGAATAAGTAGATATGGGTGTCAACATATAAATGAAAAATTTCTTTTAAAAGAAATAAAAAGTATAGTATTTGAAATGAAAAATTCATGAAACAAATCTATCATCAGATTGTATAGTGCAAAAACAGCAAAAAGTTAACTTGGAGATAGACTAATAAAAATTATCTGGCTAAAAATCAGAAAGAAAAAAATAGAGACTTGGTTACTATCAGTACAAAGTGACCTAACATACATATAATTAGATTTCTAGAAGAATAGAGGCATAAATTGTACATAAAAAAATATTTAAGACAATGATGGCTAAAATTATCCCAAATTAACAAAAAAAGATGTTAACAGATTTAGGAAACTCAGTGAATACTAAGGTTAGTTACAAAGCAAATCACATCTATATGCATCAGAGTCAACTGTAAATAATCAATTAGGAGGAAAAAGGTTGTGAAGGCAATTAGAAAAATGTGGTGTGTTATGCATTGGTAAAAATGACTAAAATGATAGCTGACTTCTTATCAGAAATGAGAGGTTAAAGTTAATGGAAAGGTTTAAGGTGCTAGAAGACAAAAACTGCTAATCCAGGATAAATACTCTTCAAAACTGAAAGCAGAATAGACATTTTCAAATAAATAAAAAGTAAGAAAATTCAATACCAATAGATCTCTACTATTAACAATGCATCTGATGCGTAAAGAAGCATTGATATTGATGTTCTATAATACATATAGCATCCACATCAAGAGACCGTGCTCTAAAGAAAGGAAATTAAGGCCAACAAATTATAAATTACAAATGATCAAGACAAACCAGAAGAAATCCAAAGATTAAAAAAATTACTCAACATTCATAGCTCTTAACAATGACATCTGCTCAAAAATTATCAACCAAATATCCCTGTAGAATGTGAACATAAATGAGAACTCACATTTACTGCAGAGATGTTGTTGCTTAGCAGACCTTTGGTATCGAGACAAATGGCAGCAATTTTTCTTAACAATGTTTAGGCTGTCATTATCATATCATAGGCATCATACTATAAACTATTCCTGTGGAAAAGTGACCCTTAAACCAAAAGGACATAAAATTGGCCCCAGGAGTTTACAGAAGATGCAGATTCCTACATTTCATCCCCAAACTTCATCTGTTAGAGCAAGTTTGGAAAAGAGACAAGAATTTGCTTTGTTTTAAAAGAATTGTTTTCCAGAAGCGGGCAATCTACCACATTCGAGGGAAAAAAAAAGTTCCAGAAGAGAAGTCAGATGTTTTGGGATGCCAAAACACATTAAGTTTTTCATTCATCTAAGACCTCAGTTGTCAGGTTCTTTTATCAGAGATAACCTTTTAAAAATGTAAAAGAAATTCTTAACCAGTGGGCATGCAAATACAAAAACAGGACGTGGGTCAGTAAGTGTTAACTATTTAAACTTAGACACAATTAAAATTTAGTCTCTCCTCATACTAGCCACCTTGCAATGCTCAAAAGCCCTGTTTCTTGGTGGCGATCACAGTGAAAAGTGCAAATATAGAATCTTTCCAGCAGTGCAAAAAGTTCTGTTGGACCTGCTCTAGACCCTGACACTAAGACCTGAAGGAAAGTCAGCACCACCAGCATGCTTCTTAGAGGCAGGCTCTCAGGATCCACTAAGACCCACTGAATCAGAATCTCCAAGTTGTCTAAGTGATTTGCATGTACATTAAAGAGCACATACTAGAAAATTCTAGTGCATTCTAGAAAATAAACAAAACTCAACAAAAAACTTTAAGACCCATTTACAAAAACATTTTTTAAAATTGCTTTATCCAAATAGTTTTTCCTGAACTTCTTTAGCCACTTGAGAACATCAGAACACATGTCTAAAAACACCCTATTGGAAGAATTTAGAACACAAGACAACTGAGATTTGTATATCAAAATGCGGTAAATTCTAAAGAAGACATGCTATCCTCCCAATTCTCAAAGAGTACATGGAAGATGAAACACAAAATAAGGTTTTTTGATGATTGATTGGCACTTAAGTCTACACACAAGCTAAATAACTGATGAAGACTGCCTGAAATCATAGCAGCTGTGATGCAAATTCATGTCCTAGTTTGCTGGCCTTTCCAAAGTGAAGATAAAACTTGCTAAATCTTGGAATTCTAAAATCATTTAACACTCAGGATAATTAACCCTAACACAAAAGTATTAGTGGTTTAAAAAGTATTCCTAAGAGTAGAAAGAAAAACGGTTACAAATTTTATATATCAATATGAAGGAAAAAAAGTCACAATAAGGAAACTATGGCTAATATATGCCAAATTGTTTAAAGTTGCCATTTAACAGAAATGATAGGCCAAAGGCTAATAATAATGGTACCTCTTGACCAGTTAAAAAAAGAAGATCTCCCTCCTCCTCTTCACACATATGTATCTGGATCACTGTTCGAATTGCTGCTTCAAGATAATCTCTCTCTGGTTCTGGAGTATAAAAGATCTCAACAGGATGCGTGCGGCCAGGAATAGTTAAGAGAGGACAGTTATCAAAGTAAATCTGGAATTTTCCCGCATCTAGAGTAGCACTCATAACTATAACCTGAAAGAAAACAGTAAATTACTTGAGTCACCTTTAAGTTCTTTCATGGCCTCAAAGAAAAAAAACAGAAAAGTACTGATTTACTGTTCTATATACAGTTACAAAGAAAACTATAAAGATCTTTAAATAAACCACTTTAAAAATGAAATACAGAAAGACTGAGGTACAGTAAAAGCTTTTTATTCAAAGATATTTAGAAATATCTATTTAAGTAAGTAAATTACAATTACCTTGAAACATACCAAATGAAAGTTTGTGAAAGAACTAATGGAGAACCACATTAATGTCATGATTATTGCTACATTTATTCAAACAAACATGTTTCCACATGAAAGAAAAAGAAAAAATGCAATATTAACTAGTGGACCAGGTGTAAATTTTCTCACTTCTTCCAAATAATCTTTAATACACACATCTTTAAAAAAAAAATCCTAAAATAAGCAAGGATCTTCTATACTTGTACAAAGGCAGAGCAAAAAAAAAAGTCTTTTCAGGTACAGAACTTCATGACTATGCGGTCACAGCCCCATACAAATCATATATCATATAAACTAATAAAATTTTACTGTAAGTCTCCCTCATACATCATTCCACTAGAATTCTTAATTCTTATTTTAAATGAGATTTCTCCACTGAAACCCTGACAGCTCATCCATAATTTTTAACAGTGATAGTACTTATATGGTGCTTGTACAGCACACATACTAACAAGGAATGATGAGATGATGAGTTTTAAGTTTCAAAGTATGGTGCACACACACAAGAAAGCAAAAGGGGGAACTTCCTAAACTATGGGTCAAAAATGTAAAAAAAAAAAATATATAAACTATTCAGACAGTTTTAAGACCTTAATCAACATAATAACACTGGCCAAGGTACAAGTGGTAAAGAAGGGGTTAAAAAAACCCAAAAAACCCCCCAAGAATTCTGAGGAGTTGATCGTCCTGGATGTTTATGTTGGAAGACAGACATAAATCTGAGGGATAAAAACTGATCCTTTAAGGAGATGTCTGCACTTAATGATGAATAGAGTGACTAGTATATGAAGAATCAGATGGGTTAGAAAAGAGAGATTTGGTTTAAAAATACATTACTAAAAAGTAGGAGAAATATAAGTGAAGTTTAAAATGAAGCCACATCAAAGTAAAAACATAGGCAGTACTTGGACACTACTTTTAGAAGTTGTTTTTTAAAAAAGCTGATTAATGATCAGGATATTTCCCACTTTAATACATGCATACACACAAAATGAACTAAATGGGTAAAGAAAACTACTTCACCTTTAAGTCTGATCTCTGTCTTACAACTTCTTTTAAAACACCCATGAGAATATCTATAGCCAGTGTTCTTTCATGAGCCTCATCAAGAATTATCACACCGTAACGTTCCAGGAGGGGATCGTTCATGGCTTCACGAAGTAACATCCCATCAGTCATATACCTATATTCACAAAGAACATGTTGGTCAAGGTTCATTTTAAAAGAAAACTTGAAAACAGAGAGATGAAACAAAGACATTTGGTAAATGAAAACTAAACTTCTTCAACCACGTACACTGATGCACACCTATAATCCCAGTGACTTGGGAGTCTGAGGCAGGAAGATCTCAAGTTCAAAACCAGTCTCAGCAACTTAGCAAGAACCTGTCTCAAAAAAACGAAAAAGGTGTAGCTTGGTGATAAAGCATCCCTAGATTCAACCCCCAGCATGGGTAGGGACAAGGGAAGACAGGACTTTCCCCCAAAAAATGTTATTTTTTCAAGATTAATTACAAAATTAAGCTTCAAGAGAATGTCTTAAGAGCACACACCAAACAAGCTATACATCATAAAATCTTCTCAAATACTGCAATGTACTGAAAAAAAAAAAAATATTGCTGATTATGGAAGGCAATGACCACACACGCTTCACACAAATGCCAAATTGGACACTTAGATATAAATGAATTTCTTAAAAATAATCTTAGACGTAAATATTCATCCTGCAAAATAAAACCAATAAACCATTTTCAGCTGCTTTAAGACATCACGCCACTAAAATGTTACCACATGCAAATGCACATTTCAAAAAAGTAAAGCCCTAACAATTCTTAACAAAGCTCACAGGCTCAGGTTCTTGGTTGAAAGGGGCTCACAGAGAATACGTCTAACATTTTCCCACCTGAAAAAACACCTTAATGAAGCATAAAAAGTAATCATTCATAAAGGTTTTAGGACTGAGGGGCAGCAACAGCACTGTGGAAATGCTGGTACGTAAGTGGAATATAAAAGGCAAACAACATAAGAATGATTAATGAACCAAAGAGAGGGAAACCAGGATTAGGAATGGCTCAAAAGAAGGCAGTTAATATGGAATCTAAGCATCATAGGAAAAACACCATGTAGATTAAGTATCAGCCATTCATTCCCAGTCCATTCCACTCTGCTAACACTCATACAAAACAATTATATCCTTGGTTTGGCCCATGGACAAAACACAATACGCCTTTAAATGCTGAATTCACTGTTCATTCAGTAAATAAAAGCCCATGATTTACAGATTTAAAAGCAGTAGAAATTATCTGAAATCATCATTTATGATTTCATCCTCTGGCTCTTTTTTCATGATTAGTCTAACCTAATCTTTCATGAACCAACTTGATATTTTTAGCTAATGCCATCTGCTGGAGCAGTAAGTTCAGCAAACTGGCAGGCAGTGTACAAGAGAAGTGAATCCCTCTCTTTACTTCACTAAAACTTAACTCTAAATTTAACCAATTTTTGGGCAAACAAGTCCATTTCGTCCCAATTGTATAGTTCCTATCTTCTACTTTGGTGGTGTTATTTTTTAAAAACCAACAACCTGGACTAGGTAACATATTACCTACAAGATTATTTTATTAAGATTGTGAAAGAAAAAACACTGCCAATTAAAATATGACTCAATGCCTTAAAGTCAGTCCAACACAGTGCATGAGTCAGCTACACTATGGCCTCTAGATCCTTTGGAATTTCTTTGATCTATTTGAGGACATTTGGCAGTTTGTGCCTTTGGATGTATTACCGACACAAGGCGGGCAATCCTCTTGCACATTATCTCAATGGTAAAACATAATCCATTTGTGGGTAACTTCCTTAGTTTCAACAGAACTAATTTCTGGCTTTAAAGAATAAATGTTTGCATTCGAGCAAATACTATTTTGCCCAAATACTAGAAAATTTATATCCTATCACTGTTTCTCAACTTTCCAGATACTCAATAGCTAGCTATTCATTCAACAGAGACTCCTAGGGTAACATTTTTTGAAGGCATTTTAATTAGCTAATTCAGTATGTGTAGTCCCAATAACTAACAATACTCAAATGAAGCGATAACATATACAGCCAGATCAAGTGCAAGCATTCACAAGCAATGGGAACCACCAAAGTGCCACCAATTATAATGATCCCACATAAGATATGCATCAATTTGGACTTTAAAAATGGGGGAGGGGGAAATCACAAAACTAATAATACAACTTGAACTTGAAAATTTCTTAAAACTCTTTAAAAAACCACTCTATTTTGATCTTTTTTCCTCTGCCCATTTCTCAAGCGTTAGGCAACCACAACATGGAGATACACAGAAGCATAGCCATTCTTCTGCATCTTTCCTAAGAGGAAATGAATATCACAAATCAGTTAATGGAACTATTATTTGTCATGCTTTAATCAACAACCATGTTTATTATAAGTACTAAATTAAATGGTCAACCACATTCAAACCCTGTCTTTCAGATTCCGGAGAAAATTCCTAATGTTTCCTCAATGTTAATTTGATTAATCACCCAGTGATACAAACCATGAGATGCTGCAGTTAAATATCTCCTACATCACAAAATATGTGAAGTTTACTAACAAGTGAAGCTTGTTGTATGAACAACAGATTTTACAAAAAATGGCAGTTCTAAGGTTGGAAGGTCAAGAGAGTCAAATGTGCTCTTCTTTTCCAATGAAAACACCTGAATAATAGCATTTAACTTTTCCAGAGTCTCAAAACCAGTTAAATAGCTTATTAAAACTAGTTTATATGTTATATTGATTCACAATCTTAGGTGTACTATGATAGCACACGCCTACACTAGCACACTTGTCCTAAAAACTACTATAAAGGAACACACCTACATGTATGTATATCAACAAAAAGGTACCTATAGAAAGATATGACCAAGTTCTAACCTCTGGTACCTAGGAATGTGACCTTATTAAAAATCAGAAATTTTGCAGATGTAGTTAAGTTAAAAATCTTCCCATGAGATCGCAAACATTTATGGTGCTCTCTAAACCCAATCACACATATCCTTAATGAAGAAATGAGAGGGAAATTTGAGACACAAAGAGTAGCCAGGTGAAGATGGAGAAAGAGACTGGAGATACATAAGGCAAGGAATAACAAGGACTGCTAATTGTCATCAGAAGCTAGGAAGAATCATGAAATGAAAGGCTCTTCTCTAAGGATCTCCAGAAGGAACCAACTCTGTCAATGCAATGCTTCTGAATCCCTGGTCTCTAGAATTTAAAGAATAAATTTGTTAATTTAAGACTAAAGCAAGAAAAAAAGAGTACTTGATCATTTGCTATACTGCTAAATTTAAGAAACCCTTTGCGAGAGAGAGAGAGAGAGAGAGAGAGAGAGAGAGAGAGAGAGAGATATCGAGATCAATCCACCTGACACATAACACATAAAAGACATAACAAGGAAGATATTGGTGGTCCTAAAAGCCACAGACCATTTCCCTTTACCTTAGTCAAGTTTTACTACCTTTCTTACTGGTAATAAATACTTACCCAGGCTAAAAGATGAGTCATAATTCTAAAGTTTTAAAAATGGATAAGTAAACAAAAATGCTATAAGACAACCAAACTTGAAATGATCTATTCATGTAAAGACATACAAATTATCTGCAACTTATTAGAAACAGAAAACTTGTGCCTCACCAGAATTACTTAATCAAAAATTTTGAAGGTGAGGCATAGCAATCTGTGTTTTAACAGAACTGTTAAATTCTATACACTAGACTTAAGTCTTAAACTCTTGCTAAAGTTTAAGACTTAGTCTAAATTAATAAAGTTAAACAAGAGGCAGATTAAACAAATAGATACCTAATGTAGCATCAGACTCCCTTGAATTAACTCATAATTCAGATATTCAAGCACTGTTTAATTACCTAAATAAACCCAAAACTCAAAGTGCTGATAGCACCATCCTAGCTTAACAGTATTACAATCACTACATGCAGAAAGAGTAACTACAAGCTAACCAATTCTGATCCAGCCAGATGACATCACCAATTCTGAACAAAGCATAGTAATGCATTATATCCTTCACATATATTATTTATAATTTTGTACTCACGTATTTTTAAATTTTTGAAACATCCCATTCCTTTGGCTTAAGGAAAAATGACAAACTAAGAAAAACATTCATATTTTTCTAAATGAAAATCAAACAAGGGCTGGGGATATAGCTCAGTTGGTAGAGTGCTTGCCTAGCATGCACAAGACCCTGGGTTCAATCCCCAGCACTACAAAAAAAAAAAAAAAAAGAAAGAAAGAAAACCAAACAAGTCATTTAAAAATTTAATAATAAACAATATATATATAAATTATTCCTCACTTTAGTGTCAATGACTAAATGTTGCAACTATGAGTGGAAAAAAATTAACTACACAGGGAAGTAAGGCCCAATAGCTCAATGTTATGTTATTTGGTATAGGTGGCAAAAGGAGTGGTAAGAGAAATTACCCTAAACCTTATGAATTCCTCCCCAACCAAATCCAGATTGGGCAAAGATGCTTAAAATAAAAACACAAAAGTAGAATATAAGAATCAAATAACTTAAAACAAGCTTGGGCAGGTTATGTTGTAAAGCCTGGGACATCATATAAAGCGGTAAGTTCAGTACTTGATCAAAATCAAAAGTTTTTTCATTACCTGTAAGAAATAAATGGCAACCTGGTCAAAAATTGCAATTTATATCCAAAATGCTATTTTGTTAAGAGCTTCTACAAATCAGTAAGAACCAACCACAGAAAGATAAGTAAAGAAACCAAATACCAAATTTTATCAATTGTGTGATACTGTATGTTGTCAATTTTCTGAAATTTGATATGCATTTCAAAATACCACCTTATAAACTGCTGCCAACCAGATAGCAATCCTTCTCAACAAATGAAAAAAAGCATCAGTCTCAGATCCCAAAAATATACAAATGGCTAATACATACCTATAAGATGCTCAATTTCATACAAAAGAAATGCAAATTAAAACTATAAGGAGACTACTTTTTTCACTTACAAGATTGACTAAAGATAAATTTTACTAAGCTATATCAGGAAAGGCAAAGAAACAGACACTCATCTGCTCATTCCTTACTGGTGGGAGTAGATAAAATCTTCATGAAGGGCAATCTGGCAAAGGCTTATAAAATTCAAGCAAAACCTTTGATCCAACCAATTTCACTGAGGGAATTCATTTCACATATGCCAATGTGTAAAAAATGTGCATACAAAGTTCTAAGAGGGTGCTGAGGACACCAACTGTTTCTAATAGCAAAAATTGCAAAATATTAACCAATCAGATTAGTCAAACTAGAAGACAATAAACAATGCCAAGCAACCATTAATAAAAAACAGTGAAACAACTTGATATTACTGTTCTAGAAGAATCAAACAGCACAAAAACAAAAAATCTGTTCTGAAAATCCTAGTCAGTGCTATTCCCATAGTGTCAAGAGTTTGGTTGCCTTTCAAGTATAGACTATTAAAAGTCCCTTGCCTACAATTAAATCATATCCCATCTTACTCACACATCATTCTTTCTAACATTAGCTGTCCTTCTACAAAGATAAATCCATTTTTTTTTCTTTTTGGCAAGACTGGGGGGTTGAACTTGTGCCCTCATGCAAGCACTCTACCTTTGCTACATCCCCAGACCACTAAGATATATCTTACTTTTCTATTTCTATCATATTTAAATGATATTTCAGAGCATGTCTACTAAAACTACACATTTTATAGGAACATTTTCACTTAAGATACAACCTCAAGCAACTATAAAACCTGATCTGCCAACTTCAATTTCTACTAAAAAGCAACATATATTATAACCAAGAAAAAGAATCCACATTAAAATGTCACCTGAAAAGTCAAAGGTGGCCTACTTCGAACTATTCAAATTTTAAATTTTTATAACTTGAGTGTCCACTTGCAAAATTCTTAACAAGTGGCAGAAAAGCTACAATTAGAAAAAGCATCCATTTTTAAAGATAAAGTACTTACTTAAGGATGGTTTTTGCGCTACTGCAGTCTTCAAATCGAATGGAATAACCAACTTCCTGGCCCAACATCACATCCATCTCATCAGCAACTCTCTGAGCCACGCTCATTGCAGCCACTCTCCTGGGTTGGGTACAGGCAACTCCTCTCTTGGGTCCCGGTAATGATCGCATATACTCCACACACCACTGTGGAATCTATCAAATAATTTCACATTTAAATTAATTCTATTCTGCCGCATATCAACTATGTTTAATATAAAGCACTTTTATCTCATTCCAATAATTTAAAATAAAATTCAATTAGGCAAGTGACAGAGAATTATTTATAACAAAAACTTAACATATCATAACTCCTTTAACATATATAATTTATTTAGATAGAAAAATATCCAAAAAGAGGTCATGTGTAACAAGGATGTGATGTGATTACATTCTGTGCGCTAGGTCCACATAAGCTTTGCTTGGTATGCTCACCAGTGTTTAAGTGGTCCCATCATTAACTATTTGTCTACCCAATGAAAAAAATCCTACTTGAAACAAATTCTACTTAATAACAAAAATGTTAATTTCCAATAAGTACAGCATCAAAATTCATACAATGAGTTACAATATGCAGATACAAGTAGAAAATATTCCCTTGTTGCACAAGTATCTTTTAATTCAATTCAAATTCTGTAAGCCAGCAGAAGCCAAATCCTAGCACCTACTAGTACTCCAATCCATCTTTCAGGAATGTTATGCACAGTGGCAACACTTTAGGTACCATCTTGAAAGTAATTACCAGTCTCAAATTCAATATGGCTTACAGCAATAGCGCTTCGCCGAGTAAGGTCAATCAAGGGAAAAGGGGAAAGAGAAAATCTCAACCACAAGATGGTTGTCAGGATGACAGCATATTTCCTTCCTAATTATCCACACACTCATAGATTCTCTCATTTTATGGTTCTTCTCGACTGACTTAACTGTAAAAGAACCATGGGAAAAAAGCAAATGACCATCCCATAAAACTGGAATCTACTGCTACAAGGACATGATTTGTCTTCACCAAAGCTTCCAAAAGCCTATCAGGTGCTAATGCTATAGAAAAAACAAGGGGTTTTTGGGTACACCATGTGTACAATGACATCTGATAACTAGTACTGATTATTGCATTATTATTACATTTTAGTTAAGTTACTTTTTAATTTGGAAATAACTTGTAACTGGAGAAACAAATGAAAGATGATTATGTTGCTTCTCAGAGAACATAATAATATTTTTACATGGTTTTAAATGAACAAAATACTTCACTAAAATAGCAGAGTCTTCCTGGTATTGCAAATCAACAGACCCATGTTAAGTGGTCTTCTTATGAGGTTTTAATTATCTACCCTCATTTTACCAATCCTCAAAAAGTACTGACTTACAAATTAAAAATACTTAAAATTAATTCGTAATTCTTAAGGCAAGATTATTCACATTTTTAAAAATTTCACTCCAGTGAAATTGATAATTTAAAAATATATAGTTTTGGTTAATTTAGCAGTTCTCTTTTAGAACTCCTTACACTGTTAAAATAAATGAGGATACCAAACAATTAATACATTTATTGTATTTGGAAGTTAAAACTGAAAAGCAGCTAAATTGTTTACTAATTACTAGTAACAACCTATCTTCTATTTTTAAAATGTATATTTTTCAAATAAAATAATACTTGGCTAGTAGAGCACATTTTATTATTTTTACATATCTCTCATGTCTAGCTTATTGGAAGAAACCTCAATTCTGTCTCTACATTCAGTATGCTGCAATATTTTGTTTTGTATGAAAAATACTAAGAAATTCTTGGACCCTGGAAAGGGTTTCAAAGATTTTTAAGGGTTCCCAAAACAGCTTATGATAAGGCATCTACTCAAACTTTCTAAGGAAATATAATTTGGAAGCGATGCATATCCTGAAAGATGTGGGCGACTGGTCTGCTCAAAGTAGGCATCTGCTCTGCTCTTCCTTCCTCCACTTGAGGCTATTTTCCCAAAACCTAATACTTGTTTTATATATTGTCCTGAGTAGCCTTTTCTATTCTCTTAAATTCCAACATTGCCTGCAACAGAACAAAGTCAATCCTATAACTCTAGCTCCTACCCCCAAACCTGGTAGTCACATCTCCTTCTGAATAATGAATTGGTATCTCAAATTCATCAAGTTCAAAGCAAAACCATTTCTCACCTTCCTTCAAGTTCTTTTAATTCTTCCCATGTCCCCTATTCAGTGGCAGTAAAAAACAGACTCCATTCTTTGTTCCTCATTCCCACTAACCTTGCACACAAAGTCAAAACTTGTTAGGATCTCCTATATGGTCTTTCACGACTGAACATTTTTAATAAAAATTTGTGTCACTCCCCTCCAATTAAAAACTCTGATGGCTTCCTTACCTATGGCAAGAGGTAGTAAGGCTCAACCTAGGGCTCCAGTCTCACCTACCCCACCAACCCTTCACACTAGTCAAAGTGTGCAGTGTTCCCTTCTCTAAACTTGTACCCTCACTCATGTTTTTCCTGACTGAACTAGCTTTAATTTCTCAAATATAGGCATAGTATGTGCACACCAAGCACAATGCAAAATGTCTTTTCTATGGCTCTTTCAAAAGTTAAAGTCATTATTTCAAATTATGTTTGATTTCATTTTCTGATAGGCAGGGATAACCAAAACAACTGCTAAGTACTCTTTATTAGGTTTGTGTCCAAGTTTGATAACTATACTAAAAAGCATTTGGATGAAATTTACTGATTTAACTTTCTAGTTTCCCTTTCACATCCCCAAAATTCCCTGCAGTCTTCAATATTCACATAAAGTAACCCCTGAAAGCATGTGTAATCCAAATCATCACAAGCCTCTTGTGCCTTGAATCGATTAAATTATCCACACTAACTACTAATAAAAACTCCTCTGAACCACATCAGACCACAGAACAGCAGTATGAAATAAATATAACTGGTTATTGAAAAGGACAAAACTGTTAATGCTGAACTTACCTAAATCCAGAAACTATTTAACCCAGAGCAGCCCACTAAACCAGAGTTCTCTCATTAATCTAAGCCGCATTCTGGTCCTCCATAAAATGTAATTACTTTCCCTGCAGAGTTGTATACAAACTTAAAATGATATAATACATGTAAAGTACACAATGCCTGATTAATTAACAGGTGTGTTAATATTCTGCAAACCAGTAAAACAGTTGATATAATTATTTAAAATACTCTGACAATGCTCCATTTTGTCCTATTGTATTAGATGTAAAACATCTATAAAAAATATAGTATGTAGCATTTAATTAGTATAGTGATATAATTAATTAGTATTACATTATTTCCAATGTATCTGAATGCACATGTGTCCATTTCATTGAAATATTTGCAAATTTAAAAACATGGGACTTAATGAAATAGATTAGCATAATTAAGAGTTATAGACTTGCACGTTTCTAAAACTTTTTAAATTTTGTTTAATTAAAAAAAAGGCTACAGTTTCTTTTCCTAACATCAGCACTAAGTTTTCCTTCACTTGAAAATAGTTCTCACTAAAGTTCAGTCTTCAATAAAAGCTTTTCTATTTTGGTTGCTGTAGTAGTTTTCGAAAAGCCTCCATGAAATACTCAAATTGACTTGCAGTCCATATAACTTAAAAAAAGATAGTTAACCTCACTCAGGGAAACACACACACAAATTAAAAATTACCCCAGGTTTATTTTTTTCACCTATTAGATCTGTAAAAACTCCAATCCAGTGATACTCGCAAACATGCTCTCACACTTGCTTATGGAAAGGTAAACTGACAGGTTACTTATGAAAGGAAGGCAATTTGGCTACATGTATTTTAACTGCAAATGATATCCAAGTTTCCATTTCTACAAACATACCTGCCCATGTGAAGCCTACATATCTATTAACAGAAGCCCAGTAAATAATGACTCATCCATGTTTGAAAAATATCCTAGATGTCTTATTAGTTCTGGCATGAGGTAGGGATGACTACATATGCCTTCTACTTTGTGAAAGAATAGGTAATATTCAGTTCCAAACAACTATAATAAAAAGAAAAAAGAAAAAGTAACTCACCTGTGTTGTCTTACCAGACCCAGTCTCGCCAACCAGCACAAATGACTGATGTCTAACCAGGATATCTGTAAACCTATCCTTGTATTCCCAAACCGGGAGCTGAAGTCGTTTCTTTAGAATATCATAGTATCGAGGTGTATGGGGTAAATTGGTGAATGGATTAATGCACTGTGGAAGTGATGTGTGTCCTGCATGTCCAGTGTGTGTTGAATGAGCAGAATGTGTTGAATGTGTTGAATGAGCCGAGTGGGTTGAATGAGCTGAGTGGGAAGCTTTCAAAGGTGGTAATCCAGCACTGATAAGCATAGCATTGGTTGAAGCTCGCAACTCCTTCTCCTTTTCTTTTTCCCTCTCCCGCTCTCGATCTCCTCTATCATGTTCTCTGTCACGATCTTTAGACCGATCTTCACGATCCCGGTCTCGATCTCGTTCTTTCCTAAGAACAAAAATTTTAGAATTCAGATTCTAAATTTTAAGCATAATGTTCGAAGCAATATTACAGTCATAAGAGCACAAATGTTCACTAACCTAATGAAAAAATTAATGTAAAATTTCAATGAATTACATAACTATTAGAAATAACAATCAAGAATTTTCCACACTCCACCATAAACTTTTTCCTTCCTTGATGATGCCTCAAATTATCTTACTACAAACTTCAACATAAGGTTAAGACATCCTAAGGAAAAAAAAAAAAAAAAAAAAAAAAACTTCCTATTTCCACAACAGAAGTCAGAGACTGCAGCTGGAGTGGGGAAGACAGAAATAAATTGGGCAAAAGAAGACAGCCCCACAATCTTTCCTAGATTCTCCTTCAAGCTGCACTTTGCTTTAAGTTCTAATGCTAAATGAAAAGAACACAGTACAATGTTACACACAGTATCACAAGTAATACAAATATGAATTAGAGGATTATCTGCAAGTTTGCTTTCTTAATTATACTTTCCAGTACTTCCTCAATTTTATGCAGTAAGTCTATACTGCTTTACAAGAAAAACGAAAATTCTAAAACACTTTTATTCCTTTGCTTTCAGTGTCTACTCTTGCATTTAGCCTTTGGGGATAGTAAAACACTGGAAGTAAAAGGTAAATCCGCATATACTGGCCAACCATAAATGAAATAAAGCAGAATTAAAACTAGCTTCATCATTTTACCACTGTTTAAAAAATGCTAAAATTATGCAGGCAGCCACTTTATTAAACTTAGGCCAGTTTTAAGTAGTCAATTATGATATCTACTTCTAGTTACTAGAATGTCCCAATACGATGATAACCTTAACTAATCTAGGTGAGGAAACCTGACAAGCAGCAAGACAAAGGGCTGTATCTGGTGGCCTCTGAGGGCCTGGTGACAGAAATAAAATAATCTTTCCTTGCTCATTTTACTAATCCACTTTATTTCAGACAAACTCCTATAGCAAAGAAGGAGTTTGTAGCAAAGAAACTTGCCACGAGGTGTTGGGACCCAGATTAAAAATAATGAGGACCAACAGGAAGCTAAATGTGTCATTGCTCCTTATTCACAATACACAAATGAGTACAAGTTTCCTGTGCTGTAAGTATCAGTAGCAGAGAAAGAGCAGTCATTCTCCATAATGGTACATCAATGGGGCAATAGTAAATTCTTGACAGACCAAAGATAAAATACTAAACCCAGCACTGAGTCAGAACGGTCCATTTACAGAAATGGTAGGCTGACCAATCAAATCGGATCCTTTCCTTCTAAAAATATGCCATTCTATTCCATTAAAAAAAAAAAAAAAGACTTAAGGGGGAAAATCCTTGTTTTAAACAGGTGATTTTTTTCCTTCTTCCATTTCAATGTCCACATGCTACAGAATTATAGGGTATACAAGCTAGAAAGTTTTACTCAAAACCAAAAGAAAATGTGAAAAATGACTAACCATAAAATGAAGTCTCACAATTCAAAATTTTAGAGTCCTGACCTATCTTTGAAATATGCTATCAACTACCTGCTTTCTTTCCCTCCTTCTACCTTATCATAGTGCTCAACATATTTAATAAGCATTCATATTAGCCCAAAATGTGGATGGGGAATAGTTTACAATTGGGCAAGCAGAAATATGCTCACCAAGTGAGAAGCACTATAGTCACAAATAAGTCAGAGTAGCCATCTGAAAGATAATGGTACACATAACTAGAGTGAACTCTTTAAGAACATCTGGTCTAAATGAAAAGGATTGTTTCTAATACTCATACCATCATGGGGGAGAAAAGAAGGACCGAGAAAAGAAAATGTTTAATAAATTCCTCTTGTACTTCTCACATAATATCAGATACTTAAGATATGGACCAAAAATTCAATAGTTACAAAACTGGGGGGAAGAGGGATTATGGAAGAAGTAAACTATGTATTACATACTCTTGTAGTCCTGTGCCAACAAAGATTGGTTTTCAGAGACCAACTTCATCCATAGCTTCATTAAAAAAAAAAAAAAAAAAAAAAACTCTACAACACAGGAAGCAAATATCAAATACATTCTGAAGACACAAGATTAGGAGCTGACCAAGAAATGAAGGCAATCATAGTATAGAAAGAAAAGGAGTATAACCACAGGTAAGGCGTAAGCCTCAATTTATTAATTTGCATAGTGAAAAGTATTAGTAAGATTAAAGACAGTAACAGAGAAGACTTTATAGTGTCATGGAAAAAAGGAAAGAGGCAGATGTAGAAAACAATTCAATCACCTAGAAATACTGCCTTATGGTTCAAGCTACCTATCTTCAATAGGATAGGAAGAATAAAAATTAAGTCTGTTAAGTGGGAACTTAAACCCTCTGCTTCATATATATGTATAGGCTTGTACTTATGCATATTTTCTTTTTTAAATATGTATTTTTGTCAAGCACAAAAATTGTATGATTCTATACAATTTTTCAGCTCAATTCTGGCTCAGCACTTAAGGTAGCTATATAACAGTATTTCTTTTCTCATCTCAAAACACAGCTATTAATGCCTTGTGAGGTATTGAAAAGATTAAATGAATTAACACGAGAAAGTGTTGTCTAACTCTGAAAATGCCCAGTAAATGTTGGTTATTATTAAAGTTTTTTTTTTTTTTTTTTTTTTTAAAGTTAGAATTACCATGTTAAAGCCAGGCATGGAGGGACATGCCTGTAATCCCAGTGACTCAGGAGGCTAAGCCAGGAGGATCACAAGTTCAAAGCCAGCCTCTGCAACTTAGCAAAACCCTATCTCAAAATAAAAAATAAAAAGGGCTGGGGAAGTGGCCCAGTGGTTAAGCAGCCCTGGGTTCAATCCCTGGTATGGTGGGGGGTGGGGGGGATTTAAAATTCACGAGGGATAATAGGTATTAAAATGCTGCAAATGAAGATATAAGCTGGTCATCAAAATCAGAATATTTTGAACACACACAGTTTTTCTGGCAATCTTATTTCCACAAGCTTCCAATCCCATGAGTGTGCAAATATGTATACATAAGGATGTTCATGATACTTTTAACCTATAAAATGACAACTGGGAAACCACCTAAACAGCAAGGAACAGGATACTGGGTAAGTTATGATATACCTTTACAAGTGGAGTACTACACAGCCAATGAAAAGGATAGTTACTGACATCTGAGCAAAACTAAAAGCACACAATAGAGATTCTACTAATATTCATATTATACTTCATAGTCATGAGTAAAAATGCCAAGACTGTCCAAAATTGTTCACCACAAAATGTTTTTCGAAGATTTCCAGGAATTTGCCTTTTCTGTTTTGTTTCTGCAACTTTCTTCACCTATCATATAGGACTGTCATAAAAATGTGTTTATACATGTAAAAAGTCTGGAAGTGTCACGTGTACATTATGTGCTCTATTTGTATTATATCAATGTATATAATAAACAACCAATGTATCGATCAGGAAATATCGAAAAGCCAACATCTAGTGTGTTTTCCACACTTCATAGAGGTTTGTTTTGTTGTTAGTAACATTATATTGAAGACTCTATAGGGTCATGGAAAAAAGGAAAGAGGCAGAATACGTAAGAGACCTATAACTTCTCCACCTGCTCCCAAACAAAAACATGCCAGGAGTAAATAAACCCTTATATAGTATACGAGCAAGAACATGGATGAAATCTCCCACTAAATAAATGACCCTCCCTTTTTAGTACTAGAGAAATGGGACAATCATGTTTAACAAAAGAGTTCACAAAAGTGATATGCCTGTGCTCTCAAACAAATACGCCTCCTAACTATCAGCACTAAAACACAACGACAACAACAACAAAAAAACACTACAGGTTTGTTGGTCATTCAACAAGTTACTTAAAATTATCAAATGGGGGAAATTTGATATTTCACGCCTTGAGCCATAACAAACTTCAGAAGTCCACTGCTAAAGAAAACTAGCCCTGTGAGAAATAGCACTCAAATGACACAGAAGTTAGTTTGAAAACTTCCTCCAGAATTTATCCAGACCTTAAGCACTATTTCATGGATGAACTCCACAATACAGGCAAATCTCAAATATTATGGGGAATCAGAGACCCAAAAAATCCACTTAGGATATCTGTTTTGGAGCATTCACCTAAGTGTATCATGAGACTATTGATCCCAAGGAAAGCCCTTTTAAATGGTGCACATACACAATAAACCTGATGAGTCAATTCTCCAGTATACTTTGATCCAACCTGACCTCTTACTGGAGATATTAGCTGCATCTTAGCCAACGACAAGCAATTTTATTTTTACTTGAAAGGAAATCAAGAACCAAGTGTTCCCTGCTTTACCAACCTATTATAAATGTCACTAAAACAAGCTGTAATGATTCTAAGTACAGTATCAGACTGTGTGTCAGAGAGTGGAAATTCAAAAAGCAGCATTCCAGATTCCACTATAAAACTGTTAACTTGCACAATCCACTTAACTCCACCCCGTCTGCATTTCTCATTTCTTGAGTCTCCATTTCTCATTTCTTGAATGGAGTTGATTATACTCTTTTGAAAGTTGTCTGTGACAGAGCTTAAACGTGCTCATGTTTTTTGAGGGAGCAGTCTAAGATGCTATGTTATTATGTTATTGTATGATTACTGTACCTAATATCATAATTTCTAAAAAACCTACAAAAATAAAACAGCATAAATATTTCTGTATTTACAATTAAATATACGTTAGGCATCAAAAAGTACATCCCATTCTGATTTATACTCCACCTTGACAGTAAAGATTACGTGGAAAACTGATGAAATTATGCAAGGTATTTGGACATTCGAACTTTTGTTTGAGGTTTTTCTTTTTGCCTATTACCCAGAGAATTCTGCTCTTCAAGAGTGAAAACACACACTGACTGGACCAGAAAATGACTGTGATACAATTCCTCAAGTTAATTGCTAAATTCCTCGGTACCTTTAGAGAATGGCTAAGGAAAAGGAATCCGGAACCCTATGAATCTTGTATTTCTCAACCTCCACATGGCGATATTTTGCCATGAGCATGAAAACCACTTCTTGAATAAGTCTCCGTATTTCAAAAGCTCCTTCAAATAAAAACTTAGGGGGGAAAAGTATGCCTGCCAACTCCTAGCCCTAGCACCGTCTTCACCAAAGCAGGAAATAAAGGAGATGGCGGGAGAGTGGGCGGCAGACGGAAGTTTGCCTGCCCTCTACTCCGAAGTGTTTGAATGGACGGAGGAACGCGCTCTCCCGCCACGCTGCGCCCCTAGGCTCCGGGACGCGGCCCCCGGCCCACCAGGCAGCCTTCCGGTGCCTTCCTCCCGCAGGCCTCCGCTCCCCCTGCGCCCGGACTCCGCGCTCAACTCCCGCCACCCCCGCCGCAGCCCACACGAGAACCCACGCGCTCCCCGCCCTCGCGGCCCGGCGCCGTCCCCTTCCCAGGCCCTCTCCCGGCCCTCGGCCCGGAACCCGGTGCCCTTGGGCGCGAACGCTCGCCGCGCCCTCCCCCACCCTCGCCAGGCCTCAGTCGGGAACCGAAGCCACGAGGTCCGCGCTCCGCTCCCGCTCCGTCCAAAGTGGCTCTGGCAGGCTGGGCCTGGCGGAGGCGGCGCCCTGGTGGCCGCCACAGGCCTCTCCACCTCCCGACCCGGCCCCGCCAACATCCGCGGCGCCCTTGCCGGGCCGAACCGGCGCCGCTCCGCCCGGACCGCAGCTGAACGGAGCCCCAAAGAAAACAAAGGCTCGGGCTCCACGACCTGCTCCGCCACGCCGGTCGTGGCCCGCTCCCCGCCCGGACCCCAACAAAGCCCGAGCCGCTGCCTCGCGCCCCAGGCCTGGCTTACCCATCGGTCCCCGCACGTTTCTTGCCGGAAGGGTAATCCTCCCCCAGGTCCAACCGGTGTCGCTTGGACATCTTCGCACTCTTCCAGCAAGCGGTTAAGAAGGAAGAAAGGAGAAAAAAGCTGGCGGCTGTATCGGCACAGTGGAGGACAGCGACTTAACTCTTGGGGACCCCCACCCCTCCCGCTACAACAGCCCACACCGTGCAGCCGGAACCAGGAGCTAAAATGGCAGCGGCGACGAGGGCTGGGCCTGCGCGCGCGCTTCCGCAGCGTGCGTGCTGAGCGTGAGTGTGTGATGCACGCGCACGCCACCCAGAGGCGGGAACTGCGGTCCCGCCAGCCACAGGATTGGTCAGAATAGGCTCCTCTCCTCCTGCCCTGTCCCTCCTCCCCGAGCTTTGAGCCAGTCCGAGCCGCTGCTAGGGCGGGGATCACATCATCTTCAAAGAGTGACAATTTGGCTTCCTCCTCTTCAATTTGGATAACGTTTGCTTCCTTCTCTTGCCTAATTGATCTGGCTAGGACTTTCAGTACTATGTTAAATAAACGTGTCAAAAGTGGACAGCTTTATCTTGTTCCAGATCAGAGAGAAAAAGCCTTCAGTGTTTCCTCCTTCAGCATGATGTTAGCTATTGTTTAGTTATATGAGGATTTTATTATGCTCTGATATATTCCTTGTATACCAAATTTGTTCAGATTGTTTTATATCATTAAGAGATGTTGAATTTTAACAAAATTTTTTTCTGTACTTGTTGATATGATATGAATTTTTTCCTTCATTCTGCAGACGTAGTGAATCAAATTTGGTGGTTTTTGTATGATGAAAAGTCATTCCATACCTATAAGGAATCATACGTGATCAGGGTGAATAGTCTTTTCAATATGCTGTTGGATTTAGTTGCTAGAATTTTGCTAAGGATTTACCAAGGATACTGGACTGTAGTTGTGTCCTTATCTGCTTTTGTGATTTCAGTAATGCTTGCCTTGTACAACCAGTTTGGAAGAATTTTCTGTTCTTGAATATTTTGGAACAATTTAAGAAGAATTGGTATTAGTTCTTCTTTAAGTGTTTGGTAGAATTTTACAGCAATCTCATCTGCTTCTGGGATTTTTTTTTTGAATGGAAATTTTTGTAATTATTCATTCTCATTATTAGTTATGAGTCTATTAAGGTTTTTCTATTACATCATGATTTAAACTTGATAGGATGTGGGTGTCCAGGAGTTTGTCCATTTCTTTTAGGTTAGTATTATAATCTTTAATGATCATTTGTCTGTCTGTGGTGTCAGTTTTACCATCTTATTTTCATTTCTGAGTTTATTTATTTGGGTAGTCTCTCTTATTTTCAACTGTTTGTCTATTTCATTTGTGTTTCATGAACCAGTCTTCAATTCATTGATCTTTGTAATGCTTGTTTATAGTGTCTAGTTTATTTACTTCGTTTCTAAATCTATATTAATTCTTCCCTTGTACTAGTTTTGGTTTGGTTTGTTCTTGTTTTTCTAGTTCTTCAAAGAATGGTGATGCATTGTTTATCTGAGAACTTTCTATTTTCTTGACGTGGTACTGATTGCTGAAAATGTCCCTCTTAGTGCTACTTTTTCTGTATTCCATAGGTTTAGCTATACTGTATACATTTCCATTGTCTTCATGGAAGGGTTAAATTTCCTTCTTAACTTCTTCCTTGATCCATTGATTGTTCAGAAGTAAGTTGTTTAATTTCCATGTTTTTGTATAGTTTCCAAAGTTTTTCTTGTTATTGACTTCTAGTTGTATTGCATTGTGGTCAAAAAGGAAAATTGGTATCATTTCAATATTTTAGAAATATTTGAAGACTAGCTTTGTGGCCTACCCATATGATCCATCCTGGAGAATATTCCATGTGCTGTTAAGAAGAATGCATATTCTGCAGCTGTTGGATGGAATGTTCTGCAGACGTTTGTTAGGTCCATTTGGTGTACAGTACAGTTTAACTATGCTGTTTCTTTGTTGATTTTATTATTATGATCTGTCCATAGCTGAAAGTGAGTGTTAAAGTCCTCTACAATTACTGTAGTGGAATCTGTCTTTCCTATTAGGTCTATCAATACTCACGTTTTATATTTAAATACTCCAATACTGAGTGTAGATAATATATACTATACACTCAAACTCAGGGCCTTATGCATGCTAATCAAGTGCTGTACCACTGAGCCATACCTCCAATACTTATATATGTATTTAGATTTTCTTTTTGCTGAATTGACCCCTTTATTAGTATGACATGTGTAATAAAATGACCTTCTTTGTTTCTTTTTACTGCTTTTGATTTAAAGTCTATTATATCTGATATAAGTATATCTACTCCTGCTTTCTTTTGGACTCAATTTTCATGGAGTCTCTTACTATATCCCTTCACTTTCAGTCTATATATGTTCTTGGAGGTGAAGTGGGTTTATTAAAAGCAGTATATAGTTGGGTCCAATTATCCATTCAGTTACTTTGAAGTAAAGAATTTAACTGATTTATAATTAAGATAATTATTGATAGGGAGAGTCTTACTATTCCTGAAAATTTATATTTGAATACTTCTATATCTATCTATCTATCCATCCATCCATCCATCCATTTATCCATCTATTCATTTATCCATTTCTCTGGTTTGAAAGTTATCACTTAATGTTAAGAAATATTCCCATACAGTTTTCTACAAATGCTGGGATAATTTGCACTTTGAGCAGCTGCAAATGAGAGTAGTTTCTTTCATTAAATCTGTGCTAATTTATAAGTAAAAAGTAGATCTCAGTTGTTTTAATTTTCATTTCATACTAGTATAAAATTTACTTTAATTATGCATTTGTATTTCTCTCTTTAGAAATAGCTTACATTTCTTATCTTTTTTTGCATTTTTGTCTGAAAAGGTTCATATGAATATTAATCCTTTGCATATCATGTTTATTGCAAATATAATTCCCATTTATTGGTTTCTTAATTTTGTCTCAGATAATCACATATTGTTAATTTTTGTTGTCAAATTTATTCACAATATCTTTGTGATTTTTTTCCTTATTGCTTTATAAATGTAAAGCATAAAGAGAATCTTTTCTCAATATTACATTATTATTTATATTTCACCTTGTTTTAAGTTTTTAAATACTGCATTCTTTAATCTGCTTGGGTTTTGCATATTGCTCATGTTTTTGGGTTTTTTTTTTTATTGTTGGTTGTTCTGTATTCCTTTTTTGATGATCCACAGGCATCATTTTTAAAATAGTTTAAACGTTCAGGAGAAGTTTGTGGCTGGTCTTCTTTACCCCTCTTAATTGATCCACTGGGGGAACCACCCGTGAATTAGTTGAGGGTCTTCACTTTGTATGGAGCCAGGGAGATTTAGATTTGGCATTGGGAACTATTTTGTAGCTCCTCCCATTCAATGGATTGTCCAGTGCACGTTACCTCTATCTCTGCTCTTTTAGGAAGACTGTTCTTGTAGCTCTGGAATTAGGCATACCCATTGGAAACTGGACAGCCCACCTCCTACTTTATTTGGCAAAGAACATTCCATGGAAAACCTTTGATGTTTTCCCATATAAATAAAGCAAGTGTGAGCTCCATTGCTCTCTCTTTTCAGCATGGAAGCTCAATCCTTAAGATAGGGTAGTCCATCCTGCCCCAGGTTTTTAAAATTCTGTGTCCTGTGTTTTTTTTTTTTTCATTTTCTCTTTCTTAGCTTTTATTCTGCTGCCAGCCCATTCCACCCAGAAGGACCCCAATTCCATCTCCTGTGCAGGCTGCAGGTGAGAATCCACTCTCTCAATTCTGTCTATATGAGCTACCTCTTCCAAGTGGACTTTCCCTCCCTCATAATACTTTTACCTTTGTTGTGATTGTTTGATGAGTCATCTGGCCACTCCCATGTCTACTTTTGCTGCCTGGAGACTTTAACACTTGTTTAAACACACAATCACTTCATGCCATTGGTTTGTAATTCTGTGGCATATTGTTGTGGAAAATTTGGCAGTGCCTTTTCTTCATATCTTTAAATGTATTATTGCATTTCACATTCTGAAAACTGGATCATAATAAAGGTGACTTGATCTGGCTAATTCATTTAAGTATTTTGTCATTTATACTTATAAAAGAGCTAATGTTGATATAATTAGGACTGCTCTTCTGAAAGATTAATCAAGCTAATTAATTGCCTGAAATAAACACAGAGCAACCTTTGAGGAACAAGGACAGGAAAACTCAAGGCTATTGGGTCAGTGCAGGATGCAATGATATAGGCAGATAAGGCATAACTAGAAGAATCAGACTTAATAGTATGTTTTAACATGTGGAGATGAATCAGGTAAACTATCTGTTTAAAAATAATTCTATTCATGATCCATAAAGATTTGAACTATTCCGAACTGAACCACACATGTATAATTTTCAAGGGTGAAATAACTGACTGCTAGGTTCACATGTAGAGAATGGCTCTGGAATTCAGGGCATGGGGTGACACTGAGTGGCTCTAATTTCAAGAAGGGCTCAATACCCTCAGGCTCTTGACCATATGCTCCCCAAACTTATCAGTGTTCCTCCTGGACTCTTTATAAACTTAGCAAATGTATCCTTTCCATTGACGTCTCTGGGATAGATGACAATCTTCACAGGTCATCTAATCCATGCACCTGCCTTTAGGCAGGCCTGCTCTTAAAACCACCCAGACAGATGGTTCTTTGCTGTTCTCAAAATTCCCCAGGGAAGAAGCTTCCACAGGCTTCTACAATAATTCATTCCTATGTCTCCCAGTCACCCCTAGGACACTGAATCCTAAGCATTTAGTTAATAGCAGGTGGCAATGAGACAACTCTTTGTCTCTCCCTGAGGAATTGGAAGTTGGCCAAATTAGCCATGGGGCAATTTCCAAAGTGTATAGGAACCCCAATGCTGCTCTGAACTTTACAAATATCAAGTTAAGTGAGGGTATTTAGTGTTCCCAGCTGACAAAATACCAAATTCAGCAATGAGCTGGACAAGTTTCATAATGCTTAGTCAAGAATTTGTATTTAGGTAATAAATTTTAAGGCCTAAGCCAATTCATTCGATTTAAAAAAATTAAAAATAACAGAAAGACAAAAATGCCTTGGAAATAAGTTTCTAGATAATTCTTAGATGGAAGAACAAATGAATCATTAAACATTTTAATGAATGAAAAATAGCATCAGAACCTTTGTGATACAGATAAATTCACAAAGGAGTATTTACAAACTAAAATGCTTTAACAAAATGGAATAAATAAATGAACCTTCAGATTAAGATCCTGCAAAAATGAATGAGTAGTCTAACTCAAAGTAGGTAATACAGATTAATAAGGTTAGACATTAAAAATTATGAGATAAAACTGCAAGTTTATATATATATTATACACACACACACACACAAGAAATTTTAAGAAAAAAGGGGAAAAAGTTAAAGTAAAAAGGGAGATGCAAAGACACAAGAGATATTTTTAAAATTATAAGTGAGCAATATGCCTACAACATCCTAATAGCTGAAAGTGTTGATAAAATGTATGATTTTATTCCAGCAAAATGTAAACTAATGGATTCCAATATAAGTAACCCTCCTCAAAAAAAAAAAAGCAAAAGCAATCTAATAATTGCTGAAAAATGTAACCAGTGAGAAATAAAAACAAATTAAAACACTAAACAATAGCAAGAAAAAGTGGAATTAAATTGGAATAAAGTTATCAAGGAAGAAAAAAATCACAATTGTTAAAGGTTATGAAATAATTTGAGTAAGTGGAGAGAATATTATGTTAAAGAGGAACCACTTAATTTTTGGTGGGGGAGTACTGGGGATTGAACTCAGGGACACTCAACCACTGAGCCACATCCCCAGCTCTATTTTGTATTGTATTTAGAGACAGGGTCTCACCGAGTTGCTTAGTGCCCGGCTAAGTTGCTGAGGCTGGCTTTGAACTCACAATTCTCCTTTTTCATCTCAAGCCACTGGGATTACAGGCATGTGCCACCATGCCTGAAGAGAAGCTTAATTTTTAAAATGGATTTTAGCACAGATATGTAAGACAACATAAAATAGTAAATTGTATTTTTACACAAGCTTTTGTGTCTTTACTGAAGCATGCTATCATGTGTATGTACATATGAACATGCATGTACACAGTTTCAATGAAGAAAAGCAAAATTCCTCAGAGAATTCTCAATTCCAAATACAGTCACTCCAAAGACAGAAAGTCAAGAAGCTGCTTTTTGTCTGTACCCATATACAGTCATAAATGAGAGTTGATGAAAATTTAGACTACTGTTCAAATATTTTCCCTACAGAAACAAAAGTCAAGCCCTCTGTGGACATGACCTCCAGAGGAAAAGCTCAAAAAACAGTTCCAGAATCTTCTAACTGTTGAACTTCCTTGTGTGATTCTCTTACTTTGATACTCATTACCAAAGTAGTGCTGGTCCAGCTTTTCTTTCTGGCCCAAGTAAGAGAAAATTAATTACCTCTATGGTGAGATAATAGAATGAAGAAGATAAGAAAGGACTCTTCTAACTCTAGCAGTTTATAGTTTAAAGAGCATTTCACAGCTATTATTCATCTTGATCAAAACCCCAACACTATAGGGGGCTCTTTTAGCTTCATTTGATGAAAAAAATATGAACAGGAAACTTAAGAAAAATTTACTTTTTTTCTCTTTAATAGGATTTTCTTTTATAACCACTATTAGTCAATCTAATTGCCAGAGCATTAATATAGCAATGCAGAATGCAAAGCAGTTCACAGAAGAGGGGACTCTGCATTGCAAATGCAAGTGAACCTTTAAGACTATCAAAACACATGCCTTCATATTCTTCTTAGTTAGATCTTAAAATAATTATTCATTTTTGAATTGCATCTGACCTGGTTCTCATTGTTGGAGATAAACATTTCCATTTGTGGACCATGCTTGTTTTCCAATTCAGAAAGATCCTATGCTGTGATGAACCTATCCTTTCCTGTAGATAGTATCAGTCATAAGATTTCTTAATTTCTTTTAGTCTTCTGTGTTGCTTTCTCCTGCTCAATTCTGGGACTCCTGATTTAAATAGTCTCACAAAACAAACCTGTTTCATAAGACTAACGTGAGGGGGTGAGGAAGCAGGTGGACCATTTTTTCCTGCCGATTTCTTTTCTTTACCCAAATATGCTTTAACACATTTACTTTTCCCCTCATCTTCTTTCCTTTGCTCCTTTTTTTTCTTCCAGCAATTCTCTGTGAATTAAAAGGAGGAAAGAAAGAAAAAAGGAGAGGGAAGGAGAAAAGAATACAGGAACAGAGGAAAGAAGGAAGAAGCATGGTTGTATTGAATGGGAGTGACCAATGTCAAGAAAGATTATGGCTGGGCTTCTAATAATTTATTGCCTTCGATGCATTATCAAAAAGATTAGGTTACTTGGGAATTAGCCAATTTGTTCTAGCTAATCTAGAACCTTCAATGGTAGTCAAGTCAAAATGACCTACAGTGAAATACCAGCATAGTGGAAGTATTAGTAACATTAAAAACCTATAGGCAAGGGGACTGGGGTTGTGGTTCAGCGGTAGAGTACTTGCCTAGCACGTGTGAGGTGCTGGGTTGAATCCTTAGCACCACATAAAAATAAAGAAAATAAAGGTATTGTGTCTGACTACAATTAAAAAAGAAAATATTATTTTTTAAAAAAAAACTGCAGTCAAATCTGAAATTTACCTTTAGTCAAAGATCAGAATTCACAGAAAAAGTTTGGTCTTTTAACAAAGAAAATGATTGGGGCTCCCACACATGTATACCATTGTGATCTCTCACAGATCACTGAAAATTTTTCCAGAACAGCACTGTAGAAGGCATCCAAAAGATGACCATGTCCTAATATTTGATTCCTATGAATAAGTTATTGTACATGACAACAGAGACTTGACAGATATAATTAAAGATCTTGAGATGGGGAGATTATCTGAAATGATCCAAGTAGGCTAATCCAATCACTTTGATTCTCCTTAAAAAGTAGAGAATTTTCCCAGCATTGGTCAGAGGAAATTGTTACTATGAAAAAATAATCAGAGATGCTATGTTGGGGGGCTCTGTAGAAAGAAAGAGAATAAAATCAAGGAATGTAGGAAGCCTCCATCATAAAAAAGAAAAGGCAAGCGGGGGATGTGGCTCAAGCAGTAGCGCGCTCGCCTGGCATGTGTGCGGCGGGGGTTCTATCCTCAGCACCACATACAAACAAAGATGTTGTGTCCGCTGAAAACTAAAAAATAAATATTAAAAAATTCTCTCTCTCTCTCTCAAAAAAATAAATAAAATAAAAAAAGGCAAGGAGGATCCCATCCTAGAACCTGTAGAAAGGGATGCAATTGCTGACATCTTGCTTTTAGCCCAAGAAGATGGATGATGGACTTCGATTTACAACACAGCAAGATAACAAATGTGTATAGCTTTAAGTCCCAGGTTTGTGGTCATCTGGTATAGTGGCAATAGGAAACTAATAGAAATATTATAAACCAATATGGATACAATCCTTTACAGTGATAAAATTCCATGATGCAAATCATATTAAACCAATTTGAGCATCAAGAAGGTGAGAGGAGGCCTAAGGTATTCCTTTTTTGCCCACACAACCTGTTCTGTCCCCATTTGAAAGATGATTTAAACTAAGGTTACAGATGATAAATTCAACCATGGTTCCTTACTAATTTCCGGATATTCTCCTTTGGTGGTTTCCCAGTTAAAAGTGAGCACAGCACTCCCCATCCCTGTTTTTGTGGGAAACACATTCTAAGAATTCCAGTGGATGCCTGAACCCACTGATATTACCATGTCTTATCATATAATGCTTTTTCCATCTAAACTAAGCACTTATTACTCATGGTGGCATAATTTTTTTTTCAGTTTAAGAATGAATTCCTTTTTTGAAATTTTAAAATTTGTTTTAATTAGTTATATATGATAGCAGAATGTATTTATGCATTTTGATATATCATACATAGATGGGATAAGATTTATCTCATTCCTGTCAGAATAGCAATCATCAAGAATGAGTTCTTTATTTATTCACATTTTTCATCGATATTAGATTTGTTCTTACTACAGATTTTTTAGCAATGTTAGCACATAATTTTTTTTATTTCCATAAGTCAAGAATTTCTACCTTTTAACTTAAAGGAAGCACTTTACAACTTCCCATTTATTCATGTCTGAATTTCCAATATCATTACTTTTCTGTTTGGGGACCATTAAGAAAAATAGGGCTAACCAAACTCAAACACTTTATTAGTGCAACAGTAGATCTGGTAATTAAGACTGCTGCCAAGTGACTAACCAGCAAGTACCAATGTGGTCATAGCAGTGAGTATACTGGACAAAGGGGAGACTCATTTTCTAGTGGGGGGCATGACATTGTGAGATTTCATCACACTAACAATGTGTAATTTGATATTTATATATTGCATATTTCTAGAATTTTCCATGTAATACTTCTGAGTCACAGTTGACTGAAAGTAACTGAAACTGTGTTAAACAACATAGTGGATAAGAAGAGACTACTATACTAAGATATTTTATCTTGGGATAATTTACTCAATTCATAACTACCAAACACTTGGTAAATAAGCAATGCAAAAAAGGAAACAAGATGTTTAAGGTTAATGGAAAGAACCAGTGTTAGCCTGTGCACTGCCACATAGTGGCTGCGGCTTAAATTCCGGTTTGTCTCAGGATATCATTTTCTTCATCAGAAAAAAATGACAAAAAGCATGAGATGACTTCCAAGGTACTTTCCACTCTAAACACATATGAATTCTTAAGTAGGCATCAGGACCTTCAATCATTTTCTGCTTGAAGGTGCAAGCAGCAGAAACAACAGGTGTATGCATGTGCACCCAAAGATTTTCTGAGAATCTGCTTATATTTTGCAAGTGAAAAGTAATCTTTAAATCTATATGCACATATATCTGCACTTTTAAATCTGATGGTTCTCCTTCAGTTGAATCTGGTGGATTCTTCGCATAGTAGTATTCCCATAGAATTGCTGATATGCAAAAATCTAAATGCATACACAACACACCAAAAACACAGTTGACTTGATTTGAATTTCTGCATACCTACACACTTCCTGTTTTGAACCATGAGAAAAAGATAGCAATACCATCTTTCTCACCCCACAAATCCCTCTACATCTACTATCATGAAATTTCTAGCCAGGTTTATACTCAGTGAAGTGACTTTATAAAATTATTCAGGCTATTAGAAGAGTTAAATGGCAAGAGAAGTAATTACCCCTTGTTTTTTATAAGCCACTAATATATCTTTGCCCACTACAATAGAAATTATTTAACAGCAGTCAAGAATTTTTCATTTTGAATAAGAAAACATCCCAAAGACCCTATCTATGACACAAAATTGTGCATAAAATTTCTATCACATAAAATTGTGCATCGCTGGGTCTCAGATTCTATCTCCATGCATAACCCCCATCACTTCTCCCTCCACTCACCATCACTTTTGGTCTCACAGAAGATTTGTTATGAAGTCTGCAACAGTGTTTTACTGTGCTGGACACACCAAGATTTCTTACCCTCCGTCATTTGCAAATATTGATTGTTCTAAATGCAACATATTTTTTTTTTTAAATCTCTCTCTTTACTAGGGGAAAATTGCATTCCTTCTTGAAGACTTGGCTCAGATATCAACATTTAATCTACTCATTTTCCTCAATGGGCCCCAGACATTCTTTCTTATAGTCATATGTACACAGTTCCTTTATTATATTTATAACTTAGAAAGAAATTAGTGTGTGTGTGTGTGTGTGTGTGTGTATTTTAATTCTCAATTCTCTATTAGTCTGTGAATTTCTTTGGGGTAAAGACCTTCAAATTCCTTTATGGCCCCTTAATTTTTTCCCAGAAAAGATTAAAACAACTCTGATTCACCTCACGTATGTTTATGATGGACAGAGAGTAAAGGTTCTCCATAATACTCACTTAACAAACACACCAAATAATTCTCCAATCTACTGTGTTATTTCTAGACATACTCACTATGGAGGAAAGAGAACACAAAATCTAGGAGATAATTCTTTTGCTGGTTTTCACCATCTCTGCTATTTGTTCTATTATCAAAGGAATAGAAATTGAAAACAGACATACAAAAAGCTATGTAACCCACAAAACTACTATTATGAAAATGATGAGTTGCTACTTAACTAGATCAAAATGAATAGGTGAAAACTGGAAAAATATAATGAACTTGTCCTCTCTTGACCAAAGGATGTGCTATGGGATCCCAGGCAAATTAATCACTCTCTTCCCTTTATCTTCTATTCCTCTACAACCATTCAATAAAACACAGTACATTCTACTGTGTTTGTGGAATAAACAAGAAAACTGCCTAACATCAAAAGTTAGAAGATACAAGTTCTACATGAAGATCTGTCATAAAGGAGCTGTGATCTTGTGTACATTGTTGCCACTCCATGGTTTTATTTTCTTATCTGTGCCATGAGAAGATGGAAATTGATGAGTAATTCTCAACCTATTTTTCCTTTCCATCACAACAGGGAAATATGCCATACTCAGCTAAATTTTTTCAGAGTGATGGTATTTTCTCAGTGGTGGTGGGTTTAAAGTGGTATCAGTATTCAGAATCCCAGTGTATGCACAAGGTAGGTGTGTGTGGGTGTGTGGGTTTGTCTAGTGATAAAGTTCCCGTGGGTGATTCAATCTTCATGCTGAGAACCAAGAAACTCAGGGTCCCTTCAGACCCAACAGTCTATGATGTCATAATTCCATGTATCAGTAGAGACAATGGCACAGAAAGGATAGTAGTCTAAGATGGAGACTGAGTGCAAAATAAAGTAGTTACTTGAGAGAAGTGTCCTCAATGCAAATATTTCATTGTTCAGTAAAGAGAAACAGAGACTTGATTTAAAAAGATGGAGGTTGTGCCTCTTAAAAATCTGTGTGACCTTGGACAAAGTCTCAACTGTCCAAAGACTTAATTCATCTGTAAAATCCAGATAAGAATAACTGCCTGCTGGGAGGATGAAGCATGGTCAGCGGTCAAAGTGTTCAACTTGAGGCTCAGCTCAGAGTCAGCATTTAGCAAAAGGCTGTCAGCATTCAGCAGGTGAACTTGTACCACATGTACAAAGATGAATGAGAAAATCCATGCTTAAGGCTTAAGGTTCCATTTATGATATAGAATGTCAGTTAACTCCACCCCAGACTGGACTGTCTAAGAACTTCTGTGAATGAAGTGAATAGCAAATTATAATATGTTTTTATAGTTACTCAAGGACCCAAGAAGAATTAGTTTATATTTTAACACCTTAACTAGAAGTTCCGGAAGAACTAACCTAACCTATGATCAACATTTGAGATTGGTTTCAAGTTTATACCCTTACAAAGTCCAATTAACTTACATCATGATGTTCTGATACTCTTGATACTGCAACAATGTGATGAGCAATTATCGAACACTGTGTGCAAAGCACTGTTGTAAGTAAGTAACATACCAGAAACACTGCTATAATCATAGCTACGACACAATGTGTAAACCTGTACAAAGGGAGGTAAAATTTGCTCCCTGGAGCAGAGTGGAAACTCAATTCCAAGTAGCCAAGGCCCAGATCTCAAGGTTAGGGCTTCTCATGAATGGTGCATAAGAAAAGGATCCCTAGACAAGCTGATAGGAAATCTTAATGCTAGACCTGGGGATCTCTGAAAATATGATTTCCTTGTTGGTGGAAGTTTTCATGTCCAAAACTAAGGAGTTGGGATTAAATCTAAAGTCCTCTTCTGTGAATTTCTAATTCAAACTAGCTTTTCAAATGACAAGGATGGGAGTCTGTGGGAGAGCCCCCACCCCCATCTCTCTCTTGATTTTTACTGTTTTAGCTGCTGTTTTCTTTTGTTTTTTTTTCCTGGCATGTGTTATGTTGGCAACACAAACTATTGTGTATAGATCCATGTGTTTATAAATGTTTATGTTGCTCTACTTATTTCCTTTCTTAAAACAGAAATAATTTATAAAACAAAAGAATGCAATGGAAACAAAATCAGGCAGACCAGGTTTTGCCAAGAGGGACATCACAATCACAGCTATTCACCAGGCTACTTCTCCCTACCCCTGCTGTATCATTCACTATCCTCTTTTGCTGCTTAATTTTTCCCTGTGACACACCACTATCTGAGACACTCAATATTTTACTTATTTTCATGTTATCTTTCTCTCATTTCTAGAATGAGAGAAAGGCCCATAATGGGGGTTTGCACTCATGCCTAGAATAGCACATGCACACAGCAGGTGCTCAATAAGTACTGATGAATGAAACTAAACTGCTTTCCAACAGGACGGATCTTAGACAGATTGCATCATCACTACTGAACTTCTGTTTTTTTCATCTCACTTAATGATGGTTATTCACCCAAGATAGAAGCCCAAGGATAAGCCTTAACCCACCCCTCCCACTCCTCCCTGGTGCCCCCTCTACAGTCCCTCCAAACAACATGACTGCCTTTCATCAGGCCATGGTCCTTTTAGATTAGTGCCCAGGAGACCTAGCTTGATCTCCAGTCTCCCACATCCTCTCTGTTCCCTCCACACCTTCTCCCTTCGGGACCCAGAATCATCTTTAGTCAGTATCTTGTCCTTTTTTCTGTTTAAACCCTTCATGGATGTTCAGGGTCTTCAGAAAGGCCCTAGACTCATAGTAGAAAATACAAAGTGATGTTGATCTGGCCATGATCTTCCTTTGATTCTCCTTTCTCCTTCCCATACCCTATTCTTCAGTTGTGCTCTATTTCTAGTTCATGGTTTACCTAGAAAATTCTATTAACATTCAGCCCCAACATCATCTATATGAAAAAACGCTTCTCTACTTTTCCAACCCTAGTAAGTCATTGTAAGTTTTTTTCCTTCCATGGTATCAGCAAATTCCAATAATACATTTACATACTATAATTGAATAATTTGTAATCACTTCTCTATTTTGTGGTATAATGTTTAATGGAAGAACCTGACATAGTGCTTGGCACATAGTAGGCCTTCAATAACTATTGGATACATAAATGAATGAAGGAATAAAGAACACCAGAGAGTTCCCATCTATAAATCCTCACCCTTCTCATTTAAAGAACATTTACACATAAAACCAGATCCCAAATCCTTACCAATGACCCCAAACCTAGAATTCTTCTAGTCTTACCTAAATAAATCTTGTGACCTGTCTAGGGTTTCTCTTGATCTCTAAAGCGAATGCAAAGCTGAGCTCATTCCTTCTACTGGTATCTTCTTATGGGATCTCCAAATGAAAGTCCATCTTAAGCCTAGGTAATCAGTGAGAATATGGCCATTGCACCAAATTTGGATCACAATTAGATGCACACACTTGAACTGTATTTCCTTGATATGCCAGAGAAGATCCAGAAGCAAAGGCACCCCCATGTCACCTGTTACCAGAGATGCTGAGCACTAGAGGATCCAGAACAGTAGGATGTGGGATAAACTGTTCCCAGGATTGCTTCAGAGGCACAAGGAAAGTTTTCTTTAGAAGTAGGGTGTCACAACAGCTGCCTGAAGACACCACACATCCAAAATTAGGAGTGGGAACTAAGTCAAAGAATCAGTTAATCAGTGTCTGGCTTCCTGAACCACCTTAATGAAATAAAATGCCAGAATTCACAGATACATTGACACTCCTGCTGATGGCCTAAAATAGCATCAACTTCCGACTGAGCGAGCCAATTGCTAGCTATTGCCTTGAACTCTTTTGCCTGATGAGATGTCAATGGGCTGACCTTATTTTCAAGATGAGTTCCTTTCTCCTTGCTCTCTTTCATTTCCATCTTGGCAGTGAGACTAGACCTGATTTTTCTAAGATTCACCAGATTAGAAGACAGCACTATAATAGATTGTTAAAAATCAAAAGTAACTATTTCCATGTGTTAAAGAAGGCATCACTGGATTGGGACAAACTATGGGGAGAAGGGAGTTTCTGAGCAAAAACATTGCTAAAATTACAATGACCAGGTCCAATCAAGCTCAAGAAGGAACACAGGAATGGAAATATACATGTCAAGTGCTATTAACAAAAAGAGTATTGCTTTCAGCAATTGGAGTAAGTGGACAAGGTAGGCACTGTTACCCTTGTAGAAAAGCCTTGAAGAGCCTGGCCCTGTAGATATCCAACATAGTATAAACACAGCAATGGCATATCTGGATTTTTTATCTGCTGACTGGTTAATGGTGTGACCATTCAATCAGTAGAAATCAAATCATTCCTTTAAAAAAAATTCCCAAAGACAAGTAGAGGGAGCAATGGAATAGGATTTGGCAGAAAAGTCATGCAATAAGCATAGATCTTATAAATCTAATTTTTTGCTGAGCCTCTGTTATCTTTCTATAAACTATAGTTATGGATATTCTGTATGTAGGGGTTAAGGGCCAGGCTCAGTTCTGGGTTCAAATTGTAATTCCAATTGCTATACCCTTGGGAAATTACTTAATTTCTCTTTGCATTAGTTTTTTCATCTGTACCTACTTCATAGGGTTATGGTCAAGACTCATGAGTAAGGCAAGTGAAATTCATGATATTTTGTAAATGTTCAATACATGCTACTCTTATTTTAAACAGAATAGTGTCAGTTTTTAACATAAAATCATAATGGAGAAATTTATTGTAAAATAAAGATCTTGATGGAATGGCATTAAGGGAAGTTTTAAAATCCACAAATCTTAGTTCCTCATTTTGAATGTTAGAGAGGCAGGAAAATGCAAGGGAAGAAAGAAGTGGTCTTTTTAATTTTTTTTTCCAGTGATCTTACAGTGTAAAAGATAGACACGGAAACATGTATGAGAGTAATAAAGGCCTTAACAGCTATGGATAAAATACAACAGGGAGGGCTGGGGTTGTGGCTCAGTGGTAGAGTGCTTGCCTGGCATGTGTGAGGCATTGGGCTCAACTCTCAAAACCACATAAAAATAAATAAAATAAAGGTTTTGTGTCCATTTATAACTAAAAAATATTTTTTTAAAAATAAAATAGTGATAGGAGTGAGAAAAAATTGAAACTGTTCTTTAAAGGGCAGTTTACAGTGTCTTGGAAATTGTTCTCCAAAGGGTAGGTTATAGTGTCATTTTATTAGTTCAAAATATTTTTGTAAAGCAACATTCACAAGCCAAATAGATCACATATCTGGTCCTAGAATACAGAAGGGCAAAGTCTTCACTTTGTTTTCATTAATCACATCAGTACCCCCAGGTCGTTGAGGTTCAAGAAAGCAGCAATTCCACCCTGACCCCAGGTTTCTGTTGGTTTGCTGTTCCACTGATCCGTATCACCTGGCAAACTAACACTGAGAGCAAATGTTCAATAGAGAGGTTAATTTCTGACTGGCCTTTAATTGTTCAATGGAGATCAAGGTAGGTTTCTGAATGATTGGGGCAATGATGACTGATGGGCCCAAAACTCTAAGATTGGAATGTTTTAACCAAGGCAGAAAAAAGACAATTTTGGATGACTATTCACAAACAAAAAATTAACTAGGTTTTTGTACTACCTACAATTCTCAGCTTAGTAGAAATGGGCTCTTTGTTCTATTGAAAAACACTCCGTATTGATTATGCTGAAGCTGACAGTAAAGCTTTGTGGTGGCTTATTTTCTTTAATTTTTTCTTTATATCTCTGATGAGAAAGTAGATTATGATTCATCCAGTACAATCTGAGTCAAAATTCATTTTGTCTTTTTTCAATTAGTTCTTTTGCATTCCACATTAAAAAGCAAGAGTACTTTGCTCAGCAAATGAGAACATTGTGGCATATCTTGGTGTGCTGCTTTCTCACACACAATGACTGAAAAACACTTTTTATATTCTCTAATGATATTGCAATAACAAAAGAACATCATAAGAACACACAAAGTGTTAATTCAAATAGAGACAAGCACAATCATTAAGGATTTAGAGAAATGTTTATTATATACTAATCATATATGGCATAAATCAAACCAGATGTTGCCTGGGGAGGAAATACTAACATCTCGTACAGTTTTGGTCTTCTGTATATAATTTAGAAAAGATTTACACATATATTTCTCTCTCTCTCTCCCTCATATACTAGGGATCAAAGTCAGGTGTTCACATTTGCTGACCAAGTGCTCTTCCACTGAGCTACATCCCCAGCCCTGGATTTATCTCTTAACCTCTCTTTGGATAAGTTAGTTTTTCTGGCAAAAGAATCCTAATCTGAAGACTGCTAAAAGAATGGTTTTCAATAATATGTCAAAAAAAGTTCCAAGAATACCACAAAGATCAAATGTCACCAATGTCACAGAGAGAAGACACAAGGATATACACTTGGGTTTCTTGATTCCAAGTCCAGTGCTCATTTCACTATGCCATCTACCAACAGATGAATTATTCATTTTTATGATAGGGTTGTAACATCTACATTAAATACCATTGCCACATTAATGGGTACCAATATTAATATCACGTACCTATGCCAAGTACCATTAGTGAACAACATTATTGACCCAGGAAATCCTTAGATAGAGTATTGCTATACATCCAACACTAGAGCCTGGAATTCTTTATCATATTCTACAGTCCTATTTTATTTTTATTAACTGGCACTCAAAGCTGCTTTCAATGCAGTGAACTTCCTCATAAACCTCAGGAAGCAGGGAACAGTACCAAGCAGAACATAAAAAGGTCCAGGAAATATAATTCTTTTTTTTCTGCCAATTCTTCTTTGAGACTCTGAAGCAAGTAGTATTGTAATTTTACATGGAGGAGCTGTTTTTCCAATCCATATACATTATAGTATATATAGAGGACAAAACACTGAAAGTGTTTGAGGCAAAAAAAAATTTAGGGGCAAAAGGATAATAAAAGATTATATAGTTTAATCTCCTAATATGAGAGATAAGACCCAGGAAAAAGGAGTTGCCCTAAGATGTCATAGTGAATCAGTGGGACCTGTGAGGCCCTGAGGGCCTCTGAAGGCCGACACAGGATCTTTGTACTATCTCACTGCCTAGAATGATGATCTGAAGACTCCATGTATCCAAAAAATGTCTATTTTGTACAACATTCTCAACAGGTAATATTGGGGACCTCATTCCTACCATGGGTTCCCATCATTCTGTCTTGCTAAATGATACACACATTTCTCAATATTTTAAACTTTAGCTGGTTCATGAATGAACACTTTAAATTTAAAAAGTATGTAATCCAATATCTTTCAGGGAATAAAGCAATTACTATTTAAGTCACAAAACCAAATTATGTATATTATTGACATGTATGAAGACTAAAGTAGATTTAAAAATTAATTGATTTAAAAAATATCTAGCAAATAATATTATGGGTAGTTTTTATACATTGTAAGAATTATGAAAGTGCCTTTGAGGACTGAAGAATGGGGAGCACTCAAGCTAAATGACTTCTAGGTGCCTCTAACTTTGTCATGATTATAAGGCTGGACAGGAGAGTAAGGGAAACTCAATAGCAGTTAAAAACTCATTTCCATCACTCATGCCCAAGGCATCTTCTTCTTCAGCAAGTTACCCCTGTGCAGTGTTGCTGTAATCTCTTACTGAATTTTAACAAATGATGTTTATTGTCATGTAGGAGTGGGGTCAGGTCCAGAACTCATACAAAGTGAAGGATGACAGAGAATCAAATGAGGACTGAGAACAGAGCCATGCAGTACTGCAGTGAATCTGAAATTTAATGCAGCATGACAAACATCAGAATCAGGATCAGGGGGAGAATTGGGATACAATCATTAACTGGGAGCAGCTTCTGGGAATTCCTGTTTTAGGGGCTTTGGCTACTGGTTTGCTTGTTTTTCTTTCAAAGCATTGAACTATCTTTTTGGGAACAGAACTATAGGCAGTGTGCAACTACTCTGTCTTTATGTTGTAGGATTCAGATGGGAACCCTTTAGCATTTCTCACTGCACAGGTCAGCCAGTGCTGTAGCAGAATCTCCTAAACCTGGATGGAAAGGAATGAATTTTTCTAGCACCAATTGTGAAATTTGTTCCGCATCAAAGCCCTTGGCACTAAAGGACTTAAAAAATGGCTTTGCTCCTTGGCCACTGTGCTACTTCATGTCCATCATCTCCCAAAGTACACACTACAATGATTGGTGTATAGTAGGCACTCAGTAAATATTTGTAGATGAATGAATCTGCTCAATTAAAAGTACAACAGATGCCTACCAAGTAGAACTCCACAGATGTTCAAACAATGGCTTTGCTGACAGTCAATTAATTATGCCTCTGACAATTCTAATGTCACTTCAAAGTCTGGAAGGAGATAATCATCTGTGTGCTTTAGAGAAAGTGCAGGTTGTGGGAAGGAAGGGTGGTTTGGAGGGGAAAGTGCAGGTTGTGGGAAGGAAGGGTGGTTTGGAGGGGAAAAGTGTTAAGTTCTCGGTTAAGTGTGTTAAGATCAGAAAATGCATAATTAGCACTTGTAGGCTCAGGTCTCAGCTCTGTCCACATTTCAGTACATAATCCTACACAACACACTAACTGAAACCTTTTTACCATATACAATGCATGCACCACCAGTGCTTTCTCTCCCAGAATTTCAAATTTGTTTCCACAGTTAACAATCAATGAATGTTCAATTATGTACTAGGAGTCTCATTTCTTCTTTTGTTTTCTTTAAAAAAAAAAACCTCAAAAAACTCTTTTCTGATTGTTTTAGTTGTAGATGGACACAATACTTTTATTTTACTTTGATGTGGTGCTAAGGATCGAACCCAGTGACTTTCATATGAGAGGTGAGCACTCTACCACTGAGCCATAACCCCAGCCCTCATTTCAACTTTCCATTCTTCTGATTAAGACATGGTGATCAAATGTAACTGGATGAGTGGATAGCTACTGTTTGTATCAAGACTGCATAAAACACCATATGTGGGAGTTGTGGGTGGTGGTTCATGGCCTAGAAGGGGTCAGATTCAAGTGGGTGGCCTTTCAGGACCGGTTGCTATGGACAACTCACATAAACATGGGGAGAAAGTGTTTCTTTTAGTGTGATACCCTGTTCATTTGACCCCATTCTATTAGAATGGGAGAAAACTGCAGCATTAAGAGATTGTCTTGGGAATCAAGATTTACAAACCAAATTCAGAGTAGGGAAAAATGTGATCTAGTACTTAAAAAATAAAGTCTCAATCATGTAACCATTCCATATACCAAATCAATCCCTAAATTTTTTTGAAGACACATGCAAAAAGAGATATATCCAAGGGTGTTAATCTAATTTTAACTTAAGTTCAATGAATGTAGCAATCATATTCTATTCTGCTGTATATAGATTCTCCAATGCTCCCTTAAGTGATTAAAAACTAGGAGGAAGATTGCCTAGCATGTACAAAGCTCTGGGTTCAATCCCTATCGAGAGAGAGAGAGAGAGAGAGAGAGAGAGAGAGAGAGAGAGAGAGAGAAAGAGAGAGTGAGTGTGTGTGTGAGTGTCCCAGGGTTAAATTCATGAGTCTGTCACTAACTAGTAACTTGTGATCCTTTAAAACTTATTTTCATCTTCTCAGGGGTTTTTCCTAGTCTCTAAGATCCTCACCAGCTCTAACAGTTTATGATCTATAAAGTGATACATAAATTCCTGTTAAATAAATGAAGTACTTCCTCTCTGCATTTTAGTATATACCACATCCTGTCACAAGGAATGGGAATGTCTGCTCACGATTTTCATGTAGTAGTTCATGAATCCATTAGCCCTATGAAATATCCTGTGTGGCCAGGTGTTGTTCAAGGAACAGGGATTGGTATATTACATAGAACTAAAATAATTTCTTCTCTTCTTCAGGCTTTCATTCTAGTAGAGAAGATGGTAAGTATTTAAAGTATATACACTTGATGGAGACTGAGAAAAATGATATTGGAATCTCTTTGTTTTATTTGTATTTGAAAATTATGGAGTTTGGGGAAATAGATATACATAGGCACTAACAAGTTATTGATATTCTTTTATTACTTTTAAGGGCAATGTGTTCTTACCGAAGTTTGAATAAACTGTATTCAGGTATGAATCTACAAAAATAACAGACCCAGCCTACTTCTTCACCTTTGTAAACAGCCCTCTCATCCTCTTTCTCCCATCAGACTAATTTCTATTCTTTATTCAGAAAGAAAATTATAGCTATAGTTTTCAAAATACTCCCACAGGTATATGACTTGAATGACTCATTTGGGCTTTAATTTTCTGGAAAATAAAAAGTTAGCTGAGAAAACTTTTAAATTCTTCTTTACTACTAAATTCTAGGATCCCGTCAATGCTTAAAAACATACTAGCCAAATTAATTAAAAATTTACGTGTGCTAGGATGGAGTACATAAAATGGTAAGGATTACTATTTATTTAGTGCTGTAAACATATACTACTCTAAGCAAACATTTTACCAGAAGTGACCACCGCAAAAGGAAATATACCTAATATATCTCATTAACTACAAAACATTCTATTCCTATGACCGACAGATACCTTAAAAAGCTGGAGAGAAACAAAACCAGGAAACCTACTTTTTTCCCCCCAAAATCAATACAACCTTTTCTTCAAACCACTCATTTTCTAATTTTTCTTCCATTTTGGCTTTGGGGGTTTTAATTAATCAGGTCATTTATCTGTGAAAACACGATTCTTAAGGCCTCAGATTCAATCTGTACTGAAGACAGTTCCCCACCTGGAGTCATTTCCCAGTTTGTAATTGACAGAAACACGTTGGAAATCATTTTCTTGTCACATAACAATAAAAACAATGAAGTAATTTACTTAGCACCTCTCAGTTAAGACCCTCCAAGCACTTTTCAAAGCAATCACATTGTTCCTTGTACAAAATAAAACACTAAAATACAGAGTATGTTAACTGATCTATCTTAAGGTCTATGATCAATCTGGCAACATGATGGAGAGAGAACAGAATTTGAAGTCAGTAGGCCTGGGCTGCAGTACAATTCTGCTACTTACTGGCTCTATGACATGTTGGGGAAGTGGGGGTTCCTGGGGAGTAGAGAGCCTCTTAATCACTCAGACCTTGGGTCTCTTCATATGCCAAATGGGGATAAATATACTGTCTGCTTGTTTTGAAGGGCTGCCATCTAGCTCAAATGACATGAAAAACATAAAAGAACTTTGAAAGCATCATATGTTAGCTCTAACAATGACAACTGGGGTTTGGGGAATAGGACTAAAAATTAGATACAGAGGCTGACTCCTAAACCACTTAGATGCCTAAGTCACAGAATATCAGAGTTACACAGTAGCTGTGAAATATAATCTTATCATCCATTGGTTGTTTCAGTACCTTTCACTATCTTCACCAAGAAAGGGTTATTGGGTTTTGGCCCAGATTTTTCCAAGGACTTTGTTTTGTCTATTAAAAAAAAAGTCCTTTCACTATTCTGAATGGAAATTTGCCAACTCCCTCTCCCATGCCTACGTTGCTAATTTTGGAACCACAAATATTAAGTCAAATTCCTTTTACCTATGGCAGTCTTCCAATAATAATCAAGCAGGGCTTGAAGCTTCCTCCTTTTTTTAAATACCTTCAACTGTACCTCAAACGATAGCTCCTCATTTCAGTATCTTTGTCAAAGTGTTCTAGACATGCACACTTGTCAACTAGTCCAACTAGTATAGGGAGGAAATGTACTATTGTCCCTTTTGTTATGGAAAGTCTGTTTCTCTTCATGAATGTCCTTTGAGCTTCCATTTTCAGTTCCATTAAGAAAATAACTTGCACCAAGTATGGTGAGATGGGATTTCCATTAAAGTAATGATAGCACATTCCTATTCACTCCTTTCTTCTCTTGAGCCTTTTGCATGTGTCAATGTCCCTGATGCCTCCTGTCTTCTTCTTCCATCCAGCTGCCCTCTGGAAGAGTAAAACCTAGCTCTACTAGAACAATCTCCTGGCTTTATGCAAAAAAAAAAAAATCTCAATATTCCCCACTAACAATGCTCAGAGATAAACAATTCTCTTAGATAAATGCCAAGTTCTGTGAAGAGAATTTACCTAGTGCTGCTCTGAAAGCATAGTGATTCTTCAAATAGCTCACTAAACAATTTTAAGACTCACACACTTCATTTTTTTTTTACAAGAAGGAACAAGACAACACCATATAAACAATGCCAAGATAATTATGGCTTCATGCTTAAAAATATGCTGTCAGATATTTTCAGTCCATCCTCAGATTATTATAACATCCACTTCCAGAGACACTGTATTCCAACAGTGTTGTTTTCAGCTTTGGGTTACACAAACCTAGTTTAGTCTCAGCCAGAATACTGCTAATGAAAATCATGCCATGGTCACGGGCATATTCATATGGTAGCTTTTACATACAAACATGCTTCTCCTTAAAGATGAATGAAAGCACAGAAGTTAGAAGCTCTGTGTCAACAGGGAAAACTCGGGTAATTTTAAAGAGATGTCTCAAGGTTAGTGAGAGACGATCACAGCTTTCTTTATATTTTCCCCTCAAAACTGCCTGGAAAAGATAAACTTCAGAACTGGCAACTATCAATGTAGGCTTCCCCTTTTCTAGCAGTGACACCCATTCATTTTAATAGCTAATTAAAAAAATTCTCCCTCTCCTCTTTTAAATTCTAAACTTGCCCTAAATTATAATAAGTTATAGTTCATTACCACTCGTTCATTCTAAGCATCTATCACTAGAACTGAGAATCTCTTCAAGTATAAACATAGTTTTCTAGTTTTCCAAGAAAACAGATTGAACCAAGATGTAAGCACTTGAACCAAGTCCTGTGGCCTTGCTACAAATCAGCTGGACTAAAGGTCCAGTGCCTGGTTCACACAATTAGAGAAGAGTTTTCCCCTACCTCCAACTTCCTTCTGTGTTTCCTCCCTGCCCACCATAGGGCAGAGTTTAGAGCCCCCCTTAGTGACACCCTTGTCAATGTAAAGAAATCTAGAAAACCAAAACAGATATCTGAGTAGACGGTAAATGTGAGCAACATAGAGACTTTATCTTTCCTTGGAAGACAGGGCTCAACCTATTGCTCTACCATGGTTCACCCTCTGTCACATTTACCTAATGATGTAGTAGATAATGTTCCCAATTTATAATGAAGATGTACAGGGAATGACATGGAAATACTAAAACTAGCACTTTTTCAAAAGAAATCACTTAAATATAGACCCTGCTGAGATGCACTTGAGGGTTCTTGCTTGTGATATTTTAATAAGCACTGATTTGACAAAAAAGGATGACTTATGATCCTCAGCGAATTGCCTTTCCCCAGTCAACTACAGTGAGCTAACAAGGTTGATGAGGTAGCTTTGTGGGTGCTATCTCCCTAAGGTACATATCAGAGCTATGGCAAAAAGCTTGTTAAGTGTGTTCTCAGTTAATTCGGGATGTTAAAGACAGGTGAAATAATCATCGGAGCCATTGAAGTCCAGAATACAAAACATAGCCTAGGGTATAAGTGGTCCTTTTGACTCTCCCTTGAAGAAGGAAAAGGAGGATATGATATCCAAAGAGTCAACTGTTGATGGTTTGAGCTGACAGCTTCAGCCTTCCTATAATGATAAAGAATCAGAATGAAAAAGAAATCATAAGTGAGTTCAAATCCTGAAGTCATCAGCTACCTAACCTTGAACAATTCTTTGAACCTCTCTGAATCTCTGTTTTCTCATCAGCAAAATGAAGACAAAATTGCTAGATCTGTTAGTCATGCAGCAGCTGGGACTGGGCTTTTTAATTTTTTTATTTGTTTTAATTAGTTACATACGACAGTACAATGACCTTGACATATCATACATTTGAATCAGATGGGATATGATTTCTCATTTTTCTGAGTATACAGGTTGCAGAATCACATTGGTCATGTAGTCACTTATATAAACACAGCAATAATAATATCTATTTTATTCTGCTGTCCTTCCTTTACCCCTTCCCCCCCCTCCCCTCCCCTCCCCTCCCATCACTTCTCTTTACCCAATCTAATGTGACCCACTTCTTTTAAACTGTGGAGTTTTAGGTAAACACCAGCCAGTGTAATCACCCTGCCATGATTCTCATCTCACCAAGAACAGGAACACATGTGTCTGGTAAGGAAATAGATATATGGAAAAGGGGATTTTAAAGACTCACTGTTAAGAAAGCAAGTTTAGAAGATTGTAGGAAGGTCACTCTATCCACACAAGGATGAATTCTTAAGATAATTAATATGTGACAGGGTTCAATACATTTTGGGGGAAGAGGAGTGTCCTTGTAAGTCCATGCTTACAGCATCTTGGGTTTTAACTTGAGGTGAGTCTACTTTCTTCACATTTATCTCTACCTCTCTCTACATATCCCTCTCTATCTCTATTTCAAAGTTGGTTGTAGACATAATGACTGGCACTCTACCCTATACTATAACACAAAACTCCTAAAAACAAGGATATTTTCTTACATAACTGCAATACACTTTTCATTATGCACTCAAGAAATAAAAATTGATGTGTTTTCCAAAATACAGTTCATATTAAAAATCCTCTAACTTTGCCCCAAATCCTTTATAGGTTTTTGTTGTTGTTGTTCATACAGAATCCATCAAGACTCATGCTTGCATTTCAGCGGCATGTTTCTTTGGTCTCTTTTTATCTAGAACAGTCTTTGTCTACATTGACAACTTTATTTATTTTTTCATTGTAGATGGACATGATAGTAGCTTTATTGTATTTATTCTATGTGGTACTGAGGATCAAACCCAGTGCCTCATACATGCTAGGCAAGCACTCCACTGCTGAGCTACAGCCCCAGCCCATACAGACAACTTTGAAGAACTCATGACAGTTTTCTTAAACAATGTCCCATTGTCTGAGTTTTTAACATGTCCTAATGGCTGGATGGCAGTTTCATACTTCAGCAAGATAACTACACAGGTGATGTGTATGGCACATGGCATTCTGCCCTATACGGGTGATGCTAACTTTCATCACTTGGATTTAGATAGTTTCCAGTTGCCCTCTTCACTGTAAAGGTACTTTTCTCTTATGTACTTAAATCATCTGTGAGGTGATTTTTTGGAAACCCCTCCCAATTCTATTAATCATACCATAATTATAATATTCTTTAAATACAAGTAAAAATGATTACAAGTAATAAGAGGCTCCCTAAGGAAAAATACAGCAATATATTTATGAATCATGCCACTTACGGGGGAAAAAACTGGTGCCACAGAAAGTAAGGGACATGACCAGAGGGAGCCTACTCTACTGACACCACTTATAAGTAATTTCCACTGACTCCCTGAAGCAGGTAGTGTAGATAGAGATAGATCTAGCTACTATATAATAGTCTACTAGAGATCTTTGACCTGAAAGCACACAACAAGCTTCAACAAATCAGCTCCTGTTTCAATGAAAACTCCAGTATTAAATAAAAATGATGGATTAAAAAAAATAGGCAATGGGACTTGGTTGGGGTTGGGATGGTATTGTGAGGGAGAAGCTTTTTTTTTAAAGGGTGGTATTTGGTTGGCAATGCTATTTTCAGCCCAAAATAGGCCTAATGTGAAATTCAGATAGAGAGCAAAGGAGGAGTTTATCCATGTCTGTTGGGTCAAGTCCTCCTGACCCAAACACAATGCTAAGTAATCTTCTTTCTCTTGTCTTCAGACAGATGTATCAGACATAGAGAACATCTCTTCCAACCCTATGTGGCACCCTAAGTCACACTCAACACAGAGCTGACATCCACACTGAAGTCCCATCTTTGTTAGTCTTTCCCACCTGTCCCAGGAGCCTGTGAGCCCCCTGAGGGAACAGCTTCTGCATGTGTGTTGCACTATGGCCTAGCAAAGTGGTAGGCACAGAGACATTTCATGGGAAGCATTTAAAGAGTGGAACAGTAAATAATTCTGCTAAAATGTCCTTTGCCTCCAGACTTTAAGTTGCCAGTAAAAGTACAGTGGGTATTCCACTCAGGCACTCTGGCTGGGAGTCCATGGTCTTAACCACTATGGATGGGACAGACCCCCTGGTATGCATCTCAGCAATATGCAATGACTTGTTACAGACTATAAAGTCCTTAGCCTTCAGCCAGGGTTTGAAAGCCTTTTATAGATCGGTCCTGATCTATTTCACCAATGTTTTCCCTCAAAATTTGCTACTTCCCACATGGGCATTTCACTCCAGTGGTTTTCTTCCTTGGTATTCAAAATTCCTCTCATCAAAAATGAGTTTACTTCTCTCCTATCCTCCTACTTTCTAGCTTAATTCTAAAGACTAGCTTGATTTTAAAGACTGAGTTGTTAGACTCAGAGGCTAACAACTTCATAAATACCTTTCCACTCCTGCTTCTGGATGTTTTCTCTTCTTTTTCTGAATCCTCCAACAACATTGGCTGCATTTTAATTGAATCAACTGTCATTTTCTGTCTTGTGTTATAATAAAACACCACAACTCTGCACAGATCCTATTAGGCTCTAAGTACTTTTTATTTTATTTTAATTTTTTTTTCCACTTTTTTTTGTTGGTGGTGCACTACACTTGTTCATAATGATGAAATTTGTTGTTGTTCATACATGTGTACAATAGAACAATATAATTTGGCCAATATCACTCTCAATACTTCCCCTTTCCTTCCCACCTCCCACCTCTTGGTCCCTTTCAGCTACTGATCTCCCTTTGGTTTTTATGAGATCAACACCTGCCTTTCTTTTCCTTTTTTTCTCTTTAGTTTCTAAATGTGAGAGAAAACATATTACCCTTGGTCTACTGAGTCTGACTTACTTCACTTAACATGATGATCTCTAGGTTCTACTCATTTTCCTGCAAATGACATAATTTCATTTTTCTTCATGGCTGAGAGAAATTCTATTGTGTATATATACCACCTTTCCTTTATCCATTCATCTGTTGATGGACACCTAGGCTGGCTCCATAGTTTGGCCATTGTGAATTGTCTAAGCACATTTTAAAGGTTAAGACTGATGTCTGCTCCCAGCATTACCCAGGAGGGTGTATGTCTTTGGATGTTTTCCACAAAAGTACATTCTCCTTCATCAAACCTGACTCAAATTATATTTTGTTTATTTTGTGTTCTTAGAAGAGAGTATCTATCCCTTATTTTCTTTCCATCTATCTGAAGCTAGGCTCCTCATAAACCTTTTTCTCTTTTGGTACTGGGGACTGAACCCATGGGTGCTTAACCACTGAGCCACATCTCCACCCCTTTTTTACTTTTTATTTTGAGACAGGGTATCACTAAGCTGCTAGGGCCTCCATAAATTGCTGAGGCAGGCTCTGAACTTGTGATCCTCATGCCTCAGCTTCCTGAGTCACATGTGCCATGGCATCTGGCTTCATAAACTCTTTTTAAAATGTGCAGCTTGGCTAACTCTCCCCTTCTCCTATACTGTCTATTTTAAAGATGCAGGCCTTGAGCCTGGAATCTAATAGAGTCGTGCTTCAGCTGTTAGCTGCAAAATACTTAATATTTCTGCACCTTAATTTTCTAATCTGGAAATGATAACAGCATCTACTTCCCAGGGTTGTTTTTCTGTAAGGATGAAATAAAGTTAATTTCTGTGAAGTACATAAAATAGTGCTGCTATATCATAAACACTCAATAAAAGTTAGCCATCTTTCTTTTTTAAAAAATTTCCCTCATGATTAGTAATCTCCATTTTGCAATGATTATTTACCAGTTATTGACACATGTTCTACTGTTGCTAAGAACTTAAATTTAAATCAAGTATTGCTGATTGGTTTTTAATGGGCATATCTTATTTTCTTAAATAAACTGCAAGCCTCAAGAGCATTGGAGAACTTTGACTACTGAGCATATTCTACATGCCAAGAACTTGGCTAAGTGCTTTCTATAAATATTTCATTCATTACTCACAATAACAGTATAAGATAGATATTATTTCCATATTATAGATAAAACAAAAATAAATGTTTAGAGAGTAAATAATTTGCTCAAGTTTTCTAAGCTAGTACATAGTAGAGCTATGACAGTTCCTGAACACAGAGGTAGTAATTTTTATCTGTTACCCAGAATGTTCAACAAGTCTTCATTAATACAGTCACTGTCCATGTTCCATTTTCTTCATTGCTATTTATTTTGTTGCTATGATATTTGAAGCATATACACGTGGAAGTCAGTTTTTCATTCTTAATCTATTCAAATCCAGAGACCTTATTTTTCATTTTTAACATGCTTTGCTTTTTTAAAAGTTTATATACCTTCCTCCCACTCTAATGACAAGAGCATGATAGACTTTTAGTATATTTTCATATAACTGGAGACCTCCTTTGGCTTTTTGTTGTGCTTTACTCTTATCCATGCATTTGTGCCAATCTCCATCAACTAATGTTCATCTTTATTGCTATGCTTCTTTGGATTCATAACTGATTCTCTAGTGAATTTACTAGTTTTGAAAGAAAAGCTAGAGAATATTTGCTGTACATGTTTGACTTACCAAGGTGGGAAATGGGGTTCCAGCAGATGAGGGGAAGGCTCATAGTGCTTAGCCAGCCATGGGCACAGAGGGACTAGAAGCAGACTTCTGTATTCCCACTCATGTGCTCTTTGGCTAAGCTACACTGCCACCTGCATACATATAAAGGCCATGTTTTTCACATCCCAGTTCCTCCCACTCCATTCACTATGTGGCTTTGGGTCAGTGCCCTTAGTTTACCTTTCATTACATATTCCCAAATAGGAAGCAAGGGGGAAGACAGGAAAATAGGAAATATTTGAAGAAGCAAAAGCCCTGTGCAATTTTCCCACCTTTGAGCCTTTACTCAAATTGCACCCTAAATGGTTTTTCTCCACATGTCCTTAAAGCAACTACTCAAAAAGTGGTCCTCAGATGGGTGTTTGACTAAGAAATGTTTGTCATCCTGGGGTGAGACAAGCGAAGAAACAGAGAATGAGTGTCTAAAACCTCCTATAACAGCTTGTGTAATTTTTTTAATCTCTCAAATTTAATAAAATTTGGTTTTCACACTGTATTTTTTGGTATTTTATATTTTAAATTTATTTTCCTAGTAATTAATTTCAATTATATGCTGCAAAAACATTGGTCTCAATAGATGAGAATGAAAATAGTCTTTACCATAGAAAATTTGAGAGACATTGGTTTGAAAGGTCCAGGTTCAAGTGCCACCAATTCTTTTATAAAACATTCCTGATGTTCCTGATTGAGCTTTTAAAATTTGTAACATCTGACCTTGGCCTTCTTATGGCTATTACCACTTCTTAACTAGACTAGTAATTATCTGCGTGTTTGTCTTAATGCTTTTGAACCATTACAACCACTCTGACAAATTATGTGTTCATGGTACCTTGTAATTGGCATATAATTCATAATTTTGTATTCTACTAATGGACTGGAAGAATTAACTATTCTTAGTTATTTGCAGTTTTAAGGAAGGAGGAAATTAAAAATACAAAGGGAACATCATCACCTAAATTTGGACAAGGAAAAGATTTGAGAGTATGGAGTTGAGATCACACTCAGTTCCATATTCTATACATGACTCTTAGAACAGTGAGAAACTTGAATGTACACAGAAATCTGATTTGTTTTCCCTAATGGATAGCTAACAAATGGTCAAAAGTTAAATCTTAAAATCATATTTATGGGCTATGGATGTAGCTCAATGGTAGAGTGCTTGTCTAGCATGCACAAGACCCTGAGTTAGATTCCTAGCACTGGCTTCAATAAAGAAATAAAGTACGTCTCAAGAAACTGAGAAACAAGGCAATTATAGTTCAAATTAAGTAGTTTCCCATTTATGATAGTATCTAACACAATCCTCACAATTACTCAGTGATGTGTGCGTGCACATCAACTCTCATGCATCCAGACTCAAATACTTAATCAGCAGAGATGATGACACTATTAAGTAAGAAAAGTGGAATAGGACATTTACTTTAGAAGTCAGCGCTAAACCCCACTCACCAAAGTATTCATCCGCAGGTGGATTTTCCATGTCATACAGCATCTTTTTGGTTAGGTGCTCGAGCTCATCTTCTGGGCAGAATAAAGGAGGCATAGATGGAGGCCCCATAGGCCCTGTGTGTCCACCCTGAAAGTCAGAAAGGACACAGCCCCTTTAGGTGAAGTCTAGAATCAACCAAGGTAATTAGTGTGTGCAGTGGGGAGGAAAACCACTAGCTATGCTTGTTTGGAGACTTAGGGCATTAATTATTTGTGTGATGTCTAAGTAAGACAATCTTATTCAACATATGTGAGAATGTTCACTGTTTATGGCCTTTTCTCTATAATAATTTTCCATTTTTTGAAATGTATAGAGAAGTCTTTGATGTTGGGCCCAACATTGCCCTGGAATTTTATTTCACTGTTGGAATATTTGGATTGGAGACTGGAAAAATGTAAAGAAACTCTGGCCTGCATCAGGTCACAAAAAAAAAAAAATACAACTAGGTGATCTGAAGAATCATATCAATTTCCTCATAGTGAGATAGGAAATCGAGTCCCCAAAAGAACAAGAGAGAGCTATTTATGGTAACATTAGCACAAGGGACCATCCCCCAGACTCATTCTTTGACTTGATAAACATTAATGGCAGATCTAGGCTCCTCTGAAATGCAAATATTACCTGCCCAATACAGTTAGTATGTGGGCTACTGACTTCTTTAACACGCACATTTATTCTTTTGCTTATTTGTTTAATCACTTATTCTTACAATGTCTATTTTGTGTAACATCTGCAAGCAGTAGGGAATTTCTAAGATAGAGTAGGCACAGTGCTTGCTTGGAGATGATTGGACTCAAGTGGGAGGGAGAAACAGCACACATGACTAATTATAAGAAGCAGAGTACATTGTTGGGCATATACATAGATATGAACATTGGATGAGTGACTTTCCAGTATTAATAAACTTTAAATTGTGCATGTGCTATCTACTTCTAGGAAAATTATTTAGAAATACTCAGATAAGTATATAAAATTATATGACCAAGACTGATGACAGGAGCTATATTTGAGAGGAACAAAAAGTAACAATGTAACTAACCATTAAATGGATCACATAAAGGATTGTTTTAGATACAAATTTCTATGTACAAACCTATGAAGATGACAACAGCATGATCTTAGCAAATTCAATTGCATAATAGGATGGCTAAGTGAAACCCCATTTTTGTAAAATGAGTATAATTTGTCTAATTACAGATCTATACAAAGACATGAAAAAAATCAGAAAGGGCATATTGTTAAAGGTTCCCCCAACCACTGGTGTGAAATTCTAGGGGAGTTTTAATTTCTATATTTATTTATTTTACAGTATGTAGTTCTACTTTTGCAATTCATGAAGTAGAACTTTTGTTTTATTACCATGATGGCTTGAAGTGATAAGATTTGCCAGATACCAACAAAATCATGCAAAATGCTCCCAACCCAAGTCAAGTGGGGAATTCTGACTAGCAAAGGGTCAGAGTTACAAGCAACCTATGTGAGTACAAAGAAGTACAAGTGGTTCAGTGTTTCAGTCTGGAGGGCGGGAAGAGAGGAAGTGGGGGCTCACTGCTGCCTTGGCACACTTGAGGTGTTTAGAGCTTCTCAAGGACTGTGAGCCCACAGTTGAGACCAGGTACAACTCTCAAAATCTGCTGAGCTATTCCTCTTTTGGCAAAAAAAAAAACATGGTATTTATGAAAACACAGAGAATTTGCTTAAGACTTTAAGTAGTTCACAAACTATAAGGAATGTATCTGGATGTTCTCAGGAACATCCAGAACAGAAGAAACTCTGATAAGGGTTTTTATTAGAGGGATGATATAATCAAATATAGAAAGTTCTGTCCTGGGTGTAGAGTGAATATTAGGGCTCTGAGACCACATCCAGACGGGAATTTGCAGTCAGACAGAGTAAAGGGTATATTACATGGCTTATTATAGCTGGAGAGAGACTTGGCTATAACACAACTTGGAGTCCTTAGGTAGTCTTATGAATCTCATATAACTTCAGGTTCCCTCTGTGCAAAGAGTTTGCCAATGCACCCCACAGTGTTTGTGAGAAATAAACTGGGATAGCCTGCATCTCATGCAATAGAGGGCTTAGCTACTTTTAGATTGTTGCAATGAAGAGGCACTCCTTGAATCTTCCAACCTGTCTCTGAGAGGGCATTATCCCATTTCAGGAAGCAAAACTGAAAACTTGGACTTGAAAGTAACCAGTGACCAGGCTTGCAATAAAGGGAGAACTGCAACCCCCAATATGGTGTCATCTCTATCAAAATGCCATGGCTTCCCCCTCCCCCACCCCTAATCAAACACTGCTTCCTATAGAACAATTCTAGCAAAGTACAAAATCTTACCTCTAATAAAAATGGTGCTGACTATTTTAATTAAGTCAACAATTATTACAGAGCACCTCATAATTTCTGCTTCCAGACTTAGGGGAGATCCACAAGGAATGGACACAATATATTATTGTCAAAGACATATGTCATTGTCTTTCAATAGTAACAGGAAAGTGAACATGTCATCTATAAATCTAAGCCAGAAATTCAGATTCTACCCCTTAGTACATACATTTCAAGTGGAAGTCAAATTTAAAGTATTTTCTTTGTCAGTGTTTTACAGATTAAAAAGAAAAATGTACCATTCCTTTGATTCTTGTAATATTCCTTCTTATTTCTTTGCTGTACATTTTCTGAAATAATAAACTTGAAAAGACTTTTTATTTTTTAGATTCTACTTTGGTATACAGATGCCGCTCTGACTTATGATGGGAGAATGTGCTGAAAAATCCGCTGTAAATTGAAAACACCCAAAGTCAAAGATGCCTTTAATGTAGCTAACTGAGCCTCACAGCTCAGTCTCACAGCTCAGCCTCACAGGGAACTGCAGAGTGCCGGCATTTAACCCCGTGACCAGTGGCTGAGTGGGAGCTATAGCTTGTCACCTTTGCCTGGCATCTTCAGAGAGCATCCCACTGCTTATCAGCAGCCCAGAAAAAAATCAAAATTCCAAATATGAAGCTGTGGTTTCTACTGAACACATACCACCTTTATACCACAAAAAGTAGAGAAATTCTAAGTAGACCCAGGGGAGGCTGGAGACCACCTGTAATATTAATCATGGATAACTGGTATTTCTGTGAGGAAAGGCCTCAAAAGATCATTTCTTAGTGCTTTTGAACTTTATTTGTCTATTGGACTCCCTTCCTCCATTACCTAGTGCTTAATACTTACCACCTGGGGATAAATATTGGGAAAAATACAAGATCTTGTCTTGTACAAGAGTTGTTTCTCACACCAAGAAAGATAGCCTAGGCCTTTCAGTATTCAATCCTGACAGGAGTAATCTAGTCTTTGCCTCATTTGGATAAACAGACTCCCCTCCAATTTCTCTCCTCTAGTTGTGCTCAGGACTATCATATCCTAAGAAAATGAACAACTCTGCCAGCTTATCGATTAGTAAACAACTTTTAGTGTCCTGGATAAGCAATAAAGCACACTTGAAAATTGTGGTGGGGCACTGGAAAGGGATGATGTGCATTATTTTCTTCTATATTCCGTCAAGAGCCAAAGTGTGAGTAGTAGCAGCAAAATATTCTCTGTGGCATGATAATTCCTCACATGTTCATGTCCCTTTTCAAGGTTCCTACTTTCATATGCATACACTCTCAAATGCATAAATGGCAGCCATGTATGATATGAGATCCTGTTTTAAGGATGAGGAAATTGAGGCTCAAAAAGATAAGTAAGTAACCCTGTGTGAGGTACCACTGCTGAGAAGTGGCAGAACCCTGAATGAAATTGGGGTTTGCCAAGTGGGGCATATTTCTGTGGCACTGCAAGGCCTTAGGGTTCAGATGCCATTATTTGCATCTTGCTCTTGGAGGGCCACTGCTCGACAGATCTTGTGAAAAAATATGAACAAAACCTTTCGTCTTTTCTTCTAAGAAACAGGCATTCAAGTACTGATATTAATCACTAATATGTATGTACTTTGAAATGTCTGGACCCCTTAGTAAAAACAAAGTAACATTATATAATCCATAGGTGAGTTATCAAGTAATAGATTTCTGAGGACTCCTTCAAAATTTTCTTAACGTTTTCTTCCTAAGAGATTGCCAGGATCCAAGAACTGGTAATAAAAAAAAATTATTAAGAGTTTCTACCTCTAACAAAACACAGTTTAAGAAGAAAAGGACGTGAAAAAAGAGAATTACAAAAACATTTGTAAGCACTAAGACACAGGAATAGATTCCTGTGTGCTATGAGATGGGAAAAGCAAAGGGAGGGGAAAGGAAGGAGAAGAGATAGAAAGTGATGTCCAAAACAGTTATTATAAAGGATCATACATATCAGCAAAGCTGTTAGGAAAACAGAGGAGAAGCAGAACCAGGATAGAGTATGGAATGTGGACTTTGATCAATGTCAAGACTGTGTTTTAGGTAATAGAAGATCATCAGAAGATTTTGAAATGGTGGTTGCCTTTAGTAAAGAAGCAGACTGGCAAATATCTTCCAACACCAAGGCCATTTAAAAATGCAACCAGACATTGTGGTATTACTCAGCAATTGAATGGCTAACAGGCTTAAAAAGGTCTCTGAATATTTACTTCGTATGGCAGATATTTCTGAACTAAACACAACTTCTTTCCTCTCCTTTCTGGGCACGCAGCTAGACTACAGCTTTCCTTCCCTATTGCAGTTAGAGGTGGCCATGTGAGGCACAAGAAGGAGGGAGCTTGGGCCCCAAGTTACCACAAGGAGGAAAGCCATCCACTCACCAGGTGACCTGCCTTAAACTATTTCATGGGGGAGACTGAAAATAAACATGCTCAGAAGCTAATGAGTGAAAGACATGGAAAAGTGATTTTTATTTTCTATATATGTTTCTATATTTTCTTTTTTCTACAATTTTTTTTCTTAGATACAAAACATCCAAGTATCTGCAAGCAATTCTTTGCCATTCCTTCTTCCTTGCTACAAACCTAGGAGATTGTCATTCAAAGAAATACTTAATATAATGCCCAATTTGCAGTCACATGTGGGACTGTGTTAATGGGAAATAATTTCTACAAAAATAAAAATATATACATGGATGGAATCCTTGGTGAACAAAGAAATTCCACCAGATTAAAAATAACGTGAATAGCAATACCCATCATATTTCTACAACACTTTGTGGTGTTTGAAGTGTTTTATGCATTCTTACTTGGGATGTAAGTGATTTGTGTATTTCTACATGGTTACAGAAGACCTGACTATTGAGAATCACTTTCATCTTTCTTTTGCCTTTAACTTGCCCAGTGACTTTGATCAAATCACTTCCATTTCCTGGGCCTCAGTTTCTTCACTGTGTAAAATGGTATTTTCAAAGAGTCCTTTGATTCTACTCTATCATATTTGTATGCCCATAATCTGCAGAGCACATATCATTACTGAACTTTAGAGTGAAATCACAGATATTTATATTCATGGATACTTTGTAGTCTATACAAACAGACACACTGAGTAAGTGGAAACCTCATTATTACAGAGATTTCCATTTATAAGGGGACGTAAGTCACTTGTCAGCATCTTCTGAAACACCCAGAACTTCATTCAGCATTCTGAATCTGAGTAAGCCGCGGGCAGTTCACGGGGTTTCTGCAGCCTACTGAACTTTCGCTACACTTGTCTTATGAAATCAAGAACATATAAAGGTTAGCCACCTGATGCTACCATGTTCTTCCTTTGGTGGAGAAGCAAAAATCCCATTAAACTTTCTAAAGAAAAAAGGAAGCCTGGTAAACAGCCAAGACTCCCAGAATACCTCACCACCTTGAATCTGTCACAATTCAACTCTTTCAACATATGTGCTAAAAGATCCATTATAAAATGGCTACCCCACACCTGCGGCCAGCCCAGTTACTCTGACAGTGGCCTTGTTGGGGGTCACTTTTTCTTACTGTTGATTTCTTAGTTCCATAGTGCTAGATAACTTGAACTTACTGCAAATCTGAACCTTACCAGAAAAATACCGCCTAAACAGATAACATGAAGAAAGGCAGCCAAAATATTCAGGAAGATTACATGATAATGAATACTCTACCACTCTGGGTACCAGAGATGCTCATTTTTCTTGTCCATTTGTAATGATGTACAAGAGGTTCCTTCTCTCAGAGGGAAAATGACTTCAATTACATGTTCTTGAAAAAAGAAGCATTGAAATTATCTTCTTTTCAAAAGGTAGAATTAGCCCCATTTTAGAGCTGAAAGCCTGCCAGAAAAAAAAAAATATATTTCTGATATTTTCGTTCTCCCCACCGCCCATTTAGCTGTGTCAATTTTGCAGTTTGCAATTTTCTGTGGCTGCTTCTACTTTCTCTCACTGAATATCATACTCTAATCTCAACATCTCACTGTGTAAATGGGAAAAGCACCCCTTCTGGCCAACACAGATGATTTGATGGACACCTGTTCTGTTTCAGGTTAAAAGACATGAGCCTCAGAGAAGTCAGTCAGCAGGTAGGAAAAAGAGAAAACTGCCTGTTTGCTAACAGCACATAAATTCATATTCGTCACAGCCTTATAGGGGCAGGAAAGCATGCTTTTGGTTCTTCTGTTCAGAAATTCCATTTTCCTGAAAGATGAATGGTATGCACACAAAGAGGAAGACTCAGAAATTAAAAAGTTTGAGTATAGATGTGAAACCCATTCCCAGTCAGCCTTCCCCTTTCAAAAGCTTGATTTTCTTATAACCTCTAAGGGTCTCATCTTCCTTTTCTCATGTCATGCTTGATGGTTTTAAATCTTCTTTCTTAAGCCAAATTTGCAGTAATGGGAAAGGACTGAGGATTCTGAATTTCAGCAAGATGGATTTGCTAAGAAGTTACTGACTTTTGACTGAGGGGGGCTTTGTATTTGCACAACAAGGCCTCATGGTGCTCTAGGCTGGGCTGAAGGGAGGCAGACTCTCTTCACACCTACCTCTCCACCTCTATATTCAAGGTAGCTTCAAGAGTGCTGGGGCTTGGAGTATGCCAGCTCTTAGTCCTCCTGTCTAGATACTCTTTATGTTATTACTAAGGATCTGCTTTTCTATTATTGATTTTCTCATATATAAGCTAAAGGATAATAATATCTAATTCATATTCAGAAGCATTGTAAAATATTAAACATCAAATAAATGGCAATTGTAATTACCAGGAGGGACTGGTAGAAACCACTAACAAAGGTGATTTTCTTTTTGAAAGTGGAATATTTGCAGAATAGGTTGTCTCCAGCAACTCTCCAATTTCCTATCTGCTGATAAAGTACTTCAGTGTAGCATGCCTGAGTTTCACATTAATCCATGCTCTAGCAAGTGATATAATCACTCTGAGTACTTTCAACGATAAATCTTGAAATACATGACATTTGGTGAATGTATGCTTTGCTGGCCCTTCAAATTGTTCACCTTTCTACATCCTAGCCTTTGGCACCAAAACATAAAGTAATGACGTAAGCCCCATGGCCATTCAGAGCAGAGCAGCCTCCCTCATGCTTCCTTGTCTGGATGAGCTCCAGGCAGACAAGGCACAAGGACTGATGTTACCTGTCCTGGTAGACAAGAAGCAGGAAAGGGGAGAAGCAGGATCCCCAGATCTTCAAGGTCAGAGATAATCCTCTTGCTGACCTGATTCACAGTATTTACTTCCCTGCTTCCTGCTCTGAACCTCCAAGGGGTTCTCCTTAAATAGAAAGCAGGTTGCTTCTGTAGAGTAAGAAGATCTTTCTCAACTAGCTCTATGGGAGGCTAAAAGAAGCTGTTTTAAGAATACTGTGGCTAAACTCATTAATTAGGCTTTATGCATGTTATGTAAAAGGGATTTGATGTTAACAAAGGTAGGTGAGTTACAAGATGCTGCTCCCATTGGTTGGCTTCATCTCAACCAGAGCAATGATATAAATGTTTGACAAATGCAATGAACTTGGTTGCTTTCAAACTAAGCCATGTTTTAGTGTTTGCTGCTCTCCACTAGTATCTGGCAGTGACTTTCCCTGGGAAGATGCTCCATCTTTATTTGGTTGTCTGGAACAATGCAAGGGCTAGCTGTGCCAATGCTAGGAAGAAAGATGTCATCACTCATTGTTCCATAGAAAAGCTCTGCATCCCAAAGCTACACCATTAACAAAGGGCTCTGAAAAAGACTTTTCAGAAAAAAATGTAGTGCTTCCCATAGTGTTTCCAGCCTGGACCATGGTTCAATACCCCTGTCTGTTAAAAAAGTTGGTTTCCCAGTCCCTTATTACAAATTATTTATTGTCTCATAATTCTTGCTATTAGGACGTTAAGAAAACAGGAGCATATTAAAATAGTACATCCGATAATTTCAAATGTAGAAAAATTTATCTGTAAGAGTGCCTATATGTGAGTATAAAAAATCAGATACTAGAAGGAAATATACCAAAATGTTAATGAAGCTTATGTCAGGATGGTGGGATTATGAGTAATTTATTTTTTCTTTATACGATTTTTAAATGATTTAAATAGAACATAGTAAAAAGTGGATGCTCACAGAAAATAACAAGCACACTTTTCAAAACACAAGGTTCTTAGTATTTCTAGCATGATGCCAGGAGAGAATGGAGAACCCAAAGTGCAAATGAATTGAAAAAAATGAAGGCACCTAGATTTTCAGTCTATATGCACAGAAATACTTTCCTACTGTACAAGCTGTTTCTATCTAGTAGGATTGACAGATGCCTGAACGTGACACAAGACACTGAAATAACATGCAAATCAATTTTCAGTTTTAATATGCAAATATGATGCTTGGCACATCACTTTCCATGGCTGAGGTAAATTTCTGTTTTTGAGATTTTCGTGGGAAATGCACACCAGCAAACAAATGGTTAACTCCCCATAAATCACCTAACACAAGGTGGTTTTCATTTGAGTCAAAGGGGTTCTTGCTCAGAGACTCAAGACACCTGAAATGCAAAGAAAGGGCATGTGTTTTGTTCGATAATAATGCCACCCTCAGCTAACAAGTCTACCCTCTGACAGACACACTGACCACACTGGATTTCTAGACCTGGGCAGGGAGGCAGGCAAGGTGACTAAGTGAGAATAACAGAAAAGGGACTTTTTGTTTAACCTGTGAAAATCAAATCAAAGTAGCTCAACATGGTGGGGAGTTCAGTATCCAGCTACAGGCAAAGAGGGAGCAGTCCAAAGTCCTTATTCGTTCAAGCAGTGCAGCAAACTGCAGCCTTTGGTTAGATCTAGATTAAATTATCCACAAATACTAGTAATTAATTGGGTGTTAAGGCACTCATCAAAATGAATGAGATGCATCTAGTTTAAGAAATTTGTAATCCAGTCAGGAAATCAAGGCATACGAGGGAGAAGTAAAGGAACAAAGTGAAAAAACAAATGTGAATAATAATCAGAACGACTAAGATGCTTGTGTCCATGTTCTGGATTCTCCTTGCTAATGTTCAAATCCCATGCCCACTACTCACAAATCGTGTGGCCCAGGGCAAGATTTTATTTCACTAAGTGTTAGTTGCTTCAATAATAAAATGGGATCAGTAGGATTTATCTCATGAGTTAAATGGGATGGTCCATGTACCCTATTTATTTCTATGCTGATTTAGAAATTAATTTTATCCTTAGAGATACATCCTGCTGTATGAATCTTATGCAAATATATCACCAAATGATATGGATTCAGAGGAGAGAGAAGTCCTGATGGGCTGGACTATACCAAAAACATGTCAAAATGATAAGGGGCTTGAATCAGGACTTGGAGGAGGGGTAGAATTTACAGAGGAGCTGCTGGACTTGGTGGTATGTGCCTGTATCTCTGTTGCTCAGGAGGCTAAGGCAGGAACACTGCAAGTTCAACACCAGCCTCAGGAACTTATTGAGGCCCTAAACAACTTAGCAAGACCTGTCTCAAAAAAAAAAAAAAAATTAAAGTAAAATGTCTGGGGATGTGGCTCAGAGGTTAAGTACATTGGGTTTAACTCTCTCCTGCAAAAAAAAAAAAAAAAATCAGAGGCGCTAAAACAGCTTTCGAGTCCATCACAGAATTTAAAACCTTTCACATTTCTTTGCTCCTTTAGAGTCTACAAGGAGCTCAATGCAATACTCACAAATACTAGATTATTTACAGTATAATAAACTCCAAAGCATGATATTATTGTTTATTTTTCTTTCTTCTCTCTCTCTCTTTTTTTTGGTACAAAGAAACAAACCAAGCTAGTGGCTTGTTAAGAAACTATGTGTCAAATGACTTAGCCAAAATCCAAGTGGCAGAGCCAGGAGTTAAACACGAGTCTTCTGATCCAAGCTCAGTGTTTTTCTACTAATTTACAGATGCCTCTATATATTCATTTAGAAATATGAAACTTACATGATCTATCATAAAGGTTAATCAAGGCAGTCAACCCTCACTGATTAAAGCGTGATGCTAATTATATCAGAGGTTGGAGACTAACGTGGCCCTTTTACTTTCACAAACACTGATTGTGGTGTAATGGAGAAAGTGTGGGCTTTGGAGGCAGAACAACCTGGTTCAACATTTTACAAGTTTTAAAAAACTTATCTTAGCATTAGAGTCTTCACATAAAGGGGTGGGGTGGGGGCGGTCAGGCAGGTGAGAGAGGATGGATAGCTTTGTTTCAGAGCCATTGTGAGCAACACCTGAGATGGTACATGACCCATGCTGGATTTAACAGTGGCTCATGATTATTTGTATTAAATGCTCACAAGCAGCCTGTCAGGTCTGAGCTGTGGTTGTCTTTCAAATGTGGTAGGAAAGTGGATGAGAGAACATAAATGACTTAGTATCATTCATCAGCACTGAAGCATAGGGGAAGAAAGATCCTTCTCCAAAATCGAATCTAATGACTAGCAACATTTATTATTTCGAATGAATCATAAACAGAATTAAAATAATACTATTCCTATTAAAGGACTTTCTTATGGTTTTTCACAAATTCTGACAGGGGGAAATGCATTAGTGTTTCATTTATATATTTATTGATTTATACTTTATGAAAATGAAAATAATAAAGGTACACTGAGTGTTTATTAGGTGGCAAGCAATGTTCAAAACATTTTACATTAATCAACTCATGTAATCACCTGAGTGGCCTTATCAGGTAGTTACTGTACTGATTTTACAAATGAGAAAACAGATGTATGAAGATCATCTTGATAAAGTGGAGAATCTGCAATTTCAATCCAAACATCATGTTTGACCACAACTCATCTGCATTTTTTTCCAGTGATATTTTATAGCTTACCTACTTATTTTTAGAGAATTTAATCATATTCTACCAAATCTTGAACCATCAAAGGAAATTTTCTTAAAGACAAGTACAACTTTCATGATCTATTTCCTCTGTCCTCAAAGATGGCAACCAAGGATGGAAGGAGCACCCCAGGTCACCCTGATGCAGATGGTATGAGACAAAACATTGAGACATGTGTCCATTTTTGATGTCTCCACTGATGACTCAGCAAAATGGTAGAATGTTCTTCAAAAGACTATTTCCTTTAACAATCTCAGACACAAACTGGAGGGTTAAGGTTAATTCTTGAAATGGTAAAATAAAATAATGAAGAGTACTGTCCCTGGAGGTGGGCAAAGGGAAAAACAAGTAACAGGCTTTCATATTCTTTCATACAGAAACACTAAAAGATGGTGCAGTTTACCAGGGACCCAAGGGATACATTTTTCTTCTGGGTTCTGGGCTAACCAGGAATCAAAGACTAAGACCATATTCTATAAGAACTAAGGTCTCTTTAAAATGTGGAGGCAGCTCTAGACCTCTTTCACTATGTGGATTATCAGAAACAGAAACCAGTGGAGTGAGAAAACAGAGGCAAGAAGAGGAACTGAGTTATTCAAGGTCATCTAGAAAATGATGGGTAAAATCAAGAAAGCTCAGATCAAGAAAGCAAGTCTAATTCAAAACTACTTTAATCCTGTTTCCACCGTGGAAGCCTCACTCAGAACAGTGACGCATTCTGGATGTTCTGTAAACTATGCTCATTCTTGGCAAAAAATGTTGGGAGCCCAAATCTACATTTATGCAGCCTTCTGAGATCCTGAGATGTAAGTTGCTATAAAGTGAAAATCACTGCTGTTATTCTCGGCGAGCCTGCACAGACTGACAACAGCTGGCACAAACAGATGTGGCCCACAGAGAATTCTTCAGGCAATGCTGAGGCCATCTCTGTTCAAGTTTCCTTTTCTTCGACTAACAATGGGTGTTTCTCTTCATTCTATGAAGCCCCCATGGCTTTCTTGTTGTTACACAGGTGAGTTCAAAGCTCTAAGAATCAGACGGGCCTCAATCTGTCCTCTGCCCTTTTGTTTCAGTGACTATTGCCTAGTAACATGACTTTGAAAGAAAAATACCTCATATATGGAGAGAATTTTCTTCATCAGCGGCCTTATACAATGCCTGGAGGTTTCAATAATTATATTTATGGAGCTACTACTCTCTTCATGCACTAATCTCCTTTAACCTTTGAAGTAAGTCAAAAGGATTAGAACTTTTGCTACTGCACTTTGCAGATGAGGACGTTGTGATCACAGAAACTAAATAACATGCTCAAGGTCATGGAGCTGGTATGAGACAGAGCTAGGATTTATCCCCAACCACACTGATTCTAGAAACTGCTTCCCAACTTCATGGAGACTAGGAAGGACAGAATCCAAGGTGTCACTGCAATCAGAATTAAATGCATTTGATGTAATTAAGTATTGTAAATATGCAGAATTATTATTATAATACCACCATAAAGATCATCAAAAACTTTATATGTTTCACCATCTCCATAATTCTACCTAGGTTAGTAACAACTGGAAAGCAAGTTATTACTGGTTGTATCCTTTTTCTAATCAAGAAATATAATGCAGTGACCCGGGTCATTCGGCAGCACTTTAACCCTCCTGACAATGCTTAATGTCAGGGACTCAGATGCTAATGTTTCTTGACTATAAATAGAGGCTTTTGGAAAAAAGCAAGTAACTGATGATATAGTACATCAAGCATGTGAAGGATCACATTGTTTCACTTATACGATGCAACCCAGCAAGCCTCTAATCGACACTAAACTAAATATAACCAAGGTGATGGTTGTCAAGAACACATTCATCCCAAGTGCTTTCACTAAGTGCTATGGTGAAGAAACTAATGAGATGTATGATCTCTAGGAGATACAGTAGGAAATACTAGACATAGATAGAACAATGCAAAACAATCGTGTGCTCTCAGAACACAGAGGGGAGATATTGCAGTTGTGTACTGAAAAGGATGCACACAAGAGAAGGTTGTCTTTGAACTAGATCTTGGACAAAGGTAGAATTTGGACATATAGAAAAGGAGCAAAAATAGCATCCTTGGTGAATACTTGAAGAGGCATGCACAATCAAGGTGGCAGCAACTTTCCTTTCAGGCCCACAGCTCTTAGCTGCCTCCACGTTCCTTTTTGTTTGACTCATCATGCTTTGAATGAAGATGTCTGTAATATTTAGTGTAGGTGAGGGAACTGTCTGCTGCTATAGTCAATACAGACATGAGGCGGCCCAGGGCCATGGTCAGCAGATCATTCCAAGAGCCTGGCACAGCAGGTCAGCTGCTCCAGACTCAGGCAGACGTTACTGGCTGAAATGAATGCTTCTTGTTGCTAATCTCAATAAGTGATTACTTTAATGAGAGGCTGAAGAAAATGAGGCTTCAAGTGATTGTAGTGGTTTCTGATAGCAGCAACTCAATGCTCAGAGGAAGGCCAGGGTGGAGAATATAGGGTGTCCTGGGATTTTGCATGGGTTATTCTGCTGTATGAAGGGTAACAAGAACAATGGAAGCTGGGTTTCTTTTCTAGTCTTCTGAGTGTTCCAGAGAGTGATGAAAAGTATTTTTCATGTGCTGTCTTTACATAAGAGCTTAGCTGTGAGCTTCCATGAGTATTCCCCGTCCACTCCTCAGGCACCCATGTCAGGGGGGACAAGGCACCATTATGCAGCATCAACATTATCATAAAAGCCAGACTGAAAGAACTAAATGTGCTTTACTGACTCTGTGATTTAATAATTATAGATAGCAATTAGAAGTCAAGAATTTCTTTTTCTTTTTTTTCCCCAACAAGAAAAATACATAGAACCTGAGGACAGAGCTGTCTGGCCATTATTGAGTTCTAGGTTCCTCTTTGCCAGTTTGCTGAATGCTATATAGACAATCATATCACCTCTCTGGGCCCAGCTTCCTGAAATGTGTTTAATCCTCTCCAACCTCCTCATGTACATACTTCTTGCAAAAAGCTCAGAAGCAGGAGAAGTAATAGGACTCAAGTATTGGGGGAATAGCAACTATGCATAAAGGGGACTCACAAATCAATTGACATCCTCATCTTCATCATCTTTATTTATCATCATTACAGTTAAAATTTATTGAGACAGGTCCTATTCCATATAATTCAGATGGACCTCATTGTCCTGCAACTGGATGAGGTGGTTACCCTTATCTCCCTCCTTCACAAAGAGGAAATCAAAGAACAAAAGTGTAAGCAGAACACTCAGGGCATGGGCCAGATTCCCATGACTCCCATAGTCCATGGTCTTAACCCCTGTGCCACATGGAGTATGACAAGTGTGACATTGCCTTTATCTGTTTTCCCTTTTCTACCTTCCAAACTTTTGGTTATGTTATTATATTTCACTCATAATTAAAAATGAAAATCTGTTAATTCAAATTGTATTTACCAAGCAGGCACAAGGCGCCAGGGTGGCAGATACTGCATTAGTCAGCACTTTGATTAAAAAGGTAAGGACAAACTTAAAAATGCAAAATACCGCATGACACATATTTTAAAATGACATCAGGTGCAGCTGAAGTTGTTTCTCTCCAGGAAAAAAAAAATGTATTCAAGTGTGTCAAAGGTGGATACCAAGTGTCTTAGATGAAGACACAAACAGTGATACAAGGTAACTATAATAGCCTATTTAAAACATACAGGCTTGGTACCAAATAAATGTTCTAAGAACTTCATTTTGTTAGCTGCCTTCTACAAAGAAGAAATGGAGGCTCCGGAAGTTAAGTAGTTAGCTACAGTCATAACAGGTAATGCAGGTAGAGCAAGATTCAAATCCAGGTCTGCCTGACACTTACCTTTGTATTCATACTTAGCAACTACCTCTAGAAGAGGGAGAATGGTGTAGAAGGGGAGAACACCTCCACTGTTCTTTCATTCTACCTGGTTCTGACTACAGGGGTTTGAGTAAGTATTTATAGAATGTATCTAAATTTTACACAGCTATTTATCATCCTTTAGAATGTGTTATTGCTTGTGCTTGAAGGGAAACAGAAATTAGGCCAACCTCTCCATTCCAACTTGTAGATTAAAGAAACATTGAACATTTTTTTGGAACATTAGAAAAATTACAGGTAAAACTGGGAAACAAAAGCAAACTTCTCAAACAAATGAAACTGCATATTGTTTTTCATTTCAATAGACACTTCATGCTAGCATTATTATGGCAAACTTAGAAGTTTATAGACTTAATTTTACCAATTTTAAATTTTGAAGAAAAAACAGCAAGAAGATCAAATGATGAATTAAGATGTCATGCATTTTAGCAAAGCACTGGACTCAGAAACCAATGGACTGGTATTGGAGCCCCCAATGTCCGCTATTCTAGTCATATGCCCTAGCATATGTCACCCAATCTCTATCTCACTGGCCTATTTTGGAACACAGTAGGTTTGAAGATGACTAGCCCTTTGGATCATCATGCAAATCTTTAAGAGTTTGCTAAATGTACATATTGACAATAACTTTAATGGAAGACTCTTCCCATGATGGAATACGTTTACCTTGTGATCAAAGCCGAGGGAACAGACACAGTGATTTCACAGGTCAGGGAAGCATATCAGACTTTAAAACCCCATTCAGCATTCTACAAAGAAGAAATAGAGGATCCATTTCTTTCTAAGGTAACTCTCTGAGCCAAAAAATAATGAGCTCAACTCTTGATGCACCATCATGTGTTAACCAGATCAACAGTCCTAACATTTCTCTCATGTTTCCTTGGAAAAAATAGCTGACCTCTCACCAACAGCCACTACAGTGAGCTATATGACTTTGAGAAGCCACTTCACTTTTCCAAGTCTCAATATCCCCCCAGTGAAGGCTGGACTCCTTCTTTGATCAGACTCAGACACTAAACTTTGTTCTCAATCTTATCTTTCACTTGCACAACCTTACTCTTCCAAACCAATCTACTCATTAGTCTCAACACTAACTTGGAGACTATTTCTCACTTCAATGTCATTGCTCATACTGTGCCCTATGCTCTGAACATCGAGACAGACATTCCCAATCATCCTTGGTAGTGTCATTCCTGCTAGTCTTAAAATCCTATTCTGAATGTCCTGTTCCTTAATACTTTGAGCTCATTCAAACTTCTTTTTTTCTTTTGCTCCCTCAAATCATGGCAGAGTGGTTAAGAGCACATACACAAGGGCCCAATGCCTGGTCCCACTACTATTACTGTGTTACCTTGGGCAGATTACTTACCCTCTTTGTGCTTCAGCATTCTTATTGCAAAATGGAGATAATTTTAGGACTCACAATTCCAAGGGCTATGAGGATGATGTGGATTAGCACAGCACATGGAACAGTGCTTGACTTACAAGTACTTTATAAATAAGTAGATACTTATCTCCAAGGCATCAGTTACTGACTAGCCAGCAGAGTAGTTACATTGTTTTGTACTTTATAGGGGCACTTGGGGATTTGTTTCATTAATGGCTTCCATACTTCCCATAGCATGCACCCAACACCTAACAAGAGAAGGCAACCTGCAAATACTCACCGAACTGAACTGTGCTGAACTATCAATATGATAACATTCCTGTTATTTCTCAGAGGGAGCGCTAAAGAAAGTGCCTTTGGCTAAGTTTGAGCAACTTTGATATCCTATATCATGCTCCCAGTAACACATAAGAGAGAACTAATAAAACGGAAATTTTGTTTTCATTTCAGTGTTGTATAATTTTGATTTCATATTAACATGCCTCAGGGAATAAAATATGTATTTACATAAAAATTTCTGGTAATGGCATCTTGAAAAGCAATTAAATGAAACAGATTCCATTTGCTGAGGGCTCTGTTTATAACACTAGGTGTGTGACAACATCCTGATGTGAGACCTGGACAGTCTTCATCATGAGTCAACAGTGAGAGCCCTGGCTCTCCTCCAGCTTCTGGGGTATAGAGACATCTTCAGAACACAGAAGAACCCATTCCGCATTAGACACCCTGACAGAACCCCAAGGGCAGGGTGAGCAAAGGTGTTTTATAATGTGAGAAACTATACATCCTTCTTTGCCAGCTTTCTACCCGCCCTCCTGCCCCAAATATTCTGTAGAGAATTTATCAAGAAAGGACCTGGAGAAAATTTTAGAAATCATGTATGTCAAGTTAGTGTTTCTCAACATGCTGCTCATGGACCCTGGGGTGCCCAAGATATCTATCCAGTGAAATTTTAGGAGTTGTTTTTAAACTTTCAAAAGGCTAAAAATATACAAGAATTCACCTGAAATTCAACTGTTCATTGATAGAATGTCAAATCAGTACAGCAGGATGGGTTATGTCACTCTCCATAGACCTGACTGGCCAATACCGAACTTGAAAAAAGAAATGCACATTTACTTAATAAATCCGGCTTGGCTGCAGAAACTTTGGCACCAGGGGTTCCAATTCCAAAACTTATATGAGGTTCTTTTACTGATGAAAAGACCCAGCCTGAGATTGAAATGGCACAACTCAGATTCCCTGACTTCAAGTCTAGTGTCCCTTCAATTCTACTATAGCTAACTGGAAGGTCAGCGCAAGGATGTTTTTGTGTAAGGCTGATGTAGGTGCAATGGCTTTGTATCTGAGGAGTGAGACTTTGGGCCCCTCCCACTGTGCACTGACACTGGCTCTTCTGTTAACATAAGCTGCAAATATATGGACATCTAGAAACCCACAGTCATGCATACAATCTCCCCACCCCCAACACAACTCTTTTTTTTTTTTTTTAAATTTACCACTCATTTGAAACAAATTTCAAGGGGTTTCCCACAGTTGAGGCCCTGTGCCTTTCTGTCAGAATAGGAAATAATAAGGGTTTACAGTCAAAAACCCAGGCAGGCGAGGCAGATGGACACAGAGGCTCATACAAACTGTTTCCCTAGGAAACCAGGCAAAAAAGCAGGATCTTACCCAAATATAGAACTGGCAGTCAAAATGTAGAAATAGAAACTTTGAGTTGTGGATGGGTGGGACACCCCAATAGTCCATCCCTGCAAACCACATACAGGAGGAGAAATCAGAGTTTGGGCACGTTTCAGAGGGTGAATCCAGTAAGCCTTAGAGGACATGCATTTTCTCAATGATAATTCCAGGAAAAGAAGTACACACAGTATTTCTGTGAGTCTCCTGAGTCATTTATGAGAAAGGGAAAGGGAAAGAAATGAGACTCACAACAGCGAGAAGCCAAGTCCGAGGCCTGCAGTGTGACTCATGGTCAAATGGAGAACCCGGCTTTGTATTTGCATAGACTAGACATCCCTTTATTTCATTACCATATGTCTAAGTAATATGAAAATAGGCCTTGGAGGGTTCCTGGGCTACAGAGTCTGTAACATCTTGATGACTTAAGATCCCCTTTGTACAGCTTCTCACTGACTCACTCCTACCCACATGGGCTTTAGATTAATAAATGAATGCTAGCTTTCCTTTGTACTTTATGATCCCATGCCACTAAATACCTTATTCACATTTGTAGCCATTCTGTTTTAAAATAAAGGAAAATACAGAGGGGCCTGAGAATAGAAAGAGACTATTGCCAGCCACACCTGTATTCTGCTGCCAAGTTTGACATACAGGGCCCTCATTTCTTTTAGGCATTAGGGCCTTAAGGGCTGCCCTTTCCTGGCTGATGTGTATGTGCCAAATCTGTCTCCCAAGATGGACAAAGACTGCATGTGGTGATTGGGCTCCTGTTTCGGTAAAATACACGGCATTTCATTTGGATTTCAAAGTGATTATTGTCTTCCTCGAGTATTTAGTACAACTTACTAATTTGCATGGGTGTTTATTCTGCTTGCAAAGTGAGCTACAATAAGGGAAAATATAAACTTTTTTTCTTCAACCACCCAGCCTAATCTAACTCCTGAAGTGCCTGCTCTTTCTTCCCTCAGGCTCTGTGCATTGCCAAAGTACCCATAACAAATGTCACTGCATGTTGCTTGCCTGGCCAAGCAGCAACCCTGACAGGCACCTGGACAATCAAGACAGGAACAGCCTACACAGGAATTAAGAGACTGGAAAAGTACGAAGGGAGAGCTGCATGGTGCGCGTGTGCGTGCACTGACACATAATGCTAATAAAGGCAAGAGGATGGAACAGCAAGGCTTCTCCTCCTAAAAATCACACAATCTGCATTACCATTGGATTCAGAAGTCAGTGATTTCTTGAGTATGCATCATGAATTTAAATTTGGAAACAATTTTTTCCTTGCGTGACATTTCTTGCTTTGCTATTAATACAGCAAATTCTCAGAAGACAGAAAAGAAAGAAGATAGAAATAGAAAACCTGAATTCACGTCTTGGCCTGGCTCTAGTAACTAGCTATGTAACCTTGAGTAGATCTCCAGGCCTCAGTTTTGCTATCTGCAAAAAAAAAAAAAAAAAAAAAAAAAAGGAAGATTCAATACTCACTTATTTTATTAACTTTGGGTGAGTATGGTAAAGACTAAGTCAGACTATTCTCAGTCATTGAACACATTTTTATTGAGTTTTTCCTCCTTGCCAGGCACTATTCAAGGAACTAAGCATAGAGAAATGAACACAATGAAGTCTAACCCCTTATAGAAATTAAATTTCTGTATGAGTGCAAGAGGGCATGTGTGTATATATGTGTGTGTGAGTTTGAAACAAGCACAATACACACACTACACAGGTGCCCACACATATAAGATTCCCCTGCACACAGCATCAGGATAGTGATGAGTAATACAAAAATATATGCAAAAGAACTTTGTAAATAGCAAAAGAACATATAAGTTGAAAGTATTTGTTAATGTTATCATATTAATGTTCAAGACATAAAATTTTTATAGTTTTAATGTCTACTTCCTTCCTCCCTCCCTTCCTTCTTTCCTTCCTTGAATGTTAGTTAAGAGCATGCTTTGAAAACTGCATGGGTGTGCAGTTCCATAATGGAATAAGATAAATTGGAAATAGATCCTGCTTAGGAAGCTTAGATCCTGCATGGGTTCATACAAGATGGCATCAAGATAAGGCATTAAATACACTACTATTGCCCATGTACAATGTGACAAAAGATACCATGTACATTCTTGAACAAAGACACCATTTTCCATTTGAGAGGGGAAGGCTTATAGAGGGGGGTGGAAATGCAGAACCTGGGGTAGAGGAGGCTGTCCCAGGCAGAAAGGAAGAAGAAAGCAAAGACAGCATACCCTAAGTAGGACTGGTGACACTGAATGGTTCCCATGGTACAAAAGGGAAATGCACCTGGGGAGACAGAAGAGGGGATCTGCCAGATGCCCCAAGATGGAGCTACATTCTTACTTGTGTCTTAGCTACACAGATTGCAACAGGACATCCTCCCTAGGGAGGATACTCAGTGATCTTGCCCTCCAGTTCTGGTCTTAACCACAGTCCAACAAGATTTGCGCATCCTTAATGAGACTTTCCCCAATTTTGAAGATTTTGGTAACTCTCATAAAGCTGCTATTGGGTAATAATGCATGCTGGTCCTTTCAAAGATACTAAGTAAAGCAAGTAAAAGCACTTCATCTATTACATGTACAGCTTGTCACTTGGTAAATAACAGAAATTTAGAGAAGCTGAGGCCTTTCAAACAAACTTTAGCAAATTATTATTACTTTTCTTTTTGCTGTTAAGAGTCTGAATACTTCATTTTCATTTTCTGCTGCTGACCTGGGGGTAAGGTAGGGTAAGTCAGGAAATGTTCTCCCACAACGGCAGGCATCTGAAATATGAAGTTAGAGAAGTAAGTTATGCTTTTTGGCTTTCTTTCAAATACCCTTCTTATTATGAAGGGTGTGAACTGGAAATAAAGATGTCTTCTTTCATTTGAAAGATTGTGAGCATTCTTGCTTGATAGTCCAAATAAATGGATGAAAGCTGCCAACCGTATGTGGCTTCAAATCAGCTTGTTCTTAAAGTCACAGAGAACTGAGACAATCTGAAGCAATCCAATTTAGAAGCATTTCTCTAATTGTTACAATTTAAGGACAAAATCCTAGCAGAGGGTGAGGGGTAAGTAAGAGCCTACAGTCAAAGCCTACATATCCAGATTTCCTGAGTTAAAAAAGAAAAGGAAGATGATGAAAGAGGAGGAGGAAGAGAAGGGGAGGGCTCTGCAGCCACAATCTTAGCAGAGCTCTTTGTATGCAAAATAGTAATTGAAAACAAAAGCCAGAATAAAGCATGTTTTTCCTCTGATGGGTGTTATTTGGGCCACTTTTAATGATTTTTGACTCCTATTCACCAATAATGCTAATGACCATCAATTATTTCTTCCTTAAAGAGGAGACTGGAACCAATAAACATTAGAAGGTGGTGGGAAGACTGTTGTGAGATGCAGCTCAGTGACAGCAGAGATGACAACTGACAGCCTGAGGGGAAATGAGAGAAAAATTACTGAATTTAAGCAAAGCATAATAATAGATGGTCATGGCAATGACCTTGAGTCATCCTGAGGTTTCAAGTGCACACAAAGTTCTCCTTAAAAAGAACAGAAAGGGGCAATGCATTTGATTAAGATTCATAATCAAAGCCATTACAATTGTTTATTATTATTAATTTTGTCTCTGATGGAGAAAGGAACTTTGAGTTTTATGGGAAAGTCAGGTGTAAGGGGCAAAGTGACTATACAGAGCATCCAGGGGACACATTCATGAGTACATGCAAATGGCCCAGGTGACTAAGTGTGTTTTCAACAATAATCACACACACACACACACACACACACACACACATGTGCACAGCTTGTACACAGAGAAACAGACAATATTCAAAGTGTTGGCTAATTAAAGCAAAATCATGACAAAGACCAAAATTAAAATGCTCATTTGTAGGGTTAAAAGTTAGAGACAAAAGAAATGCCAATGTCATTACTTTTAAAATAGATGAAAGGACACAAAGAAGGTCATAAGGTGACTCCTATCATATTCTTGACAGCAAAAAAAGTGAGTGAACATCCTGTAAGGTGGGCTCTCCAAGGTGCCTCCAAGGTTAGTAGTTGGCCCACAGTCACAAGGCCGGTTGGTGAAGGGAGTCCAGGTCCACTGAGTTCTGAGGCCACATTCCTTCTTCTGCCTGGTTACTTCATCCTTAATCAGAAGGATCTCTTTTTTGGTGGTGCTGGGGATTGAACCCAGGGCCTTATGCAAGCAAGGCGAGCACTTTACCAACTGAGCTATAACCCCAGCCCATTTACTCAGAAGCTTTTCTACCAAGGCCTCATGATATCCACAAGTTTGCCAGCAACTTTCCATATTTTCTCATTCAATCCTTCCAACCAATCTACAAAACCAAGAGATCACTACTCCCTATTCTTCCCATGAAAAAATAAGTTTTTAGAAATGTTAAGTTACCTATCTATATCAGCAGATTTAAAACCCAATTTCTCACATTTATGTCTAGACTTCTTTTTATGTATCTTTTTCTTTTTTTCCCCAAAGATTCAGTCTAACCTACTTATTTCTCTTTTTACCTGTAAGTGCAAATTCTAGGTCTTATTCATCGGCATATCCCTCATCATATCTAAAATAGTGCATGGGACATAGTGGGTGCACAGAAAATATTCACAGCTAAATATATGTATGTATAGGTGTGTGTGTGTACATATATGTATGTACATGTGTGCGCATATATGAGAAGCTTCTGATAAAATGGACTAGGGCTATAGCTCAATTGGTAGAGTGCTTGCCTTGCTTGCACAAGGCCTTGGGTTCAATCCCCAGCACTACCAAAAAAAGAGAAGCTTCTGATTAAGGATGAAGTGTATGTATATGTGTGTATGTGTGTGTGTGTGTGTGTGTGTGTGTGTGTGTGTGTGATATATATATATATATGTGCACACACATACACATCAAATGTAAAGAGCATAAAGTTTAGAATGAGAAAGACTAGGATCATGTCTCTTTCCTGCCATTTCTCAGCTATGAATCTTTGAGCAATTCCTCATAACCTTCACGATTTTTCTGCTTACTAGGAAGGCAGAAGTATACAACGTATTCTAGGCCTAGGAAATAATCGATACTTCCCTGGTTAGGTTACAATCCAATTGATTTTTCCACATTCTTTTGGTGACCCATTCAGAAATGCTTTAGAAAGAGTTTAACAAGATGCTTATCCTATAAAAATAAATCTGAGTTTTATATACATACATATATATAGAGACATTTATATATAGACTCATATAAACATATATATCTTTATACCAAATGTAATGTCCCCTCAAGGGAAGAAGAGATTAGTTTGTCACAGTATGTCACACTAACATTTGAGCATTCCTAACCACTCCTTCATTCATTCACTTGGCATTGAAGAAGGCCAATTGCAAGTGATGGAAACTGAGGTTTCAGAGAAGAGGCCTTTTGTTGATATTAGAACAGAACTATAAAACTATGTGTTAAGGGCTGGGGTTGTGGCTCAATGGCAGAGCACTTGCCTCATACATGTGAGGCAGTGGGTTCGATCCTCAGTATCACATAAAAGTAGATAAAATAAAGATATTGCGACCTTGTATAACTAAAAAAAATATTTTTAAAAAATGTGTTAAGAGTTATAAAGAAAAAAAGTACTAAAAGCTCTGTTTCTTGGATAATTTCAAGGAGCAATTAATCTTCCATTTGTTTGGGTGGGAATGCAGATGAAAGGTTGGCAATTTCTTATGTAAATCAAATCACTCTGGCCATATTTAGAATATTCCAGTGTTACAACTTGTTTCAGCATTTCAGAGTCCTCTGCTACCTCCACAAAATGTCACACCTCATTTCCAGATTGTCTGTCCTCAAGTGAAACATATCACCTAAATGTGTGTGAGGGGGAAGAGGCACACATTTGGACATATCCAGTAGCTCCTGCTGTACTCCCATGACATTCTTCAGGCTGAAGAATGGCCCTGTATGAAAGCTGCTTCATACAAAAACTTCTTTTTATGTGACTTTAAACTGAATTTGACTAACACGCAACTGGCAGAGCAGCTCACAGAATGACCTCTTCCCCATCTCCCATTTCCCAGTAGAAGCTCTAATAAGCCATCTACAGCATAGCCACGGGAAGATTCAAAAATAGCTTTTCAGGCAACTCATCTTCATGCAACTCAACTGGATTCAACAAGTATATATCAACAGCTTTCCACCTTATTTAACTCCTTTGTAGAATAAGGGAGTATCTCTCTTGACAGATAATCAGAAATTGAGGATCAGATTTATGATGTACACAAAGCTACAGATGAATCAGATCTTAAATGAAAAGACCCTTAATGATTTTGAAGATAAGGGTATCAAGCCACTTTCACTTAGTATCTATTATGTAGAGCATAAAAAGATGAAGAAAATGATAGATTCTAAAAACAGCATCATATTGTCAATAAAATTAGCCAGGGTCTCTGCATCAGGGCTTCATGGGCTATAAGAGGCTGGTTGACCAGGGCTGCAGTCTCAGATAACATGAGTTTTACATGGGGAAGGATCTGCTTTGTTGTTTACAAATCTGTTCCAACTTTCAGTTCTTGCAGGCTGCAAGACTGAGGGCTTTGGTCTCTTGCTTGCTACTAGCTATCCTCAGCAACTTAACCCATGGTTGTCTCTACAGGTCAGCTCACAACAAGTAGCCTGTTTCTTGAAAGGCAATGAGGAGGCGAATCCCTTCACAGGATAAATGTTACATCTTATATAACGCAATTGCATACAAGTAATAAAGTATACTGGTGACCCTTGCTGTTTCTTCGTGTCAGAGCAAGTCACAGGCCCTTTCTGCACTCCAGGAGAGGGCTCACACACCCTGGATAACATGGGCTTAAGTGGGGGGGACACCTAGGAGTCTGCTGGCTTTAATATCATTTTCTGCCTTCTGCTTAAACGTTTATGAGGACACATTGGGCTTAAAGAAGAGCAGAGGAGATTTCATTTTCTGAAGGATAAGGAACTTCAAGTGTTGATACAGACTTTACCTTCTTGGTTTGTTTAAAACAGTGTGAATGTTTTACATTTGTCAAGGACAAAGACATATGATAAAGAATAGAGAAAACACTTTTGTTTCCTTTTTTTTTCCTCCAAAATCCTTAAAAATATAACCCCTGCAACAGGGTTAGAAAACAGGTTTTTGTTTTTGTTTTTTCTTTTTGAGACAAATTCATCCTATTCTGAAGTTGAACCCTGTCCTCAACTTCAGTGTTAATGTCCCTGTGTGTCCTTGATTCACCTATGTACCTACCTATCTGCCTGCCTAAGAGGTGGAGACACCCAGAGTAGACAACTGAAAATGCGTGAAAGTTGGTACAAGTTGTTCATTTTTTAGGTGTACTTAGCTAGCTGTTTTGATAAGTTGGTGTTTCGTTGCAGTAAGGCAAAGGAAGGTTCTGTTCAGATCATTCCATGAACATATAATTCTTCAAGGATTGAATTCCTCTTTAAAATATTATATTTTTCTCTACTATAGCCACAAACTCTAATTTGGAGCCTCGTAATCTTATGTCTAACACTCGTATTCTTTAATCAAAAAGGAGGTTCCGGGATGGGGATGTGGCTCAAGCGGTAGCGCGCTCGCCTGGCATGCGTGCGGCCCGGGTTCGATCCTCAGCACCACATACAAACAAAGATGTTGTGTCCGCTGAGAACTAAAAAATAAATATTAAAAATTCTCTCTCTCTCTCTCTCTCTCTCTCTCTCTCTCTCCTCTCTCACTCTCTCTTAAAAAAAAAGGAGGTTCCAATGAACCAAACTTAAAACTGGCTTTCAAAATAAGGAATAAAAGATCATAGCAATAAACATATTTTTTTTTAAAAAAAGAAAAACTGAAAGTGAAGAATTCAGAATTCAGAATACAGAATTCCAGGATGTTTTCTATAACAAGGTCAGGCTTCAACACTTTTGAGGAGAGTGCATATGTCTCTTCTGATGCATATGAAAGTGGTTAATATATGTCTCCGTAGTGCAAAGAGGCAATCAGGGCTTGCTGAGAACTTCAGATTCATTAAATGTTGTACTTGAAATAATGCTCGATTATCTCCTAGCCCTATCCTTACAATTCCAGTAGGACACGTACACTTAATGGTGGAAGTTGAACTGGTGGCTATCACCACAAGTTTATATTTTGTCATTTATACACAGAGGATATAAATCACTCAGAAGGAAGAAAATTGAAGCTGTTTCTCCAATTTTCTAGGTCCTATTCATAGTCATTTGTTTCTGTTTCTGTCCCTTTCTTTTCTTTCCTTCTCTTCTTCCTTCTTTCCTTTTTTTGTGCTTACTTTTTATTGGTTACATTTTGAACAGATAAGGAGGTCAATTAATGAGAATGGAGATCCTAGCACCTGTCCAGATCTTGCCACAGCCACCCGACCCCACTCCCTCAGCAAAGCCTTCTTAGTACATCACAGACCACAAAGCCTTGACACATTACCAAATCTCTGCAAATGAGTCCAATCAGTCCAATAAGTCTGAAATGATTTTTTTCATTGTTCAATTCTTCCATCTTTCCATCTACCATAGAACAGAACTCCTCTTCTTCTCTTATATAATATAAATAACTAAGCCTAAAGCTGGTATATAGAAATCGCTTTAAAATATTTCTAGATTATTCCTATGGCCTCATACTGTGATTATTCTAAATAGCCCAGGATCTGAATGGCACCATTTTGCCAATGACTTGGACAATGAATACAATATTAATACTTCATTTGCATACTTCTAATTTCAAAGTCAGCCTGCTTGGTCAGGGATTACAAACTTTGAAGTAATAAATGCATCACAGTCTCTGAAGGCTTCATCACTTGTTCTTCTGTATGGTCTTCCCATGAAGTAGAAAGAGCACAGACTTTGAAGTCAGAGATGCCTGAGGTTCAAAGCCTAGCTTTGCTACCCATCCCCATGCAAGGTATGGGATACTTCTAAGTTTCAAATTCAACATTATGAAATGAAATGGTACTCTTCACCTAGCAGGGTTGTTATGAAGAGAAAATGAGAAATTGTGTAAGAAGAAGCCTGGCCTGGTATTTTTTGCAAGTAAGTACTTATTATACGGTACTTTTCCTTCCTTACTTTCAATAATAGCATAGCATTTAGTTAATTCAGCTAGTTAGGGCACAATAGTGTTAACAAAACCAACTGAGGTTTACAAATGAAAAGTTTCCTAATCTAAATTATACTGTGGTATGTTCAAAGATTTAAATGCATGATTGTGTACCCAAGGCAGGCTGGAGAAGGGAGGAAAGCCAAGTCATTCTTGCTACGAATGAAAAGTAAGAGAAGAGAAGGGAAAAGGAATTGAGCATAAAATGGTGAAAATCTGCTCTAGGTTTGCTCTGGGTTCAGCTGTACAGTGTGAAGCGCTGGCTTTAATCCCCAGCACGGCAACAAAACAAACCACAAAACACAAAGGTGAAAATTTACCCTATGTGTTTACAAAAATGAAGTTGACAACTTTGAGTTGAAGAATAGGAAGAGGAAATATTAATAGAAACTTCATAGATATGGACTTCTTTGTTCCAAAACTGAGTTATAAAGTTTCTAGCCATACTCTTTGTAAAACTGCTACACTCCTAGGGTACCAGGCTCTGTTAGTCAGCTTTGCATTACTGTGATCAAAATATCTGACAAAAACAACTTTAAGGAAGAAAATTTTCTTTTGGCCTCACAGTTTCAGAGGTTCAGACATGGCTGGCTGGTTTATTGCTCTGGGCATGAGATGAGGCAGAACTTTATGGTAGAAGGGTGTGATAAAGGAAAGGTACTCAGCTGCTCATCTCATGACAGCTAGGAAGGAGAGAGAGAGAGAGAGAGAGAGAGAGAGAGAGAGAGAGAGAGAGAACACACCAGGGACAAGACATAATCTGTAAGGGTTTGTCCTCAGTAACATACTTCCTCCAGCCATGCCCCACCTGCCTAAGGTAGTCCATTCAAATTGTTCATGAATTAAGAGGATTAATTTGCTATTCATAATCTAGTCATTTCACCTCTGAATATTCCTCTACATGAGCTTGAGGGACATTAAAGATCCAAACCATAATATAGGGGTACTATATGACCAGTAACCAGGTATCACTCGTTATAAAAAGGGGCCATTCAATGTGTGGGAGGGTTGTTAGATGATTTCAGCAAACCAAGAGCTCAATAATACATTCCAGGTAATTTTTGTGTTTTGACATGCCCACTGAACACCATGTGGCTATCATGGAAAGATAATGTTTTTTTTTTAATATTTTTAGTTGTACATGGATGCAGTATCTTTATTTTGTTTATTTACTATTATGTGGTGCTGAGGATGGAACCCAGTTTCTCACACATGGGAGCCAAGCGCTTTACCGCTGAGCCACACCACAACCACCAATTGGGAATGTTTTTCCCTACACTGTTCAGAATGAGATGCAGAAGACCCAAGGGGTACATTTTATCAGACATCTTCTGAAGACACTGAATATTAGTCAATCTTCTTTGAAGGCAAGAGAAAAAAATATATAAAACTGGTTAATACAAAAGTTAAATAAGGAAGTTTCAAACTTTCCTCAAGAGACTATGTTGGTCCTGTTTACATTCCAGATGGCTACTTTTCAGTCATTCCACCAAGAACCCACCCTCTTCCGGTTTTAGCAAGGCATGCTAAGTTTTCACTTCCTGTCTTTAAAATTAAGCAAGGACAACTTGGTCCATATTCTCTATGTCAGGAGGCTCAGGAAGGTCCACAGAATCCAGAATCTCTGCTAAGGAGAAAAAGAATGGCCGTGATCCATGGGTTCCTTATCTATGAATCCTGCCAAGTGTCCCCCAAATCCTTGATGTTTTCAAAGCCCAGACCAAAAAAAAAAATGAGTCTAAGTATTATTGATGTAGTTGATACTAATTCTAAATAAGCTCATATAGAGAAAGTGTTCTGTCCATTAATTACAGCCTTCAAATGGCAAAAACATTATATTTAGTAATGTACACTAATGTCGAAGTGGGTGAACAGTATCTATCTTCTTTTAACACTATTTTTTACAGGTTTCTTGTTTGTTTGTTTGTTTTCCCCCATGGAAAGCACTCACAGGATCATGGTGAAATGACTTTATATATGACATCTAAAACTAGGTCATAAAAATGTACACATGAACACCTTGCTCTTATTTGATCCTTGGTCTTGGAGTTAAGCCTCCATATAATTGGGTACCCTAGTGGTCTGTGGAAAGACTCACATGGAGAGAAACCAAGGTCCTTAAAGGTGGGACCTGTCAATGATGAGTCATGCTTTTGAAAATGAATCTTCTGCAACCAAGTAAGCCACCTGAGCTGATTTCATAGACTGGAAATAAGCTGGCCTCGTGAAGCACATTAAAAAAAATGCAGATTTGTAAGTGAAGTAAACAATAGGAAGTTTGGGGTAGCTTGTCATGTAATAATAGATGACTGATACAGATGTAGAAACATATGCAATTATATTTAAAATTATATTTATGTGAACTGGTTTACTGCTCATTCCCTTTAGATTCTATTCTTCTCAGAATATACCATCTGCCTCTTGTTGGTGCCTTGATTTAATACAACTACCTGGTACTACAAGAAGACTGATATTTATACCATATCACTGTAGACAGTGAGTCTAACCTCAACCCCTTCTGTGGTAGGTAGATTCTTAAGATGCCCTCTTCTGGCCTGCCCACCCTTGCATAATACTCTTTCCCCAAGCCTGTGCTAATAATCCTGGTTACTTACTACTAACTAAAATAATATGCTAAATAGAATGGGATGTCATTTCAGTGTTTAGGTTACAAATGGTTAGGGCTTCAATCCTGTGAACAGATCTACCTATTGCCTTCTCCTCTTCCGTGCTTTGATGTAATGAACTACTGGGTTTGAGAGGTCCATATGACAAGGGAGAGAGAGCAGTCTCTGGCCAACAGCCAGCTGAAAATTACAGCCCTTAATACAATAGCCTGAAAAAAACCCAAAAACCTGATAATAGCCACCTGAACATAGAAGCAGATTCTTCTCGAGTCAAGCCTCTAGATGACAGCACAGACTCTGGACCAATATCCTGACAGTCTTGTGGATCATGAAATGGATGGTGATGCTAAGCTGTGTCCAGATTCCTGACTCACAACCAACTATGAGGAAATGTCCTTTTAAGCTGCAAAGTTTTAAAGGAACTTTTTTTGTATTAAAAAAGAGAACTAGCATTTCTTCATATGAATTATAAGGGAGAGTCTCTAAAAATCACTGGAGAGTAATTCACCAAAAATATGAAAGCCTCTCCAACTCTAAATCCCTGAAACTCTCAATGAATCCATTCAATGAATCCATTATCTAGGAGATAATGAAAGGATAGTATTCATATAAACAGAAACACAAGCCCAGAGAAAAGCCAAAGGTCCAGGGAAGAGCAGCCGTGTCCTATAGGAATGGCAAGGAGAAAATTTCCTGCGTCAGGATGAAATGCAAACAGCAGTAAGACATGAGGCAAGAAAGGGAAAAATCTTACCAAATAGAATAAGGTCACTGTCAATACTTGATGTAGACCTCCTCCACAAGATGAGGAACAGTGTGCAAAAATTGCTTTAAAATTCTAAGATCACAGACCCTGAGGGTGAAAGGAATGAGAAAGAACTAGCACCATTTGCAAATGGGGACTTGAGGCTCAGAGAGGAGACCTGACTGACTTACACCCTACTGGTGGCACAGCTCGGAAGAGAATCCAGTGTTCTTGGCTCAATTCAATCCTCTTTCCAATGTCAAATGCCAAAAACATGAGGGAGGCATTTCAGACAAAATAACAACTCACTTATTTCATTCTTCATAAAATGTGATTTATAGGGTATCTTACACAAAAGGATTTTAGGAGAAAAATTAATAATACATGTATATGTGTCTGAACACATCTCACTGTATGAAAGAGCTTAGATGCATAAAAGACTAAATGATAAGCTTCTGACTGTTTACTTTAAAAAGCAGGAGATTAGGAGATAAAGCGACTTTGGAAAGCAATGAAAGGATTCTGTGCAACAGGAGCGTAGTTTATCATGTACTATTTCCTCACTGAAAACAGAAAAGACAATATTTACTGTAGCTGAGCAGGGGAAAGATGTGCCTATCATAAAATAGATTATGTATAACATGATATTTTCATCTGATAACTGGGATGAGTATGAAAAATAATATTTGTATAGCACTTCATCATTTACAAAGCACTTTGATGCAAAGTATGTCATTTATTTCTTGCAACACCATATATGGTAATCAAAGGAGACATTAATTTCATGGAAAAAGAAAATAAGGTTCAGAGAGATAAAATAATTGACAGTCATATTTCCAAATAGAATAGAGCCTGAAATTTGAGTTCTAGCTCTCTAAATCTAAATGCTGAGACAGGAATTGTAAATGATAATATACTATATAATTGCTAAGAAAGATTTGCAGTATTCCTCCTCCCATACAAAAATGATCATATCATAAATCTATATAATGTTTATTGGTCAATTAACAAATATTAAAAAAATTAAAACTATAAAAAAAGAAGTGCAAGAGAAAATTATTCCCTATTTAAAAAAATAAAGGCATCTTCCAGATTTGTCTGTGTTCCATGTAGTCAGGGAAAGACACTTCTCTGAGTTAATTTCCTCTAGAAAATGAGGACATAAACCTAGTGTCTGCTGTTAACTCTAGAGCAAGCCTTAGTGTGGGAGAATGGAGGAAGGGGTTGCTTGATTGACAAGAAGTTTTGAAGGATTCTCAAAGTGTGGTCTACATAATAGCAACATTTGGTAATTTCTTTGAAATAGAAATTACTGAACTCCACTCCAGACCTACTGAATCAGCAATGGGGTGGAGCCCAGGAATCCAGCTTAGCATGCTTCCAGAGCATTCCAATGAATAGTAACTATTGCTTTACTGCTTTACTCTCTGTGCAGGTGAGGAATCCGAACAATTTATATCAATAAGCCAGTGATAGGCTTATTAAATTATGACAAACTCATAATCTATGAGTCACAAGTTTTGTTTTTCATGGAACTGTGTGTTCACTTGTCAGGATTACCTTGTAATCCACAGAAATAGATGATGACAATTTGTGGATCTGTCCTATGATAGGATGAGATTGGTTATGGCTCTTCCTCTGGCTTTTGAGTTCATAAATAAGAAACCACTGATATAAGCAAATGAACTGGGAAAAGGCCAAGGACAGCTAGATTGCTCTTGGAAATTATAAGTCATACCCAGCTAAATGAGATAAGCCATTTCAGACACAAGATGAAATACCACACACCAAATTTATAAATTGATATTTTAACATAAAAGCAATAACTCAGACAATTTAAAAATAAGCAACCTGCTCTCAATAAGATCTGCTCATGCTTATAGTGCTAACTATATGCCAAACACTGTTTTAAGTGTTTTACACATGGTATCTCATTATGAATGATTATTTAAACTATTAGTGTCCTCATTGTAATACTAGGAGATAGAAACTATAAGTATCTTCATCGTAGAAGCAAGAAAGCTGAGGCACAAAGACTTTTTGAGACTTAACCCACGTGACATTTGAATCCAAAGTAGTCTGGTCCTAGAATCCATTATTTCAATTACTACAATTCAGTGACTCTTCAATAATCTTAAACTCTGAAGTTAGCTGCAAAACATCCTGAACATGATGAATTTGAGTTTAAAGTATTTTGAACATCACAAACTTGGCCCTTCAATTTGCAACTATTTCCATCTGGTTGTTTATAAGGACTCCTATCAACTTCAACCACTCTAAAACACCTAGGGCTGGGGATGTTGCTCAAGTGGTAGCGCGCTCGCTTGGCATGCATACGGCCCAGGTTCGATCCTCAGCACCACATACAAAAACAAAAGATGTTGCGTCCACCGAGAACTGGAAAATAAATACTAAAAAATTATCTCTCTCTCTCTCTCTCTCTCTCTCTCTCCCTCACTCTCTCTTTCTTTAAAAAAAATAAAAATAAAACACCTCTAGGGAAATAGCAAAAGGAAAAAAAGAATATCAATACAGTCTGTCTTTAACATAAGGCAAAAGTCATACCAACTCAAAGCTACCATGAGCATGAAAAATCATTTAATTATGTAAGTCTAATTTATAACATTAGAACCACCTCTAGATATTTTGGCCAACCATGGATGCTCTGGACCTCTTAAGACTTCCTAACAAACTGCATATAAATCTAATTAAGCTGCTACTCTTGTTTGTTTTTAAACAATGTCATTTTCTTTGAAAGGCTGAGGAAGTCAAATCTCCTTCTGTTGAGCCTCAGTATTTGATCCATAGCCCTTCCCAGTGTTCATCAGGGTTTTATTGATATTCATAAGGACCATGTTCCAAGGTAATTGAGGGTCCTTTAATGAAGCATCTACACCAGCCATCAAGGTAGAGTGTAAAGCCATGATTGAGACAAAGTAGTTTGCCTTAAGATAGAAATAGTCAACTGGGGGTCTTGAAAAGATGGAGGTATTCCATTCTTCTTTCTAATTTTACAGCAGGGAATAGAAAATTCCAAGAACAAGAGATCTTAGAATTCTGTAACCAACAATGAGGATATTATGAAATTCCTAGCAACATTTACACTGATTCTACCATCTGTTGCCTGAATTCCTTTCTAGCATTATTACCAAAATTCATTTGATCAAGATGATGGGGGTGACAGCAACAGTATTAATAGAGTTTATTATGTACAAGATAGTGTGTATTCATACATCAAACACATATCCATTATTCCATGTGAGGTTTATGTCAACTCCGTAGTGTGTTATTAACTCAGAATACTGAGGTTTAAAGAGTTTAAATAACTCACTTGGTTAATGCCAGAATGTCATTTAAAGTGCCCCCCAATGAAAGAAAACTTGCCATATCCCAAGACAACCTCACTGAACTCCATTACTGTTAGAAAAATATTAACTTTCTATCACTGTTGTCTTCCTCAGCAACATCTAATATTGGTCTTGGTTCTGCTCTGTTGAGTTCATACTTTCAGCAAATGACTCCTCCCAAGTAAGGACGGCAAAGAGGGACCACCAGCTCCTCCTATTATCCAGGCAGATTTCTTCCTCTTCCTGTTTAAGTAGCATCCTATACAGATATCCTTACTGGGATCTACACTCAGTATTATAATTGCTAGTTTGCATTCTCCCCCAATAGACTATAGACTTCTTTCAGGTAGGGGTCATCACCAATGTCATCTGTGTATTACACAGACACTGTTCAACTCATAGCTTTTCTATTTATTTCATTAATATTTTAGTTCAGATATAATTCATATACCATACATTCTACACATTATAAATGTGCACTTCAGTGATTCATAATATGTTCAATAATTGTGCAACCAATATCACTACCTAATTACAGAATATTTTCATCATTCCCAAAAGAAATCTGGTAACCAAAATTAGTGGCTCCATTCTCCCCTCTCCACAGCCAATGTTAAATAATAATCTTTCTGTCTATGGATTTGCCTATTCATATAAGTGAGGTAATAAAACGTGGCCCTTTGTGTCTGGTTTCTTTCACAGAATATGTTTTGAGGTTTTTGTCCATGTTAAAGCACACATCAGTTTTTCATTTCCTTTTAAGGCTTAATAATATTAAATTTTATAAATATACATTTTGTTCATCCATTAATCATTTGGTGGATATTTAGTTACAACTATTTGGCTATTATGAATAACTTTGCTATGCACAATCATGTAATGAAGTTTTTGTGGCCATGTTTTAAATTTTTTTGGATAGATACATAGCAATAGAATTATTTGATCATGTATGAACTATATTTAATGTTCTGTAGAGCTGCCAAACTGTAGTCAAAATGTTACACCATTTTATAATCTACCAGCAGTGTATGATCATTTTAGTTTCTCTACCTCATTGCCAGCGTGTTATTGTATGTTTTTTTTGTTATTATTATAGCTATTTTAGTGGATGCATCTTTTCCTAGGCTATTAACCACTTGAATTTTTTTTGAGAAATATCTATTCAGATCTGTTGTCCATTTTTAATTGGGTTAATTGCTCTTTATCACAATCATCTTAATATATTGTAGATACAATTCCTGTATCAAATATATGGCTTAAAAATATATTCTCACACTCCATAGGTTTCTTATTTACTTTCTTGATGGTGTCAGTATAGAACTGTTTAAATTTGATGAAGTCCAATTTATGTATTTTTTTTCCTTTGTGTTTCCCATGTCTATGAAACCACTGAATAATACAAGGCCATGAACATTATTAGCCCTATGATTTCTACTAATAGTTTTGTAGTTGTAACTTTTGTATTTGTGTCATTGACCCATTGTAAATTAATTTTCAAATGTGACATGCAGAAGGGGTCCAACTTCACTATTTTGCATATAGATACCTAGTTGTTCCACCAACATTTCCTATTTTCGGTGCCTTGACACCCTATTGAAAATCAGTTGAGGGCTGGGGATGTGGCTCAGCGGTAGCACGCTCGTCTGGCATGCGTGCGGCCCGGGTTCGATCCTCAGCACCACATACCAACAAAGATGTTATGTCCGCCGAGAACTAAAAAATAAATATTAAAAATTCTCTCTCTCTCCTTCCTCTCTCACTCTCTCTTTAAAAAAAAAAAAAAAAAAAAAAAAAAAAAAAAAAAAAAAAAAAAAAAGAAAATCAGTTGACCACAAACATAATGTTTTTTTCTGGCCTCCCAAATTTATTCCATCAATCAATATGTGTATCTCATTCCAACAGCACATTCCTTGATTCCTGTAACAAGTGATTATATTTCAAAATCAGGCAGTGTGATTTTTGTAGTTTTCCTCATCTTTTTTTCAGATTTATTTTGAGTCTCTTGAATGTCCATCTGAATTTAAGATCTATTTGTCAATTTCTACCAAAAGTCAGCTGGGATTCCGATAGGGATTGTTTAGAATCTATTTATCTAAATAGGATTCATGCCAATTAATATAGTATGTCTTCCAAGCAATGAACACAGTATGTACTTTGATGCAGTCAGGGCTACCTTAATATAGCTCTCACATCAACAGAGGTTTTATGCTTTAATAGTCAATGGGAAAAAGAAAAAAAAATGAGCGGATAACCAGTAAATAAGAGTGGGAATCCAACTACTACTGAAATTACTTATACAATGTTCACTTTCTTGAATCCCACTTCCCTTCTCAACAAGCCACCTTTTACAAATCACAGTTTTTAAGATAGAGCTCAGCCTCTTTTGTCATCACCCACGAATTCTCTTCTTTTTTTACCCTTTTCCCATGACCAACAGTGGTAGAAAGGTGATGACCATGAATGATACTTTTCTATACACGTTATTCCTTCAGAAGATACTTCAGGAAAGTTGTTTTAGCAGAGCTGCACACACCCCACCCTGATTCCCAATCTGTCCCCACCTCCTACTGTTTCTGAGATCTGATCCACAAGTGACTGTAAAATAGGTTTTCCCACAATCAAATGTTAAACAACATAATTTTAGCAATTAGACCAGTTGATGAGAAAAGAAGCTTTAACATTAGTACTACATAGAATATTAAGTCATCTGGGATGCTGTTTAAAAACTGTTTCCTGGCTTTGACTACCTTCTAAGGATCAAGTTAGCATAAAGTGGCCATTTGGGAAATAAAATATCACCCTTTGTCAGCTGGTTGGTAGATGAGCACAGAACATACTGGGTATTACTAAGAAGCTTAGCACCCCTTGCAGGATGCAAGATGTATCAATATCTTTGCAGAGCGGTACATCATCAATATGGAATTAGAGTTCAAGACACTTCAAAAATGTTTTGGATTATGGGCTCATACATCTGACCATAAGCAATTCAAGCTCTATAAAATAACCTACTTCTTCAAAGGATCAGAATATCCTATTCTTTAGTTTACCTTAAATCTTATAATTTATTAATACCAGCAGAATATGTCTCTTTAAAGGATCTGTTGTTTACCATCAATATGCACAAGGAATCCATTTAGAATTCTATTCTATCTCTTACAAAAAGTCAGTTTACATATCTTTAAAGATGTCCTTGGGTACATAAATATATATAAAGTTAATTTTCATTCAAAAAGCATGGTTTAGACTTTGGAAATTAGTAAGTTTTGAAATGGCTTATAATTGATATATACTGGTTTTATTTCAAACACTGGGTCAGGAAGTAATAGAAAAAGCTCTGTAAAGAAAGAAAGATCTTGGAGACTTCCTTTAACCAAGCAGAGCTTCCTTGTAGTCAAAGCAAAAGAAGCATATAATATTAGTGCTCTATATGTGCAATAAGAATTATAATGCATTATACTGTTATATACAAAATAAATAAATAAATGATTCTACACACTGTTTATTTTATTTTTTAAAGTAAGAGTATGTCAACATATCTGCCAGGTTTTTTTTGTCTCCTATCATTGAATCCAAGAAATTTATCATATTGATCATTTAAATTTATCATATTGATCATAATGGTCCTCTTTAGAAATATAGGAGAAAAAAACTTGATGTTTATATCTTTGTTATCCCAATAACAGAGAATAAGGATAGTATTGAATTAGGACAACGTCAACATCCTCTCATCAACAAAGTACATTGGCTTCAAGTGATAAAAAGCAATCTGGAGGTTAAAGCTAGACATTTTAGATGAATCGGGTGCTACTATTAGTTTGCCCTTGCAAAAAATCATCCACCTCAACTGTAGTTAACGTTTTTTATTAGTGGAAATACATGTTTATTAAAGAAATGCCAGAAATTTTTGTCATGTGCTTTAACTGCATGTCAATTCCAGATTTAATTTCTAGCATATTTCTAAAGCAGAAATGTTCAGAATTTATGACAACTTTAATTTATTTATTCAGCAAACATAAATTTGCATGCCTCTTATATGCCAGGAAACAAATGATAATCTTGCCTCAGGGATCTCATAGTCTGGTATTTATTACAATTATTTCTTTGGTATTCAGACTTAAGCGATTTTACAATTTATTTTGTCTCTACTGGGTATATTCAGTGAAATAAATTGTTGAGAGATTTTGTTTTACATTGGACTAATTTGTGATTCAGTATGATGAAACAAAAATCAATCCCCTTCTGTGACACTGGCCCTCATAAAGTCAACATGGCTTAGGTACATTAGACTATAAATTCCAAAATGCACAAGTGACTCAGTTGCATTTCCATTGGATGAACAGCAGTACATGCCCAACTTATATCTTTTATTTCAACACAGTCCAGACTATGGTTTCAAAAGAAAATAGCTATTTTCCAATTATGAAATATAGCGAACTGAATTTTTAGTTTTGTAATTAATATATCCACTGAAAGACAATGTTTGGTTTTCCTGGTAATTTTTTCCTGCTTTGAATAGAACTTGAATAGTTAAACCCCAATATGATGTTTTGCATGAAGGGCTGACCAGTTACTCCCCATGACAAATGCTGATAAATAGAATTAGTTATTAAATACCTCCAATCTTAAGTCTGAAGATCATCATTTTCAAAATTAAGCTTCAGTTTGGTTATAAAGCATATAAAGAAACATGTATCAAAATGGACAACACAATTACTATAGATTATCAGAGACATGGCTTTTTCTATTAAAACATAATAATCTTGTGCATTTTCCATAGCTGAGTCAAATCATCTTGAGAAAAAGAAATGTAGCTGTATTTGTATTCTGTTGCTTATTTGCTTTTTAAATCAGAAAAGAAAAGAAAAAGAAAAAAGGACCATGGGGTTTTCAGGGCTAAGGTTACTACCAAAATAGCATTTAAACAGTGGGAGAGGAAAAAAGAAATAGGAAAGCCAGTCTTGACAAGAATGCTCTTTAATTTTGCAAATGTGATGTGTGCTTTTGCTTGGACATAGGGCTAATTATTTCCACTAAGATGCTGCTATAAAATAGAAACACTCAAGAGGCAGCTTTGTGCATTTCTTTGTAAACCAATGCCTGGATTGAGTGATTCAGTGTAATATAACAGAATCATCTCTGAGCCAAGGACTCATCAAGGTCCAGTAAACAAACCACAGTGAAAGGCTACCACGGGGACCACGGCTGAGGTACCACAGAAGGCACCCACTTCCTTGACTTTAGCAGAGCAAGGGCTCCATGGCACTTTTCAGCAACTATGTGCTCAGTTGCCTCTCCAGTCACTGCTGAGAGCTAAAATCTCCTCAAAACAGGGACATGTAAAAAAAAGACATTTTTGTGCAATTGTTTTGTTGGTATGCAATGCAAGGTAAATTTTGGGAGGCTAAATTTCCACTAAAAATATTATATTTCATGGTACTCAAAATAAAATTTAGGGGCTGGGGGTGTAGCTCAGTTGGGAAGCATTTGCCTAGCATGAATGAGGCCCTGGGTTCAATTCCCCGCACCAGGGAAAAACAAACAACAACCAAAAAAGTTTAAAAGCTAACTTGGATTATGCTGGTCACATAAGACATGAACACAAACATCATCCTTTTAAAAAGAAAGAAGAGGAATAAACAGTATTGAGATGCAATTATTTGTAGTCTAAAAATTAACTGTCCATCATCAAGCCTACAGCACGCAACTGTGAGTCAGCCAACCACTCCTCCACCCCCGCCTCATTGTTATTTAACTGTGGAGGTCTCCTGGCAGGTAGAGACTAACTCAAAATAATGCAGATGCTATAAACTTGGGCATTGCAAAGAATTAGATCCCTTTTTCTCTTAAAGTGGTATTCTTCACACATTATTTTACTGTATTCCAGTTAACATCTTACATATTGACATCTTAAAAATGAGGTTTCTGGCATTTTTCAACTTTTAATATAGCACTCAAAGTTATAGTAAACAGGTACAAACAATGTTATAGTAAACATGTATACAGACAAAATTGTAGTAAACAGATATACAGACAAACCCATTTCTCTACAAACCATGTAAATTCTTTTATTCTATTCTCTTCTTCCACACAGAAATATCTAGTTCCTCTCTCAATTCTCAAAAAGGCTGATTAACAATCAGTGAGGTCCCCTGTCTGCAAGGACAGCCTGTGTCTTGTCACACAGCACCGCATGTTACAGTTTTCATTCCTCAGTAGCCTGAATGGTCTTAATGTGAATTTAAAATTTTTAATTACTAACTAATCTGCCCTGGAGCTGTTCATGATTTTTGCAAGCTAAAACACAGAGCACAAGAGAAGGAGAAGATCCATGGCACCACAAGTCTCCACCCTGATTACACTGCATCCAAGCCCGCGGGCCACATGATTCCTAATAAAAAGTTTTCAATAGGACACATAACCCCTGAAGAAGTTTCTCAGGCTGCCTAATAGATTACCACAGGAGCACTGGGATTACAATTGCATATGTATCCACGTGAACACAGAGCATTTTAAGTACTCAGTTTCCAAACAGACCAAGAAGTTACAATCATTTTTACATGCTTTAAGTGATGAAGTTAAATATATCACTTACAGGATAAACAGCCTCTGAAATGATCAGCTCAAAACTTCAAAGACCTGAATCTTGAAAGCAAACTCCAGACACATGCAAATAACCCCAAAATGAAATGGGAAGGGTTGCATAGACTGTTCCTATGAGCCAACAACTTCTTGCAGCACCAGAACAATACTGTATCTCTGTAAAAGGGAGATGGATGGTACTAACCATGCCCATTGTAGAAATACAGTAATGAAAAAGAATCTCAGACTGGTTATATGGCCAAGTTCATATGGAGCTCTTTCTAGAGAGGTGATTCCATAGAATTGAAAAGACAGTGTACTTGTCTTGGCACACTTTCAGTCAAAGCTCCTGTCTTTATCATTACAATGTCTCCATTTTTTTTTCAAATTAGTTGAAGAGGGAAAACTCAGTTGTTTTCTCTATACAACTCAGAGAGCCTTCATTTTTTTTGGGGGGGGGGTGGCGGGGTTGGGTACTGAGGATTGAGCCCAGGGGTGCTTACCCACTGAGCCACATCCTCCAGTTCTTTTTTATATTTTATTTAGAGACAGGGCCTCACTAAATTGCTTAGGACCTTCTCAGTTGATGAGGCTGGCTTTGATCTCATAATCCCTCTACCTCAGCCTCCTGAACTGCTGGGATTGGAGGCATGTACCATGTGCCCAGTTAAAGCCTTCACATTTGATAGCATACATTTGGGGGTTTTGTCATACAACCACCAATATTCTGACATCAAGTGGATGTCCTACAACTCAATCCAATTCTGACACTATGTACCTGCAGTTACTGCACACCCTATGGGTTAAAGGCTCACCTCACACACTGCCCCCACTTTACACATGAACCAAAACAATCATCCACCAAGTTACTACCCACATTTCTATTGAACTTAGCAACAAAATGGAGGTATTCAAAATCAGGTTTGATAATTTGCTGCAATGGCTCAGGAAAACACTCCTTTATACTTATCTGTGTATTAAAAAAGATAAAAGGTCCATATGAATGGGTGGATGAAGAGTGCACAGAGGTAGGCCTGGAAGGTCCTGAGTGCAGACACCTCTGTCTTGGTGGAGTGAGTTGAAGGATGCTACCCTCCTGCCATATGCATATGTTCACTGACAGGAGACCTATCTGAACTCTCTCTTATGGAATTTTTACAAAATTTTCTTCACAGAGACATGATCAATCATTAATCAACTTCCCAGAGTCTCCTTCCCACAGGATAAAGGGTGGGAGCTCAAAATACCAGGCTTCTACTCAAAGCTTTGTCTTCCCATCGAGGACCCCTCAAGATTCACCTTATTATGACAAGGGATATGTCTATCACCCAGGAAATTCCAAGAGGGTTAGGAGCTCTAGGTTACAAAATAGGGTCAAGAACAACCACATCCAAATGTCTCAAATCTGTTCTTCTAAAACTACTAGTTAATATGCATATTTTTAAATGCTGAAAGAGTTTAGTTTCTACTACTACTAAGGCACATTAATTGTATAACTTTGTTCATATATGCATCATGAATATACATCTATAGAAATCATGCAAACTTTGCTGAAGGTTTTATCCCCAAATTCACTGTGTCCAGAAACACATTTGCTATCCCCAATAAATTTCTCCTCCTTAATGTGACATTAGTAACTACAGGTACATAATGTCAGAATTGGATTGAGTTGTAGACATTCACTTGGTGTCATCGAGAATTGGCTGATGTATGAAATAAAAAACAAACAAAAAAACACAAATCAAAAGCTACTAGGTACTAAGTATGCTTAACTTTTTTTTCATATGATGTTTTCCTTTATACTTCTTATACTCCACATTGAATAATTCAGTTAGTACAATAGCAAAGAAACATTATTCAACATTCCTGTACTTTCTTATTCCTATTACTCTGGTACCTTGATTCCAATGTGCTTCCTGTAACACATACAGCTATGTGAATGCAAAGGCTTCCTTCTCCATGCAACCCTTCCAGAAACTAAAAATGTAGAAGGTACAGTGTTGACATTCCCATTTTTTATCTCTGAACAGTTTTGTACTGAGTCACATGATAACTTAAGTGTACAGTGAGGCCCTTTTTTGTCACTTTGGATTATTTGTGTATTTCTCTATTCTATAAGATTAGGAATTACTCTAGACTAAGGACTAACTCTTCTATCTCCAGTACCTAATCCATGGTAGGTATCTCTATGTTCATTAAGCAAATTACTGGATGGACAGATGAATATGTAGAATTAGGCTCCATTGCCTAAATAAACATATGGATGAATAAGTGAACAGAACTAAATATGGAAAATCTGAGGGTGAGAAAGGTCCCTTTAGAAAATGGAGGGAAATGCTTCAGTAAAAATCTATTTTCAAAAGCTCAGGCACTTCTTCACAAATTACTATGTGAGTAGAGTTCCCTGAAACCTCTTACTGAACAAATATTCCACATATACACCATCCCCCCCCCCAGATCCATGAGTCAAAGCAGCTTTACAAAGGTGATTCAGAGGCAGATTTGGGAAAACATACAACACATGCTTGACTCACGAGAAATCAGAGATTTACTAGCCTACTTGAGGTGGTCAGGTGACTCACTAGGTTTTAAATTTGAAATTTGCTTTGGCTCAAAAACAGAAACTTCAACGTTGTAGGTTAACAGTCTATGTTTCTAGGATTTTTCAAATACCTTTTAATTACAACAACACAGTCTACTGTAGACATAATCTCCCTTTGTCACGTACGTTTAATATTTTAAGCATGTGATTATTGTTCTCACAGTGTATAATTATATTCACCAATAAATACTAACACATCTAATTCAGTTCCACCAGAGTGAATATAATTCAGAAGGATGAGATCTATCTTCTAATTAACTCATTCTTCCCTATATTGGAATAATTAAAAATAATAGGATGGATCATCCTTTAAATTCTGAATGGAACAGGCACATTATAAGTAGATTTTGCCCCAATTATGGATATAGTCAACTTAATGTTAATCATAATTATTTTGTTAAACCTTCTGAATGTTTTTCTCTTTATAGGAAAGCCATACTCAAGGGACACTGTCACTTACATGACTAATTTCAATGGTAAAATATGAAAGATATAAATATGCCTGATATCTTCAATCTGGTTTTAAAATTGAAAGCCAAACACAGGCCTAAATTCAAGGTCCAATTTGGTTCATACAATGTAGTCAAAAACAAGCCACTTATTTTTTGGGCCTTCATTTCCTCATCGATGAAATAAGCACATCATTTATATATCAGAGTTCTCTATATCTCAAGAGTTATCCATACCTCACACAAGTGAGAGTCTATGTGAAAGTGCTTCACAATCAGTCAACTACTGTCCAAATAATAACAGTGATTCTGAGTTTGTGTGCACAGTAAGATTGCTCAAACAATAACATCACTGCTGAATAAACCCATTAAAATGTAATGGTTTATGGGAGGCATGTGTAGATATCACCTTAAAGAATGAAAGCTACACTACATGAAAACCTCATGGCATAATCTTATCCATATATAACCCTCTAGGTTTTGAGACTTTAGAGTGAGAAGATTAAAGCAAAATCCCGCTAAAATAATAAGACAGGAATGCATACAAGCATTTGGGCATAATGTGACTGAGATCAGTGGCAAAGACAGTCTTGCTGCCATAAGAAACTAGACTAAAGGTATTTCACCAGGTGGAAATGGAGAGTTGATGAATATCATCAAATCATAAAGCATGGCCCTACTGGAAATAAATTTCTCAGACCTGAGTCCATCTTCCTGCAGAATTAGCCTTGTTTGCTATGTTCCTTTTGTGTCACTTAGTGAATTTGAGCTTTTGCCTAGTTGATCACCTTCAAGTATTCCCTGTCACCTACAAAAGAATCTGTCTTCCAAACTATCCTGTGGTCTGCTGTAGGAAACCATCCAGCCCCCACAACACTTCAAGCCTCCAATGGTTTATTTCACAACTCCGAATGCTTCAGCTGACACCCAGTGAGACCTGGGCAGTGTCCCTGAGCTGCTGGGACTTGGCATCCATGTACATGAATAGTAGGTGATGACACTCACCCTCCTTGCCATGGTGAACGTTAAATGACCCACACATGTGCCCTGCACAGAGTATTAGAAACTGATCCATGTTAATTACTGATACTTTCTGAACATGAACCACCAGATACTCCCCAGAGAGGACAAACTCAGCACTCGATCCTACCTGGTGAGGTCCCTTGGAATGGCTCTAGAACCCCAGTCAGCACCCAATTGCTTCCCCTGAGGTTCCCTGGGAACTGCTCCAGGACCCCAGCAGCACCCCTATTACCTTCCCTGAGGTCTCCTGAGAGCTGCTCTAGGACCCAAGAAGCACCCCAACCAGCTACTCTGAGGTTCCCTTGGAATTGCTCTAGGACCCCAGAAGCACCCCAACCACCTCCCCTGAAGTTCCCTGGGAGCTGCTCTGGGACCCCATCAGCACCCCATCCAGCTCCCCTGAAGTTCCCTGGGAGCTGCTCTAGGACCTCAGAAGCACCCCAACCACCGCCCCTGAGGTTGCTGGAAACGGCTCTAGGACCGGAAACACCTGCCCTCCAGATATGATTCCCTTATCCCCCTCCTGTTTCTTGGCAGAAAATTCTTCCCACATCTGAAGGCAGGGCAAACTCCTCTATTTGGCATGGAAAATTATCTTCTTTCATAAAGAACTTCTGCTCTAGTGAACATCAAACTCTGAACCCTTTGGACCCAAAAGACCTCAGTGCATATCTGACAAATTCTCAGAAATTGTATTGTGGTTGCAATTACACACACACACACACACACACACACACACACACACACCAACTCTGCTGCATGACTGCTCAAGTTCTATTCATAGAGCTATTTTTAGTGCACCTCACTATTAAGTTTAATTTGATACCCCCATTTCTTTCAGGAAGCTGATCCTATTAAATTTACACATGAGGCTTCCCATGGTCACAGTGTGGCTGCCACAGCTCCAGATCTTATACCCACATCCATAAAGAAAGTATGACTCTCTTCCCCACAACAAAAATTCTGGAGCCAAAATTTTATGGATGAACCCTATTGAGTGTACAATTTTTATTCCTGCATCAAGGGCAAAGTTAATCCCATTTTAATCATCCATGAAGAGTTATCAAAGAGAAGCTCCTCAAAGAAGATTGAAGTTAAAATGAAAGTGGAGTACTGTGTATCAAAAATATAAGCCTGATGCCAAACTATTGAGATTTTGCATCTTTCTTTACCACAAGTTAAAAATTGTTCCTAATCACAGTCCTCGGTCGAAATCTTCCCTCACTTTAGGTTATATTTGTTTGGGGCAATTTAAGCCCAGACTCCAACACTTATTCAGCCAAGATAGAAATCAGGAATACCATCCCATTCACAATATCCTCAAAAAAATAAAATACTTGAGTACTTATCTAACCAAGAAGAAGATTTTACAATTAAAATCATACAACACTGAATAAGAAATTGAAGAAGAGCCTAGAAGATGGAAAAGACCTCCGATGTTCTTGTATTGGCAGAATGAATATTGTCAAAATGGCCATACTACCAGTATAATAATATACAGATTCAATGTCATTCCCATGAAAATGTCGATTATGTTTTTCACAGAACTTGACAAAACAGCCCTAAAATTCACTTGGGAGTATAAGAGACACAGAATAGTCTAAGTGATACTAAGCATGAAGAGTGACATAGGAGGCATCACAATGATGTAGATGATTTCAAACCATTCTGTAGAGCTGTAGTTAGAGAAACAGCATGGTTTGGCATAAAAACAGGCATGAAGACCAATAGAATAGACTAGAAGACACAGAAACAGACCCGTACACTTACAGCTATTGGACACTTGACAAAGTTTCAAAAAATTTATGTTGGAAAAAAGATAGTCTTTCTAAAAATGGTGCTGGGCAAACTGGATATGCATATGTAGAAGAATGAAACTGGACCCCTGTCTCTCACCCTGCACAAAGTAAAGTCTAAATGGACCCAAAGCTTAGGAATTAGAACAGAAACCTTGCAAATTCTCAAAGAAAACATATGGTCAATACTCCATCATACAGATGCAGCACCAGCTTCCTCAACAAAACCCTACACCCCCCAAAATAAAACAATAATCAGTGAGTATGGTGACATAAAATTAAAAGCTTCTGCACAGCAAATGACATGATTAAGGGTGTGAAGAGAGCACCTACAGGATGGCAGAAGACCCTGGCCAGCTTCTTGTGTGAGGGGGATTAATACCCAGAACACATAAAGAACTCAAAAAAACTTACCATAAGGAAACAAATAACCCAATCAATAAATGGGCAAAAGAACTAAACAGACACTTCTTCAAAGAAGAAAAACAAGTGACAAAAATATATGACAAAATGCTCACCAGCCCTAGCAATCAGAGGAATGAAAAACAAAACTGCACCAAGATTTCATCTCCTTCTGTCTGAATGGCAATTCTCAAGACCACAAAGAATTATAAATGCTGGGAAGAATGTTGGGGAAAAGGCACATTTCCACATTGCTGGTGGAGCTGCAAATCAGCATAATCACCCTGGAAAGCAGGATGGAGATTCCTCAAAAATTAGAAATGGAACTACCATGGGACCCAGCTATCCCATTCCCTGGTACTTATCCAAAAAAATCTAAAATCAACATACTACAGTGAAGTGGGCACATCAACATTTACAGCAGCATAACTCACAACAGCCAAGTCATGGAATCAACCCAGATGCCTGTCATAGATTTCTGAATTAAGAAAATGTGGTCTATCCCCACAATGGAGTTGTACTCAGCCATAAGGAAAAATAAAATCATGGAAGAGGAGAACACTGTGCCAACTGAAATAAGCCAAGTCTCAGTGACTCAAAGGTCAAATGTTTTCTCTCAAATGTGGAAACTAGAGTGAAATAAAGAAAAAAGGTAGGAGAGTGTCGAGGGAAGGTCAGTGGAGTAGAAATAGACCAAGAGGGAGGATGGAAGGACAAGGACAAGACAAGGGAGTGAATTCTGAAAAACCATGTATGTGCATATATAAGTATACCACAGGGAATTTCGACTTTATGTATCAGTGGAAAGAACCACTCAATATAAATAAATAGATGAGAAACATCTATAGAGTGGAGAAAGGAGAATGGGGGAAGGGAGGAGGGAAGGGGAAGGAGACCATGAGCTGAAATCAAATCCCATGCATTTATGATTTTGTCAGGATAAATGCAACTACTAGGAATTACTACCATGCTCTCTAAAAAATTACCTGCTATCAATACCAATTGGTGTCATCTGTTATATGTGTCCTGGCATCATTAAAATAAAAAATGCGTGTGATTTCTCAGTCTCTGCCTATGCTCTCAAGTTTGGTGCACACAAAGAAAGGAACATGGCTTCCATTATAATAAAAAAAATCCTTATAAATCCTTATAACACCATTCCAAGAATTTTCTTTTAAAGAAAAATGAAGGAAAAAAAGAATACAGGGAGGATGGAGTTGCGGGAGGTGGGGAGGAGGGAGGGAAGGAAATAGTCTGTCCTCCTTATCCATTGTCCTTGGACAACAGCAGCATCTATCCCACCCACTACTCTGACATCTCCGCCATCTTGGTTTGCGGGCTCTGCTTACTGGCAGCTTCAAACACAATATGAATGTAGTGCATCTTTAGCATAAATTGAAATTGCAACTCTTGTGATCCTGGAGGATTGGCACATGCCAGCAGAGTGCTTGGCAACAAGAATGAAGCAAGGGTCTAGAGTCACTTCTCAAGTGAGAGTCATTGACAGTTGACAAGTGGAGAGGAAAAGACCAAGGACAGCAGTGCTTTATAAGAGAGCAGCCTGAACTGCTAGACACAGTGAAGCTCCTGGGGACTGCAGAAGCCCTTGAATATTTCTGCTGAATTGACCCTTTCAATGATCCTATTGGCAATGTCAAATGTGAAGTTAAAAATTCAGTATTATGTGTCAATATAAAATTGAATAAGAGTCACAGATGATCTGCATGCTATACATTCTTTGTTCTGCATATTAGAACATGGGAATTATTAAACCTGAGTTTTCTTTAACATAAGATCAAGTGAACTTATTATAATAATCTGAATTTCATTTCTCAAGAAAGACTTCCAATCAATATTTTTCTCATTTTTTAATTTTTTCAATTCTTGTGAAATTTTGGTTCCCATTTTAATTAGCCAAATATTCTCTGAGTAAAGAAAAATTCCCCATAATACCCTCTTATTTGTGAATGGCAATGATCATTAAAATGCACATTTTATGTGTCCTGGCATCATTAAATTAAAAACTACGTGTGATAGAATATTTGAAAATATTCTTAGAGGAGAAAAGAACTCTCCCTTCTTTCCCAAAATAGCACCTTCCTTCCTGCCTCTGAGCTTCTGCATATTCTGTTCCCTCTGCCAGAAATCCTCTCCCATGTGTGCATGTGGGGCTCACTCCCTAGTCTCCTTCATGTCTGGTAGGTGTGACCTCATGGATTCAGCTTACATGACATTCGGAGTCATAACAACATGGTTGCCCCAGAGTCCCCCAAGGGGTACTGTCCTGTCATTTCCCAGCACCCTAAATGCTGTCAAAACCACTGAGTGCTGGGTGGAGTTTTTGCTGCCAGCCTGGCTCAGGCATGAGTCTGACTGGCTGACATTCACCTTAGGTGGGTTTCAGTCAAGAAGAGGTAACCTGCACCTCAGTCCTGTGTATGGTGCAGGAGATGGGGATGGGCAGGGCCAGGACCCCCCTGCCCCAGCTAGCATCTTCCTGTGAGGGGAACTGAGGCTTCTGTGATTAAGGGAGGAAGTCAGATGACCACCCTCAAGTGCACTGACCTGCACCTTGCTTGTACACACATGGTTAGCCCTGAGCTATGTGCCTCTCTGTGCCTTTTCTGGGGAAAAAATTCATGGGCACTAGAGCATTCACATCAAGTTCAGGTGTTGATCAGTGCACATCAACCCCAGATCTGCAGGGAGGAAAGGGGAACCAGCACAACCCAGCACAGAGGAGCTTACTGTGTCTTTGGGCCTTGAGCTATGTGCTCAGCCCTTTCTGGGACCAGAGTATGGACTTTCCTTTTCATCAACCACCAGCCCCACATCTCACTCCATTCTTTGTTTGAGATGCCAAGCACCTAAACAGGTACCCCCTGGAAACCCCTGCCCATGCACCAGCAACATGCAGACATCTGACCCAGATTTAAGGGACCCACTAGGCTTGCTTCCCCCAGGATGATGGTTCCACCAGAAAGTGTCCCAGTGGTTCCTCCTGTGCAATCCTGAGCCTTGGCCTCCCTTCTCAGTCTCGGGGCCTCCAGGGGCTGCCATCACAGATCTGGGGAAGGCATAAGTGGCCATCACCTCCATTTAGCCCCTCCCCAGGCCCCAGTTAGAGATGTCACCAACACTATAGGGAGGGAGGGATCCTGTGGACCAGAGGTCCTCAGATTCAGAAGCACACAGGATCACTGGTGCCACCAGGTATACTTCACAGTTCTGTGCACACCCTCCAGAGCTGAGACTGGGCTGGTCAAGAGGACACTCTGACATGGGCTCCAGGGGGTCCCTCTGCCATGAGCTACAGGCAGCCCTTACCAGACAGTGCACTGTGGGGCATATTTCCGGGGCTCCCATCATGTGGGAGGAAGGTGAGATCACCTCACAGCCCCAGAGCTAAGCCCAGCCCCAGGCACAGTGCCTCTGCTCTGGTTAAGGGGAGCATACAGATCCTGTCTGTTTGGCCAACTGATCTTCCTATGATCAATTAGCAGAGAGCCACTTGCATCCCAATAGGGATCTGGAGGCTGGCAAGGCGGGCCCCAAGTGTGCCTTTCAAAATGGGATATAAACTTGAAAGATGACAAGGCAGAGTAAGGAGCCCTGAGAGCAGGCAGGGAACTCTCTCTGCACACCTTCCAGGAGGTCCTGGCCCAGTGTGTCTTCCTTCTGCAGAAGCCTGCCCAGGAAGCAGAGAACCTTGAGGATGTGAATTTTTGGCCTCTGACTTGGAAAGAGAATGGGAGGACTAGCTGACCACGGAAACTGGGAAGATGCATCTGCCAAAAAGATGAGCTGGATAGGCCAGAACAAGCTCCAGGGTAGTGCAGGAAGGGATTCGGGCGCAGGTGAGGATCCCCAAATGTGCCCTGGCTCTTGGGATGGGCTGCCAGCTCTGGTCTCACCACTTAGCGTAACTGTCCATCTGAGAAAGTTCATTGTGGTGCTTCAAAGTAGTCCATGAGCCAGGTTGAAATGTTGTCACCTCTCCATCTCTCACTCAGACACACTCTGGCTTTGCCCTGGTACTCTGGGCAGTCCTGTTCTTAAAGAGATGTTGGACACCTGGGTACTCACGCCTACAGTGACAACTTCACAGCTCACCTGCCATCTGTATTAAGATGGTCATCAGAACTGCACAGAACTTTCTTCCAAGTACCAAATTCATAGGCAAAGGACCACCAACACTGCCTCTTAGAATTTCCAAGAAAAATAAAACAGCCCAAGCCAAACTCAAGAATAATCCACCCCAAAATAAAAACAGAACTCCCATTCTGTGCCCTTTTAGAAATGACCAGCAACCACCATGTGGACAATACCAGACACTGGAGTTTCAAGGTGCTGCTCACATCAAGTGCCTGGCACCATAGGATGTGTGTGTCCCTATGCTCCTTGCAACTGTCCTCCCATGCATGACCCCAGAAGCACCCAGGTTCCTAGCCACACACCATGCAGCCTCAAGGGGGTCTGCTGGAGCGCAAGCCATCCTACATCACTCAAAATCACACTGGAGCCTTCTGCTGTGGGGCCTGTGCTGTGCCCCTGCTGGCAGAACCAGCTGGAAGCCAGTGTGAAGGGAGGCTGGACACAGAGGCAGGCTGGTTTACACACCTACTAGGGATCATGCCCCAGGAACTTGGCTCTACTGGAACCTCTCATCTGACATCCCTCTCCCTGAAAATCACCCTGCTGCCTGCTCAAGGGTGCCTCTGGGCCACCTTAAGCTTAAGTCCCCCACTGTGCTCTGTTCAGGGTGCACCAGCCGCTACCTGCCTTTGCAAGGCCACTCTCAGCCCTCTGAACCTTTCCCCTCACACTTGGGGGCCCCTGATTGTCTGGACCTTTCATGTCCATCCTTCAAGTCTCAAGGTGATGGCCTTTCCTACAGAAAGCCCTACCAGGACAAAAGATCAGGCTGTCCACTGCTTCCATGCATTGCTTTCCTTCAGAGCACCCACCACGCTACATCCACCATGCATGCTTTATTAGTGTTGTCCCTCCCAGACTGCGTGAGTCCTCATCTTGGTAATTATTGAACACCCTCCTCTTGGTACCCTGCCCTGCACACACTCAGTGCTCAGGATGCAATTGTCCAATTAAACAACAAATGCTGTGGGCACCTGCGACTGACACATCTGGAATTTTTCCTGCTCAGAAGAGGTCCAGCAAACTGCTGTCAAAGGAAAACTGCTCAAGTCTCCCAGCTTGGGGATGATGGCTCCCCTGCCACCCATGGCCTAGAGCTGCTAATGAGAAATATGCCTTCTTTAGAGTCCTATTAGAGCCAATGTTTCAAATCTAGGCACAAAGGCAAACAAGGAAGCAGGGATGGAGGTCATCTTCAGGGATGGAGGTTGTCTTCAGGGCCCTAGGACTGAATTAACTTGCCCTCTCATCCACTCCCTAGGACCACTACTGAGGACGGCTCAAGGCAGCCACCATGAAGGCTTCCAAGTGTTCTCACTTTACCTTACTTGCTCCTCATGAAAACACATGACAGCTGCAGAGAAACAATCCATATTCTCACAATCTCCCAGGGTTAATGCAAAACGGGCTGCAATAGGATTCTGGTAGGAGGACCTAGGAAGAGTCAACCAGCCAGGACCACACCTATGTGCACCGTCTTGGAGGTGAGATCTAGGCTGTGGTTTCAACCCTCTCCCTGTGACAGTTCCTGAAAAGGCAGCTTACAGAAAGGCCAGGAACAGTATCCCCATGCCCTAACATCCAGGTTCAAAGCCTAGCTTTGCCCCGTTGGACCTGTGAATCTGAGGCCTCAGTGTCCCTGTCTACAAGGTGAGAACAAGCATGCTAATGTGGGTGGCACCCCCAGGCACTGAATGAACACATGCACACACACCTAAGCACAGTGCCTGCCTTGACTGTGACAAATGCCTACTTGGTCCTCCTTCTGCTGTAGTGTGCCATAAACTCAAAAACCATTTTTGTAACTTTCTAATATTCAAATCAGTTTCGATTCTCAGCCCCTTTGGCCAGGGTAGTTTTTAAAATAAAGCTGGAAGAAATCTCTTCTTAGATTTTCTGCACCCTCTTGGGGATCAAGGGTAGTGGATGGTCCCAGGGTTCTGAGGCTGGAAAAGAGGAGAAAGAAAAGACAAATAGAATTTTTGTCATCCTCACACGCAGGCCCTGCAGCCTCAGCACTGTGCCTCCTGGTCCTTCAGGTTAGCCATGGGTGAGAAGGGGGTTCTAATTCTCACCTGACAGGCCAGGAGTTTGTCTAAGCTCACTATGTTCCATTCCCCAAACCCTGGGAAGATCCAGTGCCTCCAGGGGCCAGGCAGGTAGTGTAGAGGTAGTTGCTTGGCAGGTAGAGACTGGGAACCTGGTGATCATGTTCACAGGTCCCACCCAGAGGCTGCCCCTGTTAGTTACCTCAGGCCCCTTTCAACCTGGAGAGGAGGCAGCTGTCTGGCAACAGGACCTGCCATTCCCATGTCATTCACACCACTGGGCAGCAGAGCTGCAGCTGGGGCCCATCTGCAGAGGCAGTCTCAGAGGAGCTCCTGCCCCTTGTCCTTCTGACTATTCTCCAGGGCAATTCTTCTCCATTTTTACAGTTTGAGGCATACCTCCTGAGACCACACTTCACAGCAAACTTTAATGGTGGATGAATGGATGGATGGTGGAGGATGAGTGGATAGATAAATGGGTGGATAGAGGGATGAATGGTGGATGGGTAGTGGATAATGAATGGATGTATGTATGGATGGATAGGAGGATGGATAGATGGATGGTAGATGGAAGGATGGATGAATGATAAATAGATGGTAGTTGGATGGATGGATGGAGTCAAACAGAAGGACAGACAGATGGAGATAGGTATTTCTCAATCTCAAGGATAAGCCTCTTAGAAGTCATTATCATTTTTTACTCCAGACTTCCAATGTCCTACCTGATCCAGTCATAGCAGCTCCATGAATGACTACCTACAACAATGTTGGTGATATTTACAAACTAAGATTACAAATAAGATTATAAAAGCTATATCTGATACTGCAGCCAAAAAAGTTACCCACAGTAGCTTTCCAGCCTACAGGAGAAGAAAAGACCACTGAGGAATGGCACAGTGTGGAGGTTCTCATCTACATGGGGGCACACAAAAACCAAGAAAACCAAGCTACAGCTAACATTGCATTGAGTGACCTTCCTGCAAGGCCAAAGTCCATCATCTGCACACAGACCAGAGACCAAACTATTCTTAATTATTCTATAACCCAGAGAACGAATTTGGGTGCTCACATTCAAAACTTCTCTCTAGATGTTCAAGCCAAAAAAGCTCAGGACCCTCTTTCTTTGACAGTATCCACCCTATACTCCAGATTCCTAAAGTGTACACCACCACTTCTGACAGTCTTTAGACATAGCCTCCAAATACTGTCCAGAGAAATAAAATTTAAAGAAGCCTAAGGTCTCAAGATGTGTTTCAAAGAGAGCTCAAGATGTGTTTCAAAGAAGACCAATGTTGACCAAATAAATCATCACTCTGCCTGGTACAAAAGCAAGCAGCATCTATTCATTTTCTCAAGTGTGTCAGGCATTGCTTTCATTAGTTGTCATTGCTCCAACATTATTCTTCATACATACAACACTTCAATCTCAGTATGCCACTTTCCAGTATTCAAAAGTAACAATTACCCCAGTGCCTGTGCATGTCCAGACCACAGCTTGGTCTGGCCTTTCGTCCATTCCAGTCATCTAACCCTACCTACCTCCTGCCATGGATCCCTCTGTACTCTTGCTCCATTAAACATCAACAAGTATTTAAGCACCTGTTGGGCTCAGAAAATATGGACACCAGAAATTTAAAAAAAAAAAAAACACCAGAGAGTTCTGGCAAGGACTCAAACTAAAAAGTTTCTTCTCAGCAAAAGAAACAATCTGTGAGTGGAATAGAGAATCTACATCTTGGGAGTGAATCTTTACTCCTCACACAACAGATAGAGCACTAATCTCTAGTGTATATAAAGTTAAACACCAAAAACCCCCCAAATAACCCAACCAAAAAATAGGCCAAGGATCTGAACAGATACTTTTTAGAAGATGAGATACAATCAATCAACAAACATATGAAAAAATGTTTATCATTTATAGCAATTAGAGAAATGCAAATTAAAACCACTCTAAGATTTCATCTAACTCCAGTCAGAATGGCAGCAATTATGAATACAAACAACAATAATTGTTGGTGAGGATGTGAGGAAAAAGGTACACTCATATACTGCTGGTAGTACTGCAAATTGGTGCAGTCAATATGGAAAGCAGTATGGCGATTTCTTGGAAAATTGGGAATGGAACCACCATTTGACCCAGCTATCCCTGTCCTCAGTCTATACCCAAAGCACTTAAAAACAGCATACTACAGGGACATAGCCACATTAATGTTTATAGCAGCACAATTCACAATAGCTAAACTGTGGAACCAACCTAGATGCCCTTCAATTGATGTATGGATAAAGAAAATGTGGCATATATACACAATGAAATATTACTCAACAATAAAAGAGAATAAAATCATGGCTTTTGCAGGTAAATTGATGGAGTTAAGAGAAGATAATGCTAAGTGAAGTTAGTCAATCCCCCCAAACCAAATTCCAAATGTTTTTTTTTTTTTTTTTCTGATATAAAGAGGCTGATTCATAGTGGCGTAGGGAGGGGGAGCATGGGAGGATTGAACAAACTCTAGTAGGACAGAGGGCTTTGAGGGGAAGGGAGAAGGTATGGGGTTAGAAATTATGGTGGAATGTGATGGACATTGTTATCCAAAGTACATGTATGAAGACACAAATTGGTGTTAATATAGTTTTTATACAACCAGAGATGTGAAAAATTGTGCTCTATATGTGTAATAAGAATTGTAATGCATTCTGCTGTGATAAGTAAATTAAAAAATTCTCATTAAAAAAACACTCTGAAACAAGTTTAAATGGTGAACAATAGAATCATACCCAAGTAAGGGAATCACAATGTGGTTAGAGTTCGAATAACTGACACAATATAGAAGAACCTAATCCTTATAACTTGGAAATTATTCTTTTGCTTATAGCCATGATAAAAACAATGGAGCTATGAGCAATTTTATACAGTAATAATCATATAGAAATTTTTATTTTTATCACTCTATATGAAAAAAATTAGAACTTAATTATGACTACTGTGCATTCATTTACTAGCAGGGAATGACAGACACTTTAGAAACAAAGTTATTTATGTCTATAAAACATATTTATTGAAAGATGAATATTGCAAAGATAATAAACATCTATAAATGTACAGAGGCAACTGCAGAAAGCTAGATAATACACATATTCCCAGCTGGAGGTACAAGGTTCCTTAGCTCTTGGAAAGTACCCCAGATGACAAGAATACCATCTGGTCCCATCAAGTATTTTGAGAAGCTCTGCTTTGCCATGCTCAATTTTCTTTTTCCAGCCTGGCCTCTCCTAACTGTTCTGTAAATTGTGAGCTTATCTACTCAAATGTCAGGTAACTGATATGAACCAAACTCTGTGTATTTGTGCATGCCTAAATCAAGAATAGATGTAATAAAAATCATTCTGAGGCATCCCTTGTTTTAGAGTAGGACGGATCTTAAAAACCAAATGCATGCATTATTAATAGCATCAATATGAAAGTTACTTCAGAATAACTAAATTTGTAAAGTATTACTGGAAAACAGAAATGGGAAGAAAAGTCTGGGATTTTAGTAACCAGATAGCACAGATGAAGGGGTCAAAAAATAGTGTCTAAAACAATAAATTATAAAAACTGAAATACATTTTGAAGTTTTACAAAGAGTTAAAATAAAAAATAATATAGCTAACAAAAATATGGAGGAGGAATTGGTAAGAGGTGTGAAAATATTTAAGAGAGAAATGTTACATTTCAATCTTTCTTATTATCCCTTTAGTATGTCTATTTTAACAAAATCAAGAAAGATTAATAAACATTATTTAAAGTAATGCAAGGAGGCTCAGATAAATGGAAGACTACATTTAGGAATGGGAGTTATTTGACTTCTATTTTAACTCTTTGTATTTAATTTTTTTTACATGTGGAGGTTTATTTTCTTTTCCAATAATGTTATATAATAAAGACCCACAAAATTAGTGGCATAAAAACAACGAGCACTTATTTCTTGCTAGCACAGTTCCAGTGTAGCTAGTGTGATTCTACTTTGGATTCTGGAGCTTTGGGTTTTCTCGGGATTCACAGACCACATTCTAGAAGCTAAATTGCATTAAAAATTATTAATCCTGGTCTTTTTTTTTTAAATGGAGTTGAAGAAGCTAAAGCAACCAATATAATTGTACATACACTGATCAAACTTGACTCAACCAAGAAAAACGTCCTAGCTCATGTCAAGAGAGGAGAGATGAGGAAGCACACTTCGCTATGAAATATTTGCATGGATATGAACACATAATTTGTATTTAGAGGAGTGAAGAAAATAGACCCATAGTTCAATTTACTGAACATCTATACATTACTTTAAGGCAAAAAAATACCTTTGAAATTTTAAATAAATATAAAAAAAAATATTTTTCTTCCATTTCCATGAACTTTCAATCTTTCCTATTTTTATCTTAGTAAAAACCTATAAAATAATAAATATTTATTTCTGGAAGACACTACATAATATATTTTTGTATATCTTATCTCATTTTGGATGACAATGACATTCATTACTCTTATTGACTTTCTCTTTAGCTTTTGTATCCTCTTTTTGCTGGATTAATGGTTTGTTGTGATCCTTGTTTTATTTAATTTTAACTTTTGCTTCTCATGTGAAATACATATTTGAAATGTTTTTATTAGAATATTTCATCTATAGTAAGTTATTTGGTACTTATAAAATGATTTTCACTTGATAATACAGCATCACTTGGATCAAATATACAGTGTGGCACATATTTGTAAAATGAACAATTTGTCAGTATTTTTAGAATGCAGAATTGATCTAGGCTTACCTGGGCACATCCTGTCAAAACACAGAAGAATTGTATTTCTTGCAGCTGTTTATTAAGCAGGTATCATACTTGAGTAATGTTGTTTAATTTTTTATGTTACCTATAATTAATAGTTTAATTTCTTTATTAGTGGAAGGTTTACTAAATCATTAAGTGCATTCACCTTGTAAATGACTACATAAAAGGCTTGTTGATAGTGCACTGATATATAAAGATGTTAATATACATAAATATGGTGTTAACAAAACAGTATTGAAGAACTAAAATATGAACTGTATCAAAAAGCACTGGAATTTTTACACATAGCACATCTGTTTGTACACAACTATTACACCAACAAATTATATAAATGAACATGCATGCTGTTTATCCCTTTCATATAATACAAAAATGTGAAAACAAAACCTGAATTAGATCCAACCTACCTCCCTATACATTTTGCCTTAACATATTCTTTTTTGGGGGGGCCAGGTACCTGAGATTGAAGTCGGGGCACTTCACCACCGAGCCATATCCCCAGCCCTATCTTGTATTTTATTTAGACATAGGGTCTCACTGAGTTGCTTAGTATCTTGCCATTGCTGAGGCTGGTTTTGAACTCTTGATCCTCCTGCCTCAGTCTCCTGAGCTGCAGGCATTACAGGCCTGTGCCACCATGCCTGGCTGCCTTAACATATTTTTTATGATTATTCTACATATAATTTGTCTGTTTTGTTAATTTAATAATTATTATAAGCTAAATCGAGAATTGAACCATTTCTTTCAACTTTATCATTCAGCTAACAAAGATGTATTTAGCCCTTCTTTTGTGGAATTTCTGTTAAACATTTGCTATTGAGGGTTGCAGAATAAATGAAACAAAATTCTCACAGAGAACTCCTATCCTAATGGAAAGATATTTGAATAAGGTATGAATGAACAGGAAGAAAACAGTAATGTGAATAATTGGAAGAACAGCATCAATAATAATAATGTTGATGCTACCTTATGAGAAACTGAAAAAAAAGACTTTGTGAGTTGAACCAAGATATTACATAAAGCAAATTATCAACATTTGAATTAAAATGACCAAAAACATATGTGATTCTATCAGAGTGTAAATGGATAGATGACAGTTCTTTCTTTTTTATAGAATTTTGCCCAAATTTTACCTAAAGTGGTACTCACTGTAATATTGAGAATCTACCATTGTTATCATCTGTATTACTTTGAAATCATTTGAAAAGTAAAGAATTTTTGAGAGCTACTTGAAGTTCTTAACAACTAATTAAAATTTCAGGAATATAAATCCACCTTTTTAAAAGAACTAAACCTTGGGCTGGGATTGTGGCTCAGTGGTAGAGCGCTCCCCCAGCATGGGCAGAACCCAGGTTCAATCCTCAGCACCACATAAAAATAAAGGCATTGTGTTGTGTCCATCTACACCTAAAAAATAAATATTAAAAAAAATAAAATAAAATAAAGATATTGTGTCCACCTAAATATTTTTTAGTTCCACTAAAAAATAAATATTTTTTTAAAAGGAACTAAACCATTAAGGTACCAGGTACTTGAAGCTGAGTAAATGTGAAAACATGACCCACTGATGTCTAAACAAACCAGAAGACTTATTACAACAGCTGTTATCCTCTGAAGTTCTCTGACTAAAGACTATTCAATTTTTATCATCTCAATATCTGTGTGTACTTAGGAAGATGATTGAGTAATTTGTTTGCTGATTCATATCATATTCATTTACATTTAATTGGTTTTTACCTTTGCATAAAGATTAACTCCACCAGTGACCAAATAAGTGCATTGAAAGGTGCATTTAAAATAAAAAGACTGGAGATTCAGGCCTGAAAGGAGCATAAAAGAGATAAATGAGTATTCATGAGAAAGACATTGTGGAAAGCAGAAAAACAAAAATCGATTAGCTTATCATACCTACAATGTAAATGAATATTAAGAGCTTATTTGAAGCACAGGCTTCATCAGGAATTTATGAAATTTTAGGTGAATAAAATTGGATTAATCAACTAGTAAAATGATTGCAGTTCTAGGAAAATAAGCAGATAATGACAATATCTTAAAGAGAATAAAGATGTAATTACCATATGGTGATTTTTCTTTAGAAAGGTGGACATAACATGTTCATCCACAACACCTCTCAAAAATGCTATTAAAACAAAAGCAATTTAATAAAAAGCAAAATGTGCAAGATGATAAAAAAAACAGAAAATGTCCATCAATGAGTTAAATATTTGAAAAGCATTTTGTAACATGAAATGCACATAGAAGACTATGATGAGTAAACTCTTGAGACACAGTAAGGATGCAAAATCAATGTGAAAGGGAAGAGCAAATTTACCCTGCAGGACCAGTGGGAAACCAGACGCTCAGATACTCTAAGTTTGACAGATGGGGAAGCGAGAGATAAGTCTGAAATCTCAATTAAAAATCTATATAAATGGAACTCTCTCTCCCAAACACACACATAGCAACATCATGAAATGAATGTCCAGCAATTCACTGAAGTTTATTTCTACAGAAGTAGAGTAAACTTTGAGAGTAAATTGCATGAGTAATGTAGGAATTATTTATCCAGAGCACAGATCTCTCAGTGTTCATATTTACGGGCCCCAAGCCTAGTATTTACTTCCTCAATTTATAGAGGAAGGCATATCAGATGATGAAGTATAATTAGGTGTACTAGATTCATTGTTATTTGTGACAACATATTCAAGAATAGTAAAACACCAGAGGAAAGTTTGTAACCTGAAGGAAAGATGCAAAATGAACATGTGGAAGAAATGACCCCTAAGAAAATATAAACTAAGGGTAAAAATGGGAGTTCATAACCCACTTGAATCAAATGTATGAAAGATGATATGTCATGAGCTTTGTAATGTTTTGAACAATCAATAAAAAAGGTAATGATGATAAAAAAATAAAACTATAAACTATTCAAATAACATAGAAAAACAATAAGACAAATGCAAAAGAAGTCTCAGACTTTCATTGCAGGTTTTTAATATTAATTTGTTATATAATATTAATCAATGTGAGATATATTATTATTAGTACATATTTATGAGGAACATTGTGATATTTTGATTCATGTATATATTGGGTAATGATCAATTCAAGCTATTATCCATAAACTTATTACTATTTTTATGGAAAGTACATCCACATTCCTCTTTTCTAAATATTTTGAGATATGCAATGTATTATCATTAACTGAATTCACTCTGCTATACTAGAAAACACCAGAAATTGTTCCTCTGAATTATCTTATTGTACCCATTGCTCAATGACTTCCCACAGCATCCAAAAAAGACCAAGGAGTGTCAAAGATAGGAAAACAAGAAATGGTCTTGGAAATTAAGACATGTACACGCAAACACACACACACACACACACACATACACACACATACACACCGTAGAGGTTATCAACCAAAAACTTAATAGGAATAAAATAAAGAAAAAAAGTTTGAGATGAACTATGGAACATAAAGGGTCAATTCAAAAGCCACAACATCTCAAGGATAAGAGCAAATTGTAGGTCACAAATTATTAAGGCAAAAATCAAAACGAAACAGAGGAAAAATAAAAGACTGATTTTCTTCAACACAAAAGGCGTGAAATCTTTGGAATGGTGCTCCTTACTTTTCACTGCAAGGAAAGAAAACCATTTAACTATGGGTCTCTTTCTAAATGTGAGACTGTCATAGACCCTCTTATTGATTATTACCCTTGAATATATGGGTATAAGCAGTAAGACTTACATTAATTACAGTAATTCAATGTAATTAATTCCATTATGAAATGAAATGTTAGGTCTTAGCTTTTTGGATTTTTTAAGGATTGAATAATAGAAGTATTAAAAAAGGATTAATGAAATCTCACAAAATTGGCAGCAAACTAAATATATTTTAATATATTAAATCATAAAATTTTATTGATATAGTAATATAACAAACATTGACTAATTTTCAGTTTCTTTCTTAGTGAGATACAGCCTCTTGATAAGTTGCTGAAAGTGACTTCAAACTTTTTATCCTTAGGCCTCAGCCTCTGGAGTCTCTGGAATTACAGTCATGTGCCACCGCATTCCACCTAATTTTCAACATTAGAGCAACGTTTTAGACAAGTCTTTAAAATACCCTTGATTATTGTTACAGAATTTGAAGAAATCATATCAGTCTTAACAGAAAAATAACATACAGAACACAGAAATTGGAGGTAAAATATCTGATTGTCACTAAATAAAAATGAAAAAAGTAAAATTGTCATCTTCCACAGAAGAGATTTCAGAGAAAGTATCTGTGGTTGATAAAACAATAAGAAGCAGAGTAACTGCAAAGGGTTAAGAGTAGGTACAAAGTGATATTCTACATATATATTAGGAGAGATGGGAAATACAAGAGGTCAGTTTATTTGAGGTTCTTTATCATATAAAAGTGAATAAAATTTTAAACTACAAAAATAAGGGAGAAAGTAGAGAATAAATGTATTTTAGGTAAATGTAAAATGTATGGTTGAAAGATTTTTAAAAAAGAAAAAGAAAAGCTCTTCTTATACAGTTATCCAAATTAAACAAATTTAAAAATATATAAATTTTTTTTCAGGAAAAATTACTGCAGTTAAGCTTGAATTTAATTTTTATATAAATAAATAAAATTTATGTACCTAGACTCTTTGTATACAGTCTATTTTATTAGACTGAAAAGGTGGCATGACTATAGTTATTATTGATGATAATGCTGAGAAGAAATTTAGCTCAATGCAATTTTTTTTAAAAAGCTAGTGTCATAGTTGTTAAGCTAGTTAAGACCAAATGATTGACTTTATGTAGAAATCAAGTTTTTTTTAAGATATATAAATGTGTGTGTGTGTGTGTGTGTGTGTGTGTGTGTGTGTGTGTGTGTAGATAGGTGCTCTACCACTGAGCTATACTCCCAGCCTCCAAGATATCTTATATATATTGAATATCTTATAACTTGAATAATTTTATATGTACCCTTGAATAAATAAAGTCATAAATTAAATAGAAATAATAAAAGGGAAACAAAAATATCACAAAGCATTTATATGTGGTGGTAATACACAAACAATGAACAAGATTACCTGACTAAAATATTTTATTATAAGAAAAATTGCACTGTAACTGAATCAGGTTTGAAAAATTGTCAAATATACTTTAAAGTGTTATTATGTTTACTTATTATCTTGAGTTCTATGTCAAAACAGGTATCTGCATATTATTAAATTCAGTTTATTGTGAGAATTATAGTTGGCTACATTTTTTTTTATTAAGCTACTTCCTTTCAGAAAATAAAGTACTTTTTACCAGGCGTCAGAAACAATTACTTTTCATGAAGCAACAGAGTTTTTGATTGAGTCTGTCAGAAAAACTTGTAAAGTTCTCTTGTTGTAATAAATGGGATATTCAGGTTCTAATTTCCATAAAAATAGATTTAGGAAAATAACAATTCTGGGATTTATTGGATTTTCTAGCAAAGTATTATAATTATCTCATACATCAACCATAACTAGGGCTTATTACAAATGCCACTTGTGATCATTTACTGATTTTGTTGATTTTCAAAGAATACTGAAGATGTATTTGCAATTTACCTTAAAGCAATGAGTTCAGAGTCCTAAAATTTCTTTTAAAAATCCTGTTAATATTTGTATAGAGAATGGAACGCTTTACTATTAGGATTTACATAATTTCATAAAAACTTACTTGATTCTTTTTCTTTTCTTTCAATCCTGGAGGGCACTAGGTTCTGCCTTTTGGGATGCAAAATTTAGAAGACTCTTTGCTCCACATTCTTTGACTGTCATGTCTGAACCCATGGCTGCTCCTCAGATGGTCTGATCCATATATGATATGCAATGCTTACTGTGCCCATGAGAAAGGGAGAAAAATTAATTGTCTTCTTCAACATGATAAAGCCATTAATTAGTAAAATGATTAATAATATGGACCCATGTAAAAAGATTAATGTCCCTTAGTCATGAATTTTAAGAATTTAAAACATTCTTAGCTCATGGTCACTCTGTATTCTCTGAATTCATAGGTCATTGATTCCAATGATAAAGATACAATTTGTGAAATATGAAATAAACAATATTTAATATTCAGCTTACCTTTGAGTAGAGTGCTCTGTTTGTGATATTTTAATGATTCTACTTACATTTTCAAAGATACATAATTCTGGAAAGGTTGATGATTAATATATGTGATACAATTTATATATTACTAAAAAAAGAACAAATTATTTTTCCCCTAAGTTACTGAAATCTCCTAGTCATATTTGGGTTAGGATAGTTTTAAGTAGTATTATTAGAAGTTTTGATGACAAAGTAAACTGTTGCTGATTATACATATTTTTTTGCCTTTTACATATTCACAACAAATAATTGTGATTCAACTCACAAAGGATCTGAGATACCTTATAGAGAAAACTGCTTACACTTTAGTCAGTAGATTAAAAATCAGAAATAAGAACTATTTGGTTTGGGGACTGGGGTTGTAGAGCACTTGCCTAGCACATGTGAGGCACTGGGTTTGATCTTCAGCACCACATAAAAATAGATAAATAAAATAAAATAAAGGTATTGTGTCCATCTACAATTTAAAAAAATTTAAAACCTATTTAGTTTGGAAATTACAGCAAAAGCTCCTTTACTAACACAATTTAAAGTAAATTTATTTTAGTATTGATTGCTGCAAGGAGAAAATTAGTATAAGAGAGTAAAAGAATTTATACAATTTCTTCTTTCACATAAAAAAATCTGATGCCAATTTTAGATATCTGAGTTAGCCATCCAATATATAACTAGAACTATTAAACTATCCAAGTCATTCTTATTGGTTCCCACTGCAATCTAAGTATTTTTATTTTCACAACTCGAAGAATGACTGAGTTAAGTAAATTTTAAATTCTGGAGAACTTCTGAATCCCATCTTCTACTTATTTTATTAAGAAGTGCAAGTTGTAATTCAGTTTCTCTGATAGCCCAAGTAACAATCTGTATTTTAAGATAAAATAGCTTGCATTATCCTTTACCATGTTACATAACATTACACTTAATCATTCTCAATCTCAGATCATAAAAATTTGTTCTTTTTTTTCCTCATTTCTTCTTTTCACCACTTTAATTGCTCACATCACCCCCAAAGCAAAGCATGTAGCTTATTCCTTGAGGAGGCATGGTATTCAATATTCTATCAAATATGAAATTGGCAGGCATTTACTTGCAATTATACATTCAGATTTTATTTTCTAATTTTCCTCCTTATACAAGGCAACTCTGGACTAATTTTAGGTTTATTATACAACATATATGAATTCAATTTCACTTTCACTTGTTTTATGGAACACTTATAGTTTAAATTCTTTTCATTTATTTACAATTAGAAATTTTTAAAAATCATATGTACTGATTAAGAAATAATGATTTCTGTACAATACATATGTTTTTTAATTAATAAAGTTTTTATTGTTCTTTGGATGTTGAAACAAGTTTAACATTATTTTTCTGTAAAAAGATTCTTATAAAGGACATGAAAGAAAATTTTAAAAGAAAATAAGTTTGAAGATTGAACATTTTATATTTGATTATAAAATTCTTTGAAAATCACAATAAATTTTGCCATTTCTATAACTTTTCATAAATTATTGAAAAAAACAAATCTGATCTATATCTTGGAAAGATATTATAGAACCAGTACTCTTATAAAAATATTTTTAAATTTCATAAAATCTCAGAGGTAATTATCCAGACAGCTTTTAGCATGTGATTGATTACTTTTTACAACACATTCGATCCCCCTGAGCAGAAGCAAAGTTAAAAGCTTAAGCCTACACATGAGGTCATCATTTTTCATTATCACTTTCTACAAAAAAAAAAAGTGCTATCCTGGTCCTAAAAGCATAGGTACAAAATGACAGAAAACCTTATTATTCTTGGCTTGAATTCATCTTGACTCCTAAATCCAAAGGTTCATGTCTTGAGAACAAACTGGGAAACCATGCTCTATTATCTTTTTGAATAATCCTTGGCTTCAGTCTTCTGTACCCATGACTTCTAGGATCTTGTTCAATTGATATTGTCCCCTCTTGCAACTTTGGAAGCCAATTTATGTTGTCTTACCCCCAGGATCAACATGAATAAATGTTTTTGTTTCCTTGCACTGGAGCCAGTCTGTTCTACCTTTGCCAAGATGAAAAAGTCCTGAGCCTGGCAGTTATGGTGAGCTGGCATCTGTAGAAAGAGTAAAACCTCACCAAGTAACACGTGTGCTACTCTAAAGGGCATCCAAATCAGCTGGGACTTTCATTTGTAGGCAGCCAAAAAACTCACATCCAATTGACTGATGGAGGAAAAGAACATTTATTTCATAGGTTGCACAATTTAATGGGTTAAATATTCCAGAAAAGGGTTCTTACTATTCACTTAATTTATTTTCCTTTTGTCCCTTCAATTTTCAGGTTCAACTTGTTCTTCCAACTTCCACATATTATCAGGTCTCACCGTCACTACAACTTTTGACTCTTCATCTTTGACTTAATTCACTGACATACTGAAGTGGTGAAAATTGGCAGCAACTAGATAGGCCTACGTCCTCCATATTCAAACTTAGGCAAAAATATTAACCTACCATAAAATGAGGGAAGTTTTTATTTCAGTGTTTTATTTTTCATCTAGTAAGACTTTACATATTTTCAAAATTAGTTCAGATTGAAACTTCTTAAGGATACATTTTAATTGAGATGAACCAGTCTGGCCAAAGTGATCAAATTGCATTGTTTGGATAATTTGTCACATATCCAGTTGAACCAACCACTGTGACTTAAGAAATATTTTTTGCTCTCTGACTCAGGGTAGGGGCATATGCTACAGGTACCACTTCACCTGAAATGTATGTACCATATTTCAGACACTTTTATCAGTAGAAAATGAAATTGCTTTTGGATGAGCAAAATCCCCGCACATGGTCACCCCAGTGAATAGTGAGGTAATTGACCACAGACCAAAAGTACAAATCCACAAGTACATTAATATGCACCATACAAATTAATGGGATTCAAAATTGTTTAAATGTGAAGTGTGTATACTAGTGTCAAATTAGAGTATGGACTTCTGAGAGGTTTCATTACTATTTGCTACATATTCAATTTTCCTTCCTGTTGTGTCCCTTTCCAAAGCAGGATTATACACCCCTGCTCTGCAGATGTCAAGGCAGACATGGTTTTGCCAATACAAAATGAGTAGCAATGCCATATGCCACTTCTAGGCAAAAACTTTTAAAGCCATTGTGTCATTTTCCCTGTGTATTTTTCTCTCACTCACAATGACTTCAAATAAACCCAGAATGAGATTGGGGACCGGAATAAAGATTCAGTAGAGCATGATAAGGCTGATAGGCACAGTGTTTTAGTAAGGAAAAAGCATTTGTTGATATAAGCTACTAAAAGTTTAAAGCTATTTGCTTTTGTAATGTGCCAATACAACTCTTGACTAGTACAATTTGTTTTTTACTTTAAATTGTTTATCAAGAAATTTTGTGATTTAGAAGTTAAAAAGGATAAGTAATTAACCTGTCATACAGTATTTGTCATTTATTTTAGGGTTTGGCGATTTAATATATATTTATTTTAGATAGCACATAGAAAAACACAAAAGAAGATAAACATGTGTTTCACTTAGATTATCTGAGTAAACTATTGTGGAAGAATATCCTTTGAGGACAAGCTTTATGAGCTGGAAATTTAAAAAAGTTACATCACATAACTTTAGATACATGCATTTGTACTAAGCAAGCCTCCCTTTTACCTAACTGCAGATTGGTTTATCCTTGGGAACCCTCAAGGAAAAATTAGGCTTTGGTAGTCCAAAAGTGAGTACTTGCCATACAGTCTGTTCTTTCCCTTTTTGTATGACTAACCTAGTCCACCTTGTAGCTGCTGTTCCATGTAGGTTTTAAGTCAAGCATGAAAAATTCCCATCACCCAACACCCTACTGTGTGAAGACAAAATCCATAAAGCCTGGGGAGGGTAAAGGATAAATTTTAAAGGAGAACTTCAAATATCCCAGTAGATACATTAACAGATGATTTAAATACAGGGGATTGTCCATTCAATATTGGACATATATATATATATATATATATATATATATATATATATATATGTAATATTAAAATATAAATTGTTTTCAATATGATAAACCCCAAAAGTTTCCTCTCCAAATGATCAATAAAAGCAAAGCTATATTTTTCCATATAGAATGTGTCCTTTTTGTACTTCATGGAACACGTTTTTACAATGTGGCTAAGAATATGGTAGTAGATAATTTTCTGACCAAACTAACTAATTAAATAACGTATAATACTTCAGTGTTATGTTTTTGATGTGAGGTGTCCCCCCGAATAATTCAAGCAATGCAGGGATGTTCAGAGTCAAAATGAGTAGAATACGAGAGCTATAACTTAATCAGTGGATTAGTCTATCCCATGGATTAGTAATTTGAATTATTATAGTAGTAACTATAGGCAGGGGGGATAGGGGTATGCCTGGAGGAAATAGGTCATAGGGGGCATTACCTTGGGGATAAAATTTTTTCCTTGGGTCCTTTTGCTCTTGCTCTCTCTGCTCCCCAGATGCCATGAGGTGAGCAGCTTTTCTCTATCCATGCCCCTTTGTTCTGCTGTTGTGTCTCTTTTCAGGCCCAGAGCAAGAGTCAGCAGATCAGGGACTGAGTCTTCTGAAGCCATAAGTCCAACTAAACTTTTCTTCCTTTGGTTTTTTTCTGTCAGTTATTTTGGTTGCGGTGATGAAATGCTGGTTAACACACTCAGTCATGAAGCACATGCATATGTCTTTATTTTTCTATAACCCTATTTTGCATTCTAATTTCTCTCTAATAGAAAATATGAATGAGTCCATTGTATAGAAATTCTGTCAATTTTGTATCATCTAAGGCATATCATATTTAATCTAATTCAATTTCAGATTCTCTTTAACCATTTCATCTCTCTAAGCATGGTATATAAGTTAGAGGTATATGATTTTTCTATACCTATGAGAAAATAGTATTGAATCGAAAGCCGTCCTCTTTCCACTCATGATTCCTGGTCATTAATCTATCAGCCATTCCTTTTTCTTACCTTTGTGTATCTGTTGGATCCCTGCTCAGTCAATCTTCACCCTTCCTGAAACATTTGGAGGGTCTCTCAGATGTTTCTCCATGAAGTGGAGACCCAGGTGACTGTTTGGGCACAATTGACTTTCTTTCAGTATTGTAGTTTCCCTAAGCTTCAATGGGAAAAAGCAAGGTACTTGGCTTGACTGTGAACGATATTATATTTTCAGGCATTCTATTGCATATACCTTCTCCTCTACTGGATAACTTTGAGCTTGGGATTTTAGAAGATCCAATGCCAAACACATGATTTCCTGTTGCTCTCTTTCACATCTGCTTCCTCTGCCTCAACATCATTCATATAATAGAAAGGATGAATTACTCTATGCTAGCCCACCATCAGTTCTATTATCTATTGTTATAACTTAACAGACTTTATATTTTTCAAAGTAGAAGGACATTAAACCTAAGTTTTGTGTTTAGACCTTAAATTCAAGCTTTCTTTTTAGTGATACACATAAAAATATACTTATAATAAAGTATACTTGTATCAGTAACTTACTTATAAAGGGATTCCTATTTAAGAGGAGTAGACTGGTATATAAATGGGTAGACTTGTGATAAATCAAGTAAAGTAATATGTTAATGGTAAAATCTAAGAGAATATTCTGATTTCACTGGAATTTATTGTTGATGTTTGTGTATATTTGAAAACCTGAGGGAAATTTTTCAAAAATCATCATCTCTTTGATGGGTTTCAAGTCCACTTGGGTATGGAAAACAAACAACTTTAGTCTTTGATATTTTCTGAGAACTTACTGTCTTCCTGAGGCAATGAAGACCTTTGACTTGATAAGCAAAAGTCACAACATAATAAAGAAATGTGTAAAAAGTAATGCAATAGGATATTGGGTAATAAATCCATAACACTATTTATATACATGTATGAATTTGTACCTACATATTATCATATGATTATATCTGAGTTCTAATGGTGTATTATGATTTTACGTAGTACTGGAATTCATTGTGGTATATTTATTCATATACATGTCATATTTTGGTCTATTTCATTCCCCTTTATCTCCTCTATCTCTCACCTTATCGACTTCCTGGTCTATCTTCTATTTTCTGGTCTATATTCTATTTTCTGGTTTTTCTTCTATTTTCTGGTTTACTGGTATATCTTCTATTTTCATAAGGTTCTTTTTCTTTTTCTTTTTCCTCTCTAGCTTCCATATAAGAGAAAAAACATATGACCCTTGGTTTTCTAAGTTTGGTTTATCTCCCTTAGTACAATGTTCTCAAGTCTCATTCATTTTCCTGCAAATGACATAATTTTGTTATTCTTTATGGCTGAGTAAAACTCCATTATGTATATAAGCCATATAGAGTGAGGCTATGGTGCTGTTTTGGTAGAAGACTGATATACAGAATATATAAAAAACTAAAAAAAATAACATTGAAAAACCAAATAACCCCATCAGTAAATCAGCATACAGACATTTTAGCAGGTGATCTAAACAAAGATTTCAAAAAAAAAAAAAAAAAAAAATATATATATATATATATATATATATATATATATATATATATATATATAGAGAGAGAGAGAGAGAGAGAGAGAGAGAGAGAGAGAGAGAGCGAGCCAGGTGTATAATTTCAACAAAATAAGAAAACTACATTATGTGCAGCTTAGATTCCTCTTTCCTGTGTATTTCCTTCATGGATATATGTTTCTATCTTGAAATTACTTACAGTAGATCCCTTTATAAGTAAGTTATGTTGTAGCATACTCTATAGCTTGAATATCTCAGAATTATTTAGATATCTCTCATTTCTCTGTACATATAGGTTATATACAAGTAATTTTCATAGACAATAAAAACAATTACAGTTATTATAGTTTGGGTAATATCCCAAATTACTTGAGGTTAGAATCCTAAGAAGTATAATTGTGTAAAATTTTATTATATTTAAGACATTTCTTATTATACTGCAATACTAGTCTCTAAACAGTATTGCATGTATCTTCCCACAAAGAAGATGCAAGGTCCATAATGACACAGTTCTTCAATAATGTAAATGATATATTTGATGTTCCATTAAAATTAAAGTTAAAACTTTTTATTAAAAAAGTGAATTTTCTTTATTTCCAGCAATATTAAACAATGTGCTTTTATAAATATATATAGATATATAAATATATATCTATATATATCACAGATTTTATAATCATGTGGTATACCCAAATTTAATTTAATTATTCTCTTAATAATTGTAAGAATAATTTTCAGTGTAGATATACTTTTAGATTTTAATTTTTTAATACATTTTGTCAATTACTTGTTTGCATTTTCATTCTCTTTGCATTATTTGGAGGACAATTGAATATTTTAAAATATACTATGTAAATCTACCAAACTTATATTTTATTTTTTTCTAAGTAATTATGTTTAGCAAGAACTTTTCCTTCATTGAAAAAGTAAATATTCAACTATAGTATTTGGCTTATTTATAGTTTCATCTATTAACTTTAATATTATTGAATATTTAGCAATTATACCATTTAAGTCTTTATTTATGAGCCAAATTATTTTTCTTTTCTAAATGGTTATCCATTTATGTGAATTTCTTTGGTAAAATCCTCCTTTCTATTCTATGTCACAGATCCATCTTGGAGTAACCCTTTTTTACCTCTTTTGTGAAACACAACCATTCACTATATATTCATGTTCACTTCAATTATTCCTTTAAAGTCATTATTGATACATCAAGATTAGAACATGAACACAATGAATATTGCTTCTTATATAATTCTATAATATTTTGGCATTATTATCATTGGAAAATTATAAAGTATATTAACCTCTTCATAATCTGTTTTTTCTCTGATTTATTTTATGTACACAAATGAATATTACTCCAAAAAGGACGACTTTCATTTTCAATAACATTTTGGAAGGCCTAGGATTATGGAAAGGGGACAGCCACTTTTCATTATGTTGTTCCTCTTTCAACTTTCTATCAAGGTAAATAATAATAATCAGAACTTATCTATGTCTCATACTACAATATTTTATATCAGTATTTATGTATTAATGCATTTCAATGTCATTTTCACATAGGAATCCAGAATGACAGAAACATTCCAGACAATCTAATCTTTGTTTAGATCATCTGCTAAAATGTGAGCCACTTCAGGGAGGAAACAGGGAGTAAGTTACAAGTCTGCTCTTTTTGGCTTCTTGCTGAACTCCACGCATCAGTTTCACTAATGCTTTACTGACCAAAATATATAGACTGGCCTCACTCAATGTCAAAGCAACTTTATTTGCACCCAATGTGTGTAACTTTATTAGGTATACTGAAATATTCTAACTATTAATAATGGTGAACAGCACAATAACCATTAGATAAGCAGTAAATATATAAGAAAGAAAGGGAAAAACTATGTAGAATCAAAATGAAGACTAGCTCATTGTTAGTAGACAGATTCCATGATAGTGAAACAACTCGTATTAGAATAAAATAAAGTAGAATTGAATAATCCATACAAGTTTGTTACAACAAAGAAGACTGAAATATATTTCTAAAAACACAAAAAAAGTTCCAAGTACATATGGTCTTACATATGAGTACTTTACATAACTTGATATGCCTGGAGTTTTTAAACTATAAAGTATGTGTTTCATTGCTCTAAACATTCCAAACACATTATGTTAAGGAAGTATAAATTGTTAACAAAATCTAACAAATATAGCACAAGATTTCTCATCAAAATGCTGGCACAGTTAATCCAGCAGCACAGTACAGGAATAATACAACATATCATCAGCCACATGGTTAAAAAAAAAGTAACTTAATCAAGCTAGGTTTTTCAACAAATGCCAAGGAAGTCTTATTCAGTATTAAAGAGGACTGATTATTCTTTCTCAGGATCTCACCTAAATACACTATTGAAAATAGGTGTGCCATCACATCTAATCTAAATGAAAAACTAAGTTACCCTCAGGCATCCTTTTGCTAAAGCCAGTTTGGTCCTTAAATTAATTCTCCTAGTATGCTTTCCAAAGTTAACTTATTTGCCAAAGGTTACATAGTAAGTACCATGAAGGGAATTTTAATATATTTCAGGTCAACAGCCATAGTTAAGACACAAAGCACTACCCAATGGTAGTTCTTGTAATCTAGTGTTTTAGATAAGTGCCTCAACAGAAAACATTGCACCAAAATCAGTGATTTTCATAAATGCCATAAAGAATATATCTGAAAAATGAAATAGCAAGAATAGATACAATTAATAGTATTGACAACAGTATTCAAATACAACTATATGTATACCCATGAAATACTTAAATAACTAAAACAAACAAACAAAATTTTAACAAGAAGAAACAATTCCCTCTGGATATTTGCAATGGCAAATCCTGAGGATGTGACTTTTCTTGTGTCCTCTATCACACACTTTTGATAGGTATACCAACCAGCCAAGCACATAAGAGGATGCATTAAGAAATGGATAGAATATTATGTTCCTGAATATGATGACATAATATTATAAAGATGATAATTTCCTATAAAACCCCATTCAAATTCAAATTCATTCATTTTAAAACAGAAGAAAAAAGTTGAACTTTACAAAATTATTCTGATATCATCTGAAGAAATAAATGATTAAGGATAGCTAAGAGAAAATTCAAAAGAAAATAATTGCAGGATATTAATCTATGAGATACTGAAATGTTTTATATGTTAAAATAAATTAAGACACTGTTTTATTGGCCCAAATATACTAAAAAAGACTGATAGAACAATGTAAAAAGCAAAAGAATAAACTTCCTATTTCTTGAGAATATACCTATTTTGTTCTAGCATATGCTAAGCTTCAGGTACAGCTGAAATGGAAAAACACAGAACTACTGTGGACTTGCAAGCAATGAGAGGTGAAGTTCCTTTTCTAAACACTCTTAGTGAATATTCTTTTCTGAAATGTTTTGTTCTTCATTGTCTTGAGCATGTTCTATTTTTTTTTGATTAAATAAATTTCTCTTCATTGATCTTTTGTGCTTATTGTCTTTAAAAATGTTCCTGTTGCTCTAACTTTAATTAAGGTGTTCCTATTTTCTATTCTCTGTAATGTCTGGGGATATGGTGAATAATTTGTTCTTCATACACCAAGTTCCAACATTATCAACTCATAGCTGCTGGACATTCATTTATAATCATAATTTAGAGAAACTGTTAATCCACTGTATATTTCTGGCATATCTGCTGCTGTGGGGCAAGATTGGGTAATATTGTTCCTCACAAACTCAAGTGTTATTTATTCTTTCTTTAGAATTTATTATTTTTATTTGTTCAAGAGCCATTTATTCTGAACCATCTATCCCCCAAACTGGATGTATCACTGTGAAGCCTGAATTATTTCAACTAAATGATTTCCTAGACCTCCCTGTATCTTTCTAGTTCCATATGATTTAGAGTGGCATCCTATATTCAATATGCAGGTTACATTGCTTAAAATTATTCATTCATGAAAGTTAAAAATAATGCCAATGTAAAAATGTATATTATGATTAAATTGAAAGGCAAATTTCAGACTACAGTTAACATATCTCTCCTGTTCAATGAGATTCCAATGTACTTGTGTTATGACAAGATGAATTATAAGAAAAAAATAGAAATATTTTACCAACTTTGACTTTTAAGTGGTCTTCCATTTTTGCATCAAGGAAACTTACAAGTGAAGTGACTCTTACTGCTCTTGCTTATTGATCAATACTGTTGTCTCCATATGTTAAATATTGATGTCTCTTTTTTATGATTCTTTCAGAAGTTTTGTAAAAATATCAAAGGAAAAAAGAGGCCTAAGTAGCATTGGCCTTTTAGATCTATTGTCTTTAAATCTAATTTTGAACTAGTAGATTTATGTTAGTGTATTAGAATACATGGGTCTAAGTGAAACTTCCATAAGCATGAAGCAATAAAATAAATTCATCTAAAATATTATTCAATTCAATTTACATTTTTTGGAAACCTTGGTTTTCATCATCAGAGCTAATCAATACAGTCCATTTTGTCATAGTTGACTATAAAATATTGACTTGCTATGCAAGATTTTGATTCTAAATTAGTTATACATTTGAATATGCTGTATATTAGCTTTGTAAAATGTGTTAGAGAATATTTTAACTGTGAATTTTTTCTGCATTAAATTTAAATATATTTATATTTTCTCTTAAATCTTTGGGTTTAATTAGTGCTTATGTACATTTAATTTAATGCAAAAAACCACCTTTTTTTCTGATATCGCTAAAGGGAAAAGTAATATTGTATTTGAAGTTTAAAATTATCTGTCCATCTCTCCTTTATAACAATTTTATGTATTTTAGAAACAACATTTTGAGTTTATAGTCATGATATTATGCATGCTTGTCTTATTCTCTATTGTATATAACATATAAATATGTATATGTTTCTACAAAAAGCATATATGTATCTTATTGAAAGTATACATGTATATATATGTATACAATGTACATATTAATATATATTAATAGGTATTAAAAGTATAGTGTGTATATATATATATATTTGCATATTTACAGAAGCAAAGTTTTAAGTTTATTAATAACACTGATGTTTAGTTTCAAATTTTGTTATTATTTTATCCCATGTTTATTATGTGAATAATGTCATGCTTTTTGTATTTCTCTATAATATGTGCATTTTATTTTCTTTATTCTTTTAAAATTGCTTTTTTGGTGAGTCGGATGGGGGATTGAACTTAGGGGCACTCAATCACTGAGCCATATCACCAGCTCTATTTTGTATTTCATTTAGAGACAGGGTCTCATTGAGTGGCTCAGCACCTCACCATTGCTGAGGCTGGCTTTGAACTTGCAATGTTCCTGCCTCAGCCTCCCCAGCCACTGGGATTACAGGTGTGCACCACCCTGCCCAGCTAAAATTGCTTTATTTTTTACATTGCTGCTTTTTATTTTTGTTCTATCAATATTTTTTGCCTTTGCTATTGATTTTCTGTTTTGGATTTTTTTTGTTTGTTTGGCTAGATTCCTAACTATTGCTTTGCCTATTTTAAAGAGTTTACCTTGAATGATACCTATCCCCAATGCAGCACTCAATGAGGTTACCTGCTTGACTGCCCGATTTATTATCTTATTTTCAAGTTATATGCTATTTTACTAGAAAACATATCACTCACATGACATTGTATTATCTCCACCCTCCATTATTAGATCTGTCTTACCTAGCCAATTGAATTTCTAAAATAAGACTATTAGCTACTTTCCCTTGTCATCTTAATTGGATTACATTTATATTATAGTAGATTTCTAAAATGAAGCTAATAATTTTTCTATTCTTTTAAATTCTAAAATATTTAAAACTTTTTCCAACATCCAATAGACTTGAAAGTCTGCTTAGCTGCTATAAAATACTTAATTCAAACATCTTGACTTTCCTTAAAACAATATTCTACTATTGTATGATTTCAAAATTGTTATCAAGAAGTTTCATATCAAATTAATTTTCTTTCATTCACAAATTATTTTATTTTTTTCCTTGTTAGTTCAAATCTATTTAAGTTTTTCTACCTAAAAATTGAGATACATATTAGAATAGGCTCAAAGTTGAATGTTTTAGGTTAATAGTTCTATGATGAATGAATATTTTCTATTAAACATGGGAACTTTCCTCAATTATTATGTTGTTTATCATTTCCTCAATTATTATTGTCCATTTTTTCACTATATTCTTCCTTTCCTCCTCTTCTTATTCCTTAATACAATAGATGGATCTTCTATAGCCATTTCTCAGTGAATCTTTTCTTTATTTCTTCATTTATTTTACTTTTTTTCTATTGATAGTTTTCATTCTTCACAAGTACCTGTGGTGAGCCATTTTGCTGTGCTGCCTTGTGTGGGTGTTGGCTTAGTTCTTGGACAATGACTCAGTTCTTTGTGGTCGGCCAGTTCCGGAGGGAGCGAGCCGATATGATAATGTACTGAGTGTTCTAAGAACCAGTAAAAGCTGGTAAGAACCAGTTGACCTGTACTTCCTGGCTCTGGGCGCCAGTGCTGAATTCCTTGCCTTATTGGCTGCTGCTGTGTTGCTATGTACTTTTGTCCAATCACATGAGACTTAGGCCGTGGCTCTAGTATATTAGGGGTGGTCTTTTCGGGCTCAGGGTCCTTTCTCTCATCGAACCATAATGGATGCTCCCAATAAAGCATGCTAAAGAAGAATCCTGTTTGTTGTCGTCATTCCTGCTGGCGGGTAGACGTGACAAGTACCCTCATTATATGTTTAGTCAAGATTTTCTCTAATAGAAACATGAAATTAGCCTTTGCTTTTGGATATATTTATTCTCATACTTATTTTAGTTAAAAAATTAAATTACTTTGAAATCTATCAAACCTCATTTCACATCATTCTGTGTCTTATGCTATTTCTGTGTTACTGTTTAACTGTGATTCATGGCATTTTTAATTTTTAATTTCTTGATTAAAAATGCAGACCTTGCAGTAGATATTATTTTTTAACCTTGTGGTTAGCATTTTGAGGAATGTTTTCTTCTATAGAATTTTCAAAATTCGATTTTTCTCCTTTTTAAAATAAACCCCTTTTAGCAATCACTTGCCCTTTTTTATTTGAAAAGAACCAATATGTTCTTGATGCATTAACAAAGTATATTTAAATGAACAGAAGTGATAATTTGTGTGGCTTACTCGATTTTGATTTCTTCATTCATAACCCAGTTCTGTTGATTTAGAGAAGTGCAATTTATTTAATACACAGTATCTTTAACAAGGCAGGAGAATGGGAGTTTGGAAGGATTGTAGTTTCTTTTACAGTTTGGAGTATAATTCCATCCTGTGCTTCTCCTTTTCTTTTCACCACAAAGCCTCTCTATTAGGTCTCTTCTTTCTGGTTCTGGTTTTCGTTTGGTTTTGGTTCTGGTTTTTGTTTTACTCTTTTCTTTCTTAGGCTGTACAGTTGTATTTAAAATGGTCTCAGATCAGTGTACAGAGAAACTTTGCCCATCTACACATCTGCACTCGCTTCCAGGATACCAAAAGATTCTGAGAAGCTCAAGTTGCAGAGGGCTTATGGGGGTCCACAATGGCTGATCATTTAGAACATCTTCACTTCAACATTTGCCTCCAGGTATACCTCAATATATCCCCAATGCCTGTGTTCTCAGGGGTCATATGCTATTCCTATCAGTTCTTCAGTGCAAGGGTGGTACCACATGCTCTAGGCTTTATTTCTCCTCCATTCACATTTATAAAGGTTTTGTTTTCACTGTTTCATAGTTGGCAAAGTTGGAAATTTTTTAAACTTCAAATTTAAACCTCTTTTTTTAATATTTCCCTCATCCTATATAACTGAAATACTTAAAACTGTTATAGAGTGGTAAATAATTTTTTTTAAAAAATTACTTATTTTCATTTTCTTTTTTCCATTTTGTATTAAGTATCACATGCCTGTTCACATCAGATAAAACATTGCTTTAGCTAAAGTATTAAATACTATGTATAACTGGATTCCTATTAATTTAGAGTAGATGATGGGGTCTCTAACTCAGAGGCTTAAATGATCATTTTATACCAGCCATTTTTATCTATACTTTGTTCTGTTAATTTAGAGACAGATAATCTATTGAGGATAATTTAAGAGATAAGATATAATATACTTGGATTGCATAAAATAAAATATAAGATTCTTATATCTCCCACACTCTCCTATTTTAAACTGTGAGAACTGTTTCTATATTTAAACAATGGGAAATTAGTATACTATAATTAATTTTATGGTGACTTACTACTTAAATATTTCTTATAATTTGCCAATGTTGTACAAAGTGAATAAACTCCAACATTAATACTCAATTGTATACCAAATGCATACTGCTATGAAATATTAAGTTAATGCGAGCACAGTTAAACAAGCTCTAATGGTAGCAGCTGCATAAATGTATTTATGCAGTTAATCGTTTTCTATCTGTTTTCATTTTACTAATTTACTTAGCAACACCATATTCCTTACTAAAATTTAGTTCCTCAGAACATGGGTTTCCTTGAGAAAATGCAAGGGTAATGGATGAAGTAAAATATGCTGGATAACTGAGAACAACTTATCAACTATTACCAAAAGTAAGTCTAAAATTACAGTGCTAATGCAATGAATGACAACCTCTTTCCTCTCACATACCTGCCAGTTTATAAAGTATATGTTGGAAGATTCTTTGGCTATCTCTACTGTTATATTTTGGTAAATATTTTGCATTTTATTTATAGTAAAAACATTGCTGTGACTGTTCTCAGGACTAAAATGCACCATGCTATTTCTACTACATTAAAATAATTTTCTCTAATAAACTAATGACTCAACTGCTCACAAGTCTTAGAAGTTTTGGAGCTGATACACTGTTTTTGAAATATTTCATGCAAAGGAACCTTGTGATAGCTTTCGGGCCCAGTTTTTCTATTCTATCTGAAAATCTCAGCTTTAAAAATAGATTTGTTTAATTATGCACTCTATTGATTTAATTAAGTTTATATCCCTCATTTTTATATTTATTTTCTTCTTTTTTTATGACTCATTTAGAGTAGTATGTATTTTACTTTTTTTAAAGGTATACCTTGTTACTGTTTTAGCAATTGCCTTGGTTTTAAATGTGCATCTTTAATTTCAAATATGAGTATACTTTTTCACGTAAGAAATCTACTCTGGTATAGCACTTTCCTATGACTTAATATTGTGCTATATTTGTCATATATTGTACTATTATATATACAAGTTAAAATGTCATTAATTTTGCTTTCAAAACTTGGGATACAAGGAGTTAAAGTAGCTCCACTGTGATCCATTCAGTCTCCTTCCCTGGGAAGAGGTAGAAATCAAACAGATTCGTGATTTTATTAAGAGGGGTAGTTTTAGCTATAATAGCCTTAGCTGTATGTCCCACAGTAAGTAAAATGTATTATAGTTGAGAAGACTATTCCTGGAAATGTCACATGGTCCATGCAGCCTCTGGGATGACTCTTAACATGAACATTCTCTAATATGTGCAGAGTTCTGTGAACCTCACCTCAAGCCCCCGCTTGGGCCAAAGCAGTATCTCAGAGATGCAGGAAAGGACCCCTGATGTCCCAGATATCTCTTCTTTATTCAAAACTTTTTTCCCCGTTACTTTATATTTGAAATGAATTAGTAAACATGAGACTGGATAAGATATACAGTTATATGAGTTTGATTTGGTGATCTGATTCTATGTGGAGCTTGAGTCAATTACATTTCATGTATATTTTAAAACGATAGAAATCGTCTTTATTTATATCCACATATTTACCATTTATAGCAATCCTAAATCTTTTGTGTAGTTCCATATTTCCATGTTTTAAAGCAGTTTTTTTTTTCAAAATCCATTGTTTTAATTGATAAAAAAAATCATTTGTACTATTGGGGGATATTTTGCAGTATATAAAATTCTGGGTAGTAAGTGGTTAATTTTTTAACCTCTTTTTCCCCCCAGCATCTTAAAGATATCTTTTTGTTATTTTCTGGTTTTTCTTGTTTCTGAAGAGGCATGGTACCATTCTTATAATTTCTTCTTTAAATTACTTACAGTGTTTTTTGCCTCTGGCTGCTTTTATGATTTTCTCGTTAATACCAGTTCTCACCAATTTGATTATACTGTGACTTGGTGGAATTTTCTTGGTACTAATTTTATTTGCAGTTATTTTTGCTTTTTGGATGTGCATACTTCTTTCTGTCAAATTGGACAACTTTTACCCAATTCTTTTTTTTTTTTTTTTAGAGAGTGAGAGAGGGGGGGGAGAGAGAGAGAGAGAGAGAGAGAGAGAGAGAGAGAGAGAGAGAGAATTTTTAATATTTATTTTTTAGTTCTCGGCGGACACAACATCTTTGTTGGTATGTGGTTCTGAGGATCGAACCCGGGCCGCACGCATGCCAGGCGAGCGTGCTACCACTTGAGCCACATACCCAGCCCCCCAATTCTTTTTTTGTAGATTTTTTATTGACTTGACTCTCTTCTCTCCTTATGAAAATCCAATTACATCTCAGAGTTGAAACTAATCCATGTATCACTGACTCTGTATGAATTTCTTATTCTGATTTTCTACTGAATTTTTACTCATTTATAGATTATTTTAGTAGGTTTTTTTTTCTGCTTGGATTTCTGTATAGTTTCTTACTTACTCTATTTCAGAAAATTCATCCATATATACCTAGATATCTATCATTTTGCATTTTTTGCACACAGTGAGTATTCTTTTGAACTACAATTTCAAATATTCTTGTTTCAGGAACTTGGAGGCAAGCTTTCTTCTATAACATTATTGAATAATTCTGTATCATACTTCTCTTCCAATCATAGTTTATATTTCATCTTTTTATATTTATCATATTATGTCTTATTACTTAATTTTTCTGTTTTGTTTTATGTACACTTTAAGATATTCCTCCATCTATAGAAGAAGGTGCATGGGATGGCTTTCTCTTCTCCAGGGTCCTCTCAGTCTCTCTGATCTACAGACCCTGTTGATCATCTTATACTTACCCCTTCATTTAATCTGAATTAGTGTGAGTACAGGAAGTCAGTATTATATACTACCTGTACTGAAGATGATACCTTATGATCTTTACTAAAACAAAGTTATTGTTTAGAAGCAATAATTTTGCCATACATTGACAGATAACAGTTATAAAGAGGAAGGCCTTAATAGAGTGTGCACAAACATGAGCACAGAGCTGGTCTGGGAACATTTCATGCAGACTTGATTGGTTTGTTCCCACACAATGGGTAAAAGAGGTGTTTCATCAACACTGATGCCACCAAGGGAGCAATTCCTCAGCACACCAAGATAAAGCTGTTGCCGTCGGCTTCCATTTAGAAAAAGGTCCCCTTGTACCAATCATTACCAAATAAACTGTAATAATATTTTTTGTTACTTAGAATTTTTATTTTATGTTTATTGAAATAATTTTCTTAAACTTATTTGTTCTTGGATTTTTATCGTACATCACAATATAAAGAGCAATGGACAAGTTCATGCAGTCCCAAGCAATGATAATTGCATCACAATTGCTGCCTAAGAGTGATTGAAAACATCATTTATTGGATGGTACATTTTGATTTTAGAGATGATAAAAGGCCTCGCGCTTGCTAGGCGAGCAAAACGCTACCACTGAGCCACAACCCCAGCCCTAAAGCAATTTGTTAAAAGACATTCATTTGTATTTTTAAAAGGAGGTTTATTTGACAAACATGTGAAAATATGACAGAAGAGTTGTGCAGCCACTGTACACAGTTGGGCATCATCGACACACACTGCAGCACGAGCCCTCGGGCAGGCCGGCAGTCTCGTGGCTGGAACAGATGTGAGCAGGTGGACCGGGCTCAGGAAGACACACGTCAACAAGGGAAGGGGGACCTCCCGTTGCTGAGTCAGAACATGCTCACCAGCTTCGAGCTTTGACCCCCGTCCCCTGAGCCCGCCTGAGGCCCTGAGCAGCGCAGACATCGTCACCCAGAGAGCTCTGGTTCTGCAGAGGTGCAAGAAGGACCCCTCCCATGGACCCAGGGAGCACCTGGGTTTTCAGGCACGTGCGCGGGGCTGGCACATGGCCAGCGCAGTGACCGTGCCCTTCCACGACGTCACACCCCAGGAGAGAAGCAGACCCAGCGAGAGCCCCGGAGGGTTCTCGCACACGGACTCCTCCTGGGGGAAGTGGTGTGGGAGCCGAGCACCAGCACAGCAAGTGGTACAAAGCCATGCTCACGACTTAAAATGGCCAGGGGAGGACAGGAAAGAAAGCCCAAGAAAAGATAAAAGAAGGAGAGAGAAAACCCCAAACTACAAAAAAACACTGGCACTTGGGAAAGTGAGTGGCGGACACAAGGCCACCTCACAGGCTCCCGCGGCCCGAGAGCCCCTACCCCTCGCAGGGACCACCCCTCGCTCGACAGAAAGCGCACAGGCCCTCCTGGGCTCGGCTTCCTACTGCTCTAGCTTTTTTTTTTAAAAGGAAGTTGTGGATTTGGGTTTTCAGGGCTTCAACATCCAGATTTTAATCTCTGGGGTTGTGATTTTGGAGATGTTAGAATTTAAGGATTTAGAACCCTCAGGATTTCGGCAGGGCATCATGGTGTTCAGAGTGTCTTTGGGGTAATGCTCTGTACTGCTCCAGCTCTCAGACCTGAGATTTGGGGAAGGAGGGAGCCCTGAGGCCAGATGCCCCAGGCAGCTGTGGCAGGTGGGGTCCCCGCTCACAGAGGGCCCAGCTGTGGAGACCAGCGGAATCCCTTCGGTTCCTGGCCCTGCCCTGCGCACCTCCTGCAGCCCCAGGCCTGCAGCACCCACGTGGGCCCAAGACGGTCTCCAGAAGCTGGAGATCTGCCCTTCGAGCTTGTGTGATTGGGAATCTCATAGAAGAAGTCCTGGGGCGAGACCCGCCCTCCTGTGTGTGGTCTGGACAGCACAGACTGGCACCCGCCACGTGGTCTCAGACACACACCCACCCCAGGCCCTGCCTCAGTAATTCTGCGTGCCAGAGTGACACGATAACACTGGTAATCTGGTCATTTCCCCAAACTTCCCACTCTGAGTCTTTATTAGCAGGTGCTACATTGCCCCTCCAGCGGCTGAATCGTAACAATTAACTCCATTAACGTCCCAACAGCTGTAATTTTTAAGGAAATGAAAAACATTAATAACTACTACCAAAAGCTCAAAAACAAAGGCACACAGAAAGCACAGCATCCCCAGAGCTGAAATTAGGAAGGGGAGTGAGCATCCTGGGGCTCAAACAGGCCAGGCCCCGGGGTGGGAAGGCCGCCCTCGCCTGGAGGCTGGGCCGCCCTGGGGGACGGCCAGGGGCTGGTGTCAGGCACGTCCAGGATTGTTCAGGATTGGTGCTCCACCGAGGGGCCTGGCTGGAATGCCACACACCACCCCAACCCCAGGGAGCCAATGGAGGGGGGGAGCGTGGGCCCCTGCCTTGGTGCGCTGCTGCAGAGTCCTTCTGACCTTTACTTTTATTTTTGGAATGTGATAAACATGTCTGATGAAGGCACACATGCATGTGTACACACAGGCTCATGCACACATGTGTGCACCCACAGATGCACACGGCCCTGTGGGCCCACATCCTAGGCCTGTCTGGTCTGGGCTTGGCCTTCAGGCATGCCTATCTGACCACGCAGGACGTGAGTCCCACAGAAGCAGGCAGGCCCACACAGGAGTCGGGCCCCGCCAGGCCGCCAGCCTCCGACAGGGTTTCAGTCCCACAGGAGACATCAGCTGTGCAGAGCTCCAGGCCCCTGGTAGGTGGACAGCCCGGCTGAGCCCTGCTGACGCGCTTGCTGGGACAGGGCTGCCCGGGGGCGTGTTTGGCTGGGGCAGGGGCAGGACAGTGTAGGTTGTAAGGAGCAGATCCCAGCACGGTCCAGTGTGTGGAGACTGAGGCCTTAGTGAGAGGCTCCTGGGTCTCTGAGGATCTTCCTAAGGGGGAGAGAAGCAGGGCTGAGCCTGGCGTCCACCCTGCCCATGGCCAGGGGTGCACCTAGGCCCACTCCTCAGGGGACAGCCGCCCTCTGGGTCAGGCCAGGCTGGCAGACAGGCGCTGCTGTTTCAGGTCAGCAGGATTGCCGTACCAGAGGGCGGGGGCCCTCCGCCTCCTCCTCCTTCGCGGTCCCAGGAGGAGGCTGGGGAGGCAGGAAAGGCCTCGTCCCTGAGGTTGACCTGCTGACTCTGGTCCCCTGGGAGGGAAGTGAGAGGAGACCTGGAGGTGTGGCAGGGCCTGGCACCGGTGAAGGGAGTCCAGAGAGCACCCACAGGCCCTCACTCTGCCACCAGACCCGGGGGCAGGCCTGGGCTCGGTCACCTGCTGGTACCGGGGTTGGGAGTTGAAAGCCTCCGGAGGAAAGGGGTCCCCTGACCCTGAGCCAGGCCTCGGCAGGCAGGCCCCTCCGGGGCTCTGGGGAGAAGTGGCGTCCTGGCCACTTCCAGCGTCCAGAGGCACCCACGAGCCTTGGCTGCGGCCCCCTACCAGCAGCCGGCACTGGGACGGGCTGGAGCCACGTGCCTGCAGGTCTGGCGAAGGCTCTGCCCTCAACGCAGCGGGTTCAGAGGTGGCTCTCTGGGGAAGTGACAGGGTTGCGTGGTGCGGCCTCATCCCTGGGTCTACCCTCTGATGGCTGGGCAGACTCCCGGGAGGGACTCAGAGGGGGAAGCCGGTCACTGGGACACGCCCAGAGGCCCCTCTGGCAGAGCTGAGCGGTCTCCTCCACGGAGCCCCGTGGAGGTGTTCCTACCTGGGGACGGCCACCCATGGACAGCAGCCACCGAACCCGTGAGCCACAGTCAATCTGTCCTCCTTCAGCTGCTCTTGCCAGTGTTCTGCTCTCAGTGACAAAAGGCTGATGGACACAACGTCTTTGCATCCCTCCCTCTGCTGCTCTCGTGGTCAGCGCTGACCCTGCTGCCTCCTCGCTCCCTGTCCAGGCCCTTGGATGACGCTGACCCCCCAAATAACCCATCTCCAGGTTGCTGACTCCTTCCCATCTGCCCTGGCCCTTGCCATGGGAGGCCACAGGTCCACAGGCCTAGGAACTGGGATGTGCAGCCAGTGGGGGTGGCCAGAGGCCCAGCCAAGAACCCTGAAGGCACGGGGTACAGATAGCCCGGGGTGCAGACCGCAGCCACAACCACGCAGATCTGAAAACAGAGCTTTCCTCTTGCCCTGCCTTGACTGCCCTGCCCACTGACACGGGCGCTGGGCGGGGAAGGCAGTGGAGGACCACCGGCCCTCCTTGCAGACTTCCCAGGCTGTCCATCACCCACTTCATGGAGAATGGCAGTGGTTTTGGATTCACCTCTGGGTGTCCCCACAGCACAGGGTGTTCTGGGTCAGAATGCATGTGTCCCCTGACTCATCCCCACAGTGTCCCTGATGTCTAAAGCTTGACCTCTGGGGTGTCCATGGGTACATCATTTGCTACCCACTGGCCTGAGTGGCAGCCACCCCCAGGCAGTGTGGCTGTCAGCTTCATCTCCGTCTGGTGTGCACGCTCTTGCCGACCCAGGCCTCGGCACCATCTGGTTGGCACATGACCCTGCCCTTGTGTGGCCACTGCTGGGCCTTGGCATGATTCCACCTCCGAAGACTTGGGGGTGGGTGGTGGCGGCAGGACCCCTTGACCACCCAGGCCAAGTGGAAGCAGCCCTCCCCTCCCTGAGATGTGCGCACTGCCTTCGGGGCCCAGCACGGAGGGCCGGCTCACCAGGGGCCCAGCGGGAACATCAGAGGCTCGTCTTGGAGATCCGGACCTGCGGGCTGCCAGGTGGGGCAGCCTAGGTCCTGTAGGTGGGTGCTGAAGGGAAACAGCCATCTTATAAAGGCCACTCCAGCAGGTGTGCTGGGGAAGCGTGGACCGCCACTCCTCCCTGAATCTCCAGTCCTATGGAGGACTTTCTGACTTCAGGTGGCTCTGCCTACTCTCTGCACCTTCATCTGGCGGGTGAGGGAGACCTGCAGCAACCATGGGAAGAACAGGACCGATGTGCTGCTGTACAGGATGTGGGTGATCAACTCACCAACTCGCTTCTGACTCCACGAGCCCCACGCGTGTGCACGCTGCGGGTGCCGGTCACAAGCTTGGCAACACTCCAGGGGGTGACACCGGGGCAGGCTCGTCTCCATCCACCCCGGCTGCAAACCCCAGACAGGCTGTGCGTGGACTGGACGTTTCTGCAGTTCTGGGGCGGGAAGGCCCAGGTCAGGCTGAGGCAGGTCCCTCATCTGGTGAGGGTTTGAATTCTGGTTGGTAGAGAGCTGTCTTTTCCCTGTGTCCCCCCATGAACCCCAACATGAGTCCATGCAGATCTGGCCCAAGGAGAATCCCCGGCTGGATGGGGAGACGCAGGCAGAGAGACCAGAGTGTCGGTGAACACAGCGAGAGCTCTCAGGGGCCTGGTACCCTGCTGCGGGCCAGCCCTTCACATGGGCTCTGTGGAGGGGATGGGAGCTGGCCCAGGAGGACCAGTGGCAGTTCTTTGGACACAGAGACAGGGCTGTGTTTTTGGTGGGCCATGGCACAGCCTGGGGGAACCTGCCCTGCTGGGGTGGAATGAGCAGGGTGGGGCCTGGCCTGTGCAGACAGGAGTGTCCACTAAGGTCCATCGGAGAGGGACTGAATGGAGCCTGGTTCCCTCCACTTCCTTGGGGTTTCCCGCGGTGCTGTCTTAGCCTGGGCTGGCGTTTCCCGGGGAACTGGTACGGGATGTCTTCCACCTCACTCTCCATTTCTACCCCTAGCCCAGGACACTGCGAGGGCAAATTTTTTTGAATTTGAAGTTCTCAACCTGCGCTCTGCAGGCATCTGTCCATGGGCTGTGTCCAGCTGACGGACCACACTGGACAGTGCCCTGCCTTGAAGGGTCATAAGACGCCAATCGTGGAAAGATGTCCCAGTCCTCCAGCACACTGGAGCAGCCCTGTGTTAGCAGCTGGTTCCTGGGCCTCCCTGGCAGATGGCTGCCTCGATAGCCACAGACCAGCAAAGCCGGAGCTGGCCTTCAGGGCCTCCTGAACCATAGGGCGCAGACTCCACTGGCCACTGTGGGCTGGGTCAGGGCCCTCTCCAAGCAGCTGTGATGTAGGACCTGCAGCTGGCCAGATGGCTTCTGTCCCCACCCTTGTGTCCCCATGATGGCAGTCACCAGGACCACCTCTGGAGGTCAGCCTCCAGATGCCCATTTAGCTAGTTCATAGGAACAGGATGGGACGAGGCCTGGATGTACCCAGTGGGATTTTGTCATTTTGAGAACCCTCGCTCTCCATATGTCTTTCCCATGGAGGTGGCGTGAGGTCCCTGGGAGACTCCATGAGAAAATCATCAGTGCCTGGGCCCTTTAAGGGCAGGATCTGGGAGAGGACAAGGACAGGCGTGGAAAGCAGAAGACATCCAGACAAGGCCCGTAGCTGAGCCGACACCCTCACACCAGGTGGCCTCTCCCTTTTGTTGAGGTACGAGACTGTGCAGGGTGTGGGCCTCGAGGCCGGGACACGCTGGGGAGTCGGCCCTGCAGCTTGTGAATTCCTGTGAGTCTAAAGTTATTTTAAACTAGGAGGACTATAAAAAGAAGTCACATCACTGCACTTAAGACACGAGGAACGTTCCCAGTTAATCCTCCCTCAGCCCGGGAGGCTGCCACGGCCCCATTTTGACAGCTGAGGAAATGCGCTTCCTGAGGCCAGGGACGGTGCATCAGGCTGGGCACAGCCTGCCTGTCCTGGAGCCGCTGGAGGGTTCCCATCTTGGCTGCTGGCCTGGGCCTGGGGCAGAGCTGGCTGCAGATCTGCAGTGCCCCTCCAGAGCCTGCCGCACCTGCGGGTCCCAGGCTGCCCCTCCCCTCTGATCCCCCACAGCAGTGTCAGTGGCATTATTAAAAATGTCTTCCTGGTCCCTGCTCGGGGCTGGCGCAAGCCTAGACTGCCCAGAGCCCGCCAGGGTGTGAGCCCCCAGGCCCCGGACTCCCCAAAGGCCCCACACGAGGGGCAGAGCCCTGGGGAAGGCAGGAGCCGGGGCCACTCAGCCTTGTCCTGCTCCCTGCACTGGCTTGTGGCCCAGCTGTGGCCCAGTGGCCCAGGTGTGGCCCAGTAGCCCCTGGTCTCTTGTCTCGTCTTTGAAGTTCCCAGGGAAGGTGGGAGGTCCCCACTCTTGTGCGTGTTTTCAAAAGCCTTCCTGTGCAGGGTACCAGGTCACACGAGAGCGGGACCTGGTACAGTGGCCGCCATGGTGCTGGGCTCGCCCCGCAGGTGAGGCAAGTCCGCCGTCTCCTTCCCTGCACGGCCCGTCCCTCCCTCCTGTTCTCCCCCTTGGTTATTCTGGATTAGCCTCAAAGGTGAGAGCCGCCCGGTTTCAGGGAGAGGCCAAGTCACCTCCCGTGTTCTCAGGCAGCAGTGTCCCCATCGGGGACCCTGGGAAGCCGCAGCTGTGCACCCCTCACACTGCGTGGATGGTTCATCTTGACCCACGCGACCTGCCCCCAGCGGAGGCTGTGGTCCAGAGAGAGAGAGGGTTCGCATTGGGGAGGAGAAATGGCCCTTGCCACGACCCCCTCTCAGGGCCCCAGTGCCCAGGGGAGAAGGGCGGGGCTGGGCCTCTTGCCCAGTGGAGGCTGGATGTGCTGCAGCCCAACGGCCACATGAGGTGGCAGGTTGTGTCCAGAGGCAGCCTTCAGGAGGCAAGGAGGTCATGAGGTGGGTTAGTGCCCCCACACAGCAGAGAGGGTGCAGAGAGGTTGCCCAGGAGTGTTATCCCCAGGCACTCTGGTCTCTGCTTCCTGCCTCCAGAGCTGTGAGCCGCCAGTGAGCAGTGGAGACCCTGGTCCTGTAGAGGCACAGCCTGGAGGGATGCAGGCAGAGAGGCAGGGGTCCCTGTGTGGCATTGGGTGCACAGGTGGGGCAATGGGTGCACAGGTGGAGCAGTGGGTGCACAGGTGGGGCACTGGGTGCACAGGTGGGGGCAGTGGGTGCATAGGTGGGGGCAGTGGGTGCACAGGTGGTGGCAGTGGGTACACAGGAGTGGCAGTGGGTTCACAGGTGGGGCAGTGGGTGCACAGGTGGGGCAGTGGGTGCACAGTTGGGGGCAGTGGGTGCACAGGTGGTGGCAGTGGGTGCACAGGAGGTGGCAGTGGGTGCACAGGTGGGGCAGTGGGTGCACATGTTGAGCAGTGGGTGCACAGGTGGGGCACTGGGTGTACAGGTGGGGGCAGTGGGTGCACAGGTGGTGGCAGTGGGTGCACAGGAGGTGGCAGTGGGTGCACAGGTGGGGGCAGTGGGTGCACAGGTGGGGCAGTGGGTGCACAGGTGGTGGCAGTGGGTGCACAGGAGGTGGCAGTGGGTGCACAGGTGGGGCAGTGGCTGGGGGGCCAGGCTGGTGGCCCCTCGGCTGCACTGCGAGATCTTCTGCTTGTTTTTCTGGGAATCTTTTTCAGCTTTTCCTTATGTCCCCCTCTGTTCTGCTAGGGGAGGGCAGGACGTCCGGTCACTCTGCCATCTCTGATGTTGCTTTTGCAAGCCCAGCAGCAGGCTGGACCTTGGGCTCTAAGAATACATCTGGCTGGGGACAGCCTGAATGTGGGGAAGGGGTGGTTAGACCTTCAGAGCCAGATCGAAAATGACAGCAGCACAAGCCCCAGCAGTGGGAGGGACGCTCCCCCAGCTGCATCCCTGGGCCTGAAGACAACGAGGCCGCAGGGAGGGGACTTGGTCCCGAGAGTGGCAAGACCCCCGCGACTCCCTTCCTCCACAGCTAGCAGATGAGCCCTGCCCCCGCGAGTCCTTCAGATGAGGAGTGGGTGTGAGCCGCCAGTGAGCAGTGAGCAGCTCCCCTGCAGAGGCCACAGGTCCTAGTGCTGAGCCAGTCACCCCTCGCCTGGCGGTCAGGCTGAGAGGTCCATGGGGAGGTCAAGGCTGGGCATGCCAGCCACCTATGTTTTTGTCTCACAGTCATAAGTACGGGTCATTCAGAAACCAGAGGAGAGAGGTGACCCAGAATTGGGGACATTTGTTCTATATCCACGGTCTAGCTGTGGGGGACTTCCTTGTTCCTGGGGCTGTAACTGTCCCGAGAGCATTCGTAAATATCCACAAAAGCACAGTTTGCTGAGACCACTGGTCGGTGCAGGGTGGAGTGCCTGGCTGGACGCCTCCCCCGTGAGCATCAGCGTCTGGCAGTGGCCACACAGAAAGGCCTCTCAGGATAACCCCCAAAGAAAAACAAACCACAGTCCAGCAGGAAGCCCAGGTCTCCAGGAAACAGGATCAACTCAGAGTGCCCAAGGGGAGCCTGCAGCAGGGACTCAGGGGTTGCCCCCTGGTGGCCCTGGGGCACTGGGCCCTGCAGCCTCTGCCCCTGCCCCACATAGAAGTGGCCTGAAGCTTGGCCTCAGCAGTGGAAGGCCGTGCTGACCTCATCCCCAGGGAGCTCCCACCGCCCTGTGAGGGAGGCACCTGTGGCCCCCGTGCGCCCCCTTTCTGAGTGCTCCACGCAGAGCCAGGCCTGCGGCCTCAGGAGCTGGACGGCCAGAGGGCGTGGCGGCCCTCAGCCGATGCAGGCAGCACCTGTGGCTCTGCAAACCCCGGGCTGCCGGGTCCTGGCAGGAAGGCCAGAGTGGGGGTCACATGAGCCCGGCTGGCCGCTGGGGAGAAGGCGGGAGGAGTGCTGCCGGCCTGTGGGGGGTGGCCTCCTCGCAGGGGCCGCTGTGCAGTCACCTGCAGCCTGGCCGTCAGATGCCCAGGTGGGCCTTCCAGGGCCCCTCAGGGCCTCCGGGGCCAGGGGCGGCCAGGCCTTGGGAGGAGCTGCCCTGAGAGGACGCACCCGGGGCAGGCAGTGGAGGCCCCGTGTGGAAGGACCCATCGGCCAAGCTCCTCGCAGCAGTCATGGCAGCCCACAGGGCCTGAGCCGGGCCATGGCGCTGAGGCCCTGAAGGATGGACCACGGCCACACTGGCTCGCGCTGTGCATCTGCATGAAGCTCCTGCAGGCAGGGAGGGGTCCAGGAGCACAAGCCAGGGCTGGGCCACACAGCCCAGGTTTGAATCCCAGACATGGGCTCCCGCGCTGTGTGTCTGGGGCGACCTGCACAGCTCCTCGGAACCTCAGGCTGTCGGGAGGGAGGGACAGCGAAGACCCCTGGATGGGGGGCTAGCTCCCCGCCCCATGGGGATGGCTAGCAGGGTGTGGTGTGACTGTCGTGAGGCCCGGGGTGCAGAGGAAATGCCCGTGGAACCAAGGCTCTGTGCGGGCGCCTCCCTGGCTCCTCCGGGGCCTGGTGAGGGAGGCTGTCTGGGGCTGCCTGCCCACTCGCATCCCCCTGGGGCTGCGGCTGCAGAGACGGGCAGCCTGGAACCAGGCCCGATGTCCTCTGGCACTAGGCGGCAGAGGATGGGTCAGGAGGGTTGGCACCCAGGCCAGCCCTGCACAGGGACCCCTCAGCTCCCTGCCCAGCAAGCTGAGCCCACACTGGCAATGGCTCTGCAGACCCTGGGTGCCCAGCCCACATGTCCTGCTGGGTCCCTATAGCACCTCCGGGGGCCTGGCTGGAGGGCCTCCTGCAGGAGAGCTACCCGGGCAGCGTGGCTGTCCCCCCACTGCCGCAGGCTGCCACCGCAGGGCTCCCTGCCTGGTTCAGCAGACCCTCCCAGAGAGTGCTGGTAAGGAGGGACGCTGGGTGGGAAGGACCACCAGTCTTCACCCCAGAGGAGACAGGCGAGCTTCGAGGGGCCTGCAGGACGGTAGTAAGGGGACAGGACAGTTCACGTTGGCTGGGCTGCAGGTGCCCAGAGCTCGGCCAAGCACGCGTGGGTGTCCAGCAAGGGAGTTGTGGATGGCCTCACCCAGCCTGCCAGGACCTGGAGAGCCCGGGGCGGGGAGGGGCACTGGTCAGCCTGCCTGGACAATTGGGCTGTCACCTGCCCTCACAAGGGGACTCGCCTCAGGACTGTGGGGGTCAAGCCCCTCTGGGCCTCCCCGGCCACAGGAGCTGATTCCTTTAACAAATGCGTCTCCTCCGGGCGGTGTCTGGAGACCCTGCTGTAGCAGGACTGCAGGACTCCAGACCCGCTGGTCCGGTAGACGCGACCGCGTGGGTGGACCGGCTTGCTTGCCGGACGCATACAGGGTCCCGTCTACCGGAACCGGGGCCCAGGACCTCCCCCAGAATTCCCTCCTACTATCCTTCCCCAACCAATGGGAACTCTCCAGGAGTCCCGTAACATGAGTCCCCTAGCAGGCCAAGGTGAACAGCAGGAGTCCAATTTCCATATGAATGTAAATCTTAACATAATCAGATCATCTCAATGGCTAGCTGGCCTCACCTTACAACCGAAAAGTGCCATGCATCATATTATTTGGTTGTGGCTCCTAGCACAGACCCGCTGGTCCAGGCCCTCAAACCTGCCTCCCTGTGTCCCCCAAGGGAGGAAGTCACAGCGTCACCCCCTCCTTGGCTTACTTGTGCCCCGCAGCGGCAAGCTCAGGGCAGGTCCTGACATCAGGGGACAGGGCTTTGGAAGGCTCTGCTTGTCCCCTGGCAGCACAGGGTGCCCATTCCAGACACGGCTCCCTCCAGTCCAGCAAAGCAGCTGTCCAAGGAGAGAGCACTGTGCTCTGCCACATCTCCCTGGGGGTCTGCTGCACAGGGCAGGGGTCCTGGCCAAGCCTCATGTCCCACCACGCTGTGCCTTGGGGCATGGCCTGCGGCACTCTGCAGGCCCTGGCCCCTCAGGCGGTGACCAAGTGCACACCCTGGCTAAGCCAGGTGCTCTGCCGCCTCTGTCCTCCCACCCCGCCGCACACCGGTCTGTCCACGTGTGTTGTCCCCTACTCTAGGGGGGGTCCCCACTCCCAGGTCTTCCTCCAGAGGCTGTTTCAGCGTCTTCCTGCTGACCGGCTGGCCGGGGCCTCTGGCACCTTCTCCTCCGCCCATCTCTCCTCCAGGAGGTTACAGCCTCCGCCAAGCAGCCCTCCGCCCCCAGGAAGGCCCCCTCCAAGCCTGGACTTCCAGGGGGACTCGGCCGCCCCTTCCTGAAAACCCCGACCTGGAAGTCCCCAGGAAAAGGTCAGCTCTGAAAGGAAGAGCAACTGAGTGAAGGTGGCAGAAGGTGCGTGAGGAGGCCAAGTGCCCCTGCGTGGGCGGCACCCTGCCCAGGGACTGCTGGTCAGGCCCCTTCCTAGGCCTCCCTGGGCCCCTCGGCACCCCATGAGCTGTGCTGGGCCTTGGGGTGTCCATGTGGGAGATGAGCTGAGCAGGGCTGGGCGCATGAGCCTGTCCGGAGGGACATCAGGACCCAGGAGACAGAGCCGCCGTGCCGTCTGCACTCTCCATCCCTCGCCAGCTCCCTGAGTTATGGCAAGCAGGGTGCGTGGTCAGGAAGGGGCGTTTGGACCAGGGCGCCAGCACCATGGGCCAGGTCCCACAGCAGGGACCATCTCGCCAGGGGAGAAAGAAAAGGCTGCGTTAAGAGGCACGTCTGGGGTCTTTATAGCCACTTCAGACTACATAGAAATGGCCTTCATATCTGTCCTCGCTGGGAAGAGCTGGCCTGGGCCAGTCCAAGGCTGGCCATGTCTTCACTATGCTGGCTGACCACCAATGTCAGGGACACATCCTACAAAACAGTCCCATGAAGGACACTCAGCACCTGTCACGGGACCACCAGAGCCCAGGACCCTGTCCTCAGCCCGGCCTAGCTGCCAGGGTATCAGAGTGTCTGCAGGACCAGCTGGTCAGCTCCTTCGGGGGCAGAGCCCCACCTGTCTAAGGGGCCCGCGGGAACCAGGACTCAGGGTGGGGCACCCAGAGAAGTCTGAATCACCGGTCCACCCAGGAGTGGCCACCGCATCTGACCGCTGCTCTGCATGGGCCTGGAGTGAGGACTGCTGGGCCTTGGGACAAGGGTCCAGTGCAGAAGTCGGGGGCAGGGTGAGGGGAGCTGACAGACTCTGAGCTGGGACATGGGGAGGGGACGGCCACAGTGCCAAGGCAGGGCCACAGTGGACAAGGCTCTGGGTTTGGAAGTCCTGTCTGTGGATGCTGCTCCTGGCGAGGTGACCTGGGCTGCAACCTGAGGGCGGCAAAGCACCCAGTTCTGCCGGAGCACTGCAGCCGGGAGGGCAGAGGAGGGCAGGGCCAGCTGCCAGGAGAGGGACAGGCAGGCCGGCCACTAGGAGGGACCCATGTACAGCTCGGGTGGGCACCCCTGGAACACACCAGGCCAAGGCAGGAGAGCTGGTCACTGGCTCCCACGGACACTGCCGAAGCCCACTGCCATCATCACGAGCAGCAGGAAGGCCAGAGGCCTCTGCCACACAGGTGAGGACATCTACAACAGCACATGCCGCATGGCCACGTGTCCCTTGACTGCCCACGGGCAGGTCCGGGGTACGACCCCGCACCTGGAGATGTCCTCCTGGCCTCGTTTTTGCCTGCAACAGCAAGACTGAGATGGCTCACGTCTCCACGTCATGACCAAAGGCTGACGCTGAACACTGGTCTTCAGGGGACCGTGGACCCACTGGGGCCAGCGCACTCCTTACAGTCCCTCAGAAGGGTGGACACTGGGCACCCACCACTTCCTCCCACTGCAGGACAGGGGTAGAAACGCCACCACCTTCTCCTGCTTCCCACGAGGATGCAGCTCAGCAGCTAAGAGCAGGAGGAGGTGCCTGGTCTCATGCACTCCCCGGGGGCCAGGGAAGCAGAGCCCCAGGCAGAGGACCCCGAGCTATCTGCTGCTGCCCGTGGTCCCCACCTTTCCTTAGTCCTACCCTCTGCAACCCCCTCAATGAGCTCTGAGCCCCTCCATCGACGAGACCTTGCAGGTCACTTCCACGGTTAACTCTGGATTCTCCCTGACCACCCAGCAGCAGCTGCACCAGCACACCCACCTGTGTCCACGCTCCCAACCTGGCCATGGCCAGCTCCTCAGCCCTCCCCTGGGGCTTACCGGGCCCTCCCCAGCACCCCCCTGGGCTGGTGGGCTCACCTGGCCTTCCCTAGCTGTCCCCTGGGCTGGTGCCCTGGGGCTCACTCAGCCCTCCCCTGGGCTGGTGCCCTGGGGCCCACTCAGCCCTCCCCAGCCATCCCCTAGGCTGGTGCCCTGGGGGTCACTTAGCTCTCCCAGGCCATCCCCTGGGCTGGTGCCCCAGGGCTTATCCGGCCTTCTCCAGTTGTCCCCTGGGCACCGGGCTTACCCGGTCCTCTCCAGCTGTCCCTGGGCTGGTGCCCTGGGGCTCACCTGTCCCTCCCCAGCTGTCCCTGGGCTGGTGCCCGGGGGCTCACCCGCCCTCCCAGTCCTCCCTGGGCTGGTGCCCTGGGGCCCACCCCCCAACTGGTCCTCTCCAGCTGTCCCCTGGGCTGGTGCCCGGGGGCTCACCCGCCCTCCCAGCCCTGACAGGCTGGCTCTGCTGGGTTCACCTGGTCCCATGGCTTTTAAGTTGTACAGGGTCCTGACCCAATGCTGGGGCTGGCCTGGGCCTCTCCCTAGGCTGCAGCGGCTCCTCTTGAGAGGATGATATCTGTGTGCAGAGAGCAGTGCTGGGGATGCCTGAGCTCTGGGGACACACATGTCACTAGGTGAGCGTGCCAGAGAAAACCATCTGGCAAGAACTGAAAGCCAGGGTGTGGAAGGGAACCGCTCGCCCAGCCTCAGAGGGGACACGTCCACCGAGGACACTCCCCAGCGTGGCCAGCCCTGGATGCAGCCGGAGGTCAGGATTTCCACTTAGAAGAGCCTCAGGTGTGAAACGTGAAGTGTTCTATCACAAAACAAAGTTTAGTTAAGATTTTCAAAACCATTAAGAAAACAGTGCACGCCAAGGAGCACCTTACCCAAGATGGGGCGTGACTGTGCCTCCCGGGCCTCTTGGATGGAGGTGGCCAGGGTGCGGCCTCACCACTCCTGGGGCAGGTTTGGAGCTGAGGCTCTCCAGCCTGTGGGCTTCAGGTGGGACACCCAGTGCCATGGAGAGGGTGTCACTGGGGGAACTGCAGCACCTGGGGAGGGGGCGGGGCCTGCAAACAGGCTTCACCATCATGACCCAGTGTCCTGCCTTCCAACGGGGAGGCCCACTGTCCCAGGTCACAGGTGTCCCTCTCTCAACGGGCTTTCCTTGGTGAAGTCCCACGTGGTGCGGGTGCTGTCTGCTGAGGCGCCTGCTGGCTTCTGGTCTGCATCTGCTGGGAGCGGGCCTTCAGTGCCCGGCTTCCTGTACACCCAGAGGGGACCTCTAAGCCACTCACCTGATTCTGATTGGCCAGGGCTGCTCCCACCAGCCTCCTTCAGCCCTCCGCCAGGCTCCGCCCTGCAGACCTGCCCACGAGCCCCGGATGTGCTTTCCTACAGCAGAGCAGTTCCAATACGTCCAGCCAGCTGGAAGCTCAGGGATTCTGAGCCCGTTAGCAGCCAGAAGCTTGTACAGAAAGGACAGTACAAGGGCGTCTCCTGTTTGGCTGCGGAGCCCCAAGCTTGGGCGGTGCACCTGGTACCCAAGTCTGCTCCTGCCACAGTGCCTGTCGGGTCCAGGCAGCCATCCCCACAGCTGGACGCTGAGTGGGCAGCACATGGTACTCTGCCCTGGGGCCAGGGCATGGGAGTCCTGCTCTTCGAGGTGGACAAAAGGAACAGTGTGTTACGTCCTCTAAGCAGCTCCATGTTCTTAACCATCTGGTTCCACAATGTAACAGAGACCAGGAAGGGACTCGGGGAGACACAGAGCTGCCGTGCCCACACACGCAGCTCCATGCAGGCCGCAGACCCCGCGCTAGGTGATGCCTGCCTCCTTCCTCGGCTTCAGAGCACGAGATCCCCCAGGGAAGGGAGGCCTGAAACATGTGCCCGCCTCAGCCCGGGCTGTGTCTAAGGACTGTAAGTGTTTTGTGAAAACTGCCCCTGTACCCTGCTGAAGTGAGGGGTGGGGGCATCCGCGGCCACCTCTTCAGGGCTTCCCAGTGGAGAGAGACTGGACTGTCTGACGGCCTTCCTCTGCCCGACATGTGCACAAAACACCAGAAGACGGAGCAGATGGGCTTCCTCAGCACTGCGAGCTGCACACGCCACGCTGCAGCAGGGGATGGCACAGGTCAACGCACATGCCTGTGGCCTCCCGCAGGCCAGGTCCACTCTGCTCCTGTGCAGAGCTGACCACATGCAGCCCTCCTGGCTCTGAGGCACTGCCACCGACCACCCAGGCCCAGCGCAAGCACTGGCAACACCAAGAAGGTACAGCCCATCTCCCTCTCCCTCCTCACCTGAAGGGGCTCTCAAGTGCTCAGACCAAGACACACTCCAGGCCTGGCCCAATGCCTGGCCACTCTCTCGACTAATGATCAAAACAGTGGCCACTTAAATCTGGACCCAGCACAAAAGCCACCAGCAAACTTTTCAACCTTAAGGAGTGCAAGAAGACGGTGGGAGGAGGGCGGAAGGAGGGAGGGAGGAGGGGGGAGGGCAGCATGCGTCCCCAGCGTGCTCTACAGCAGGGAGGCCAACAGGACTTCCTCCATCAGGAAATGTCCTCTTCTGCCCAGTACTGAAGCCACTGAGCACCTGAACTGTTCTCACTGCAACTAAGGACTTGCACTTTAAATTGCATTTGACTTTAACCAACTTAAAGGCACATCACACGGGGTGACGGCTACTGGCAGGACCCAGCGGAGCTCAGGAGCCAAGCAGCAGAGTCACATAGGAGTCACAGCTGGACGCCTGACCAGCTAGGCTGGGCGCTTCCGAGTGCCAGCAGAGGTGAGCAACGAGGTGACTCTCACTGCTCTCGTCACAGCCACCGATGTGTGGCGGCCCAGCGCCCTGTCCTCCGCTCCGGCTAGGCTCAGATCCCCTGCAGGGGAGTTGGGAAGCCAGCAGGAGGGTCTGTCTCCCCCACTTCTGAGGGCTGACAGCTCTCCTCCTCCCTTTCACTTGCTCTGGTGCAGACTTAAACAAGTAGAACAGACCCTCGGAGACGCTGTCCCACCCCGGGGGACGCGCATGTGCGACAGACAGGTGTGTGCAGACACGGAGGGGACTCCACAGCAACGGCTTTATTTCTTCAAGTCAGAGGAACAGCATGCCACTGTGGCTGATGGAGCTGTGCGGACACCTTGACAGCAAATGACGCTCCTCCCCCAGTGACAATCACGGTGATTTCAGAACACAGCCAGAAGGCCCGAGGCCTGGCAAGGGAAGTTGTTTCCCAAACTCCACAGGCCACACTGGGTGGGCTGCATTTGCTGGGTCCTCCGCGCAGCTCACTGCCATCTGCATCCCACAGCTGCACAGCTCCATGGAGTCCGTGAGAGGGATGGGACAGAAGCATCTTCGTGCCTGAACAGCCTGGTGGGCGCCGCTCACTTCAGCCAGATCCACTTGTCGCCCACGTTGGCATTGTACCCGGGGCGGTACCTGCGGCCTGGCAGCTGGGGAGGAAGAAGTGGCCGGTGTCAGAGCGCAGTGTGTGCCCTGGTGCCCGCACCCGTGCCCCTTCACTCGCCCAGCCACTCTGCCTGAGGGAGGAGCTGTGGGATGCTGCCCCGCCTGCAGGCCTACCACCCGAGGCGGGGACCTGGACAGACAGCACACCGCCCCCCCCCGACCCCGGGGTTCCTACAGACACCAGGAGGGCATCACTGGGGGAAATGCAGGAGGGGGCAGGGCCTGCGAACAGGCTACCCCATCATGACCCGAACACCCACTGACAGCCAGCAACGGACCGGACCGTGGGCAGGAGGTCACTGCGGCTGGGGCTACGCAGCCCCAGCTGCCACCCAACCTGTGAAAGGCCTGGTCTAGGCTGCTGCACCGCTGCACTGCCCAGATGTGTGACCGGCGTGGGTGTCAGCCTCTCCTGAGGAGGCCCGCCAGGCTCCCGGCCTCTCTGCCTCACGTGGGGGCGACAGAAGGAGCTCCCAAACCTGCATGGGGCCCCTAGTCTCTGGCGAGGGCCTCCTGCTCACAAGTAGAGCTCCGGGCAGTGGCGTCCATGCTGGAGCTGCTTGCCCAGGACTCGGGTCAGCGTCCCACCACCAGCCCCTCCATGCACACAGGGCAGGAAGAGAGCCCCCAGGCCAATCCTAGTGTGTACACTGTCCCCCGAAGACCAGCTGCCCCAGATGCCCCCAAAACTGAAACTCCCGTCCAAACAGGCTCAACGCTGCCGTGCAAGCAGCCCCCCCACAAGCAGCCCCCCACCCACCAGAAACCCCAACGCTTGTCTCAGACTCAGAACGAGACCCCAACCAAGGCGAAAAGCAGGAGTGCCAGGTGATGGACAGGGGACCGGGCCACGGAGGTGACTGCCATGAAGCACTCGCATGCTCGGGTGCTGAGGGGAGGGCGGGCCTGCTGAGACCCCCCTCCCTCAGAGGGTGGCCTTTCCCGAGCCCGGAGCCCCGCGTGCAAGCGTGAAGGTGGTTATGAACAACAGTCAACAGCAGTTGTCACCATGCTGTGCCCTGGGAACACTGCTACAGAGGCCGTCCAGCTCACGGAATATGGTGCTGACCACACCTGGATCCAGACGAAGGCACAAGGTCCGAGATGGCAGGGACGTGCAGACAACGCGAGGCTAGGAGTCCCTTCAAGACTCTCCAAAGACAACGAGGGTGAGAGTCCCCACTGAGAGGCCGCAGCAGGCGCAGTGCCCATGGAAGTGGAAAGCAGGAACCGCCAGGGCAAGCCAGAGGCACAGCCAGAGCCGCCAGGAGAGCAGCCAGCAGGCCCCCGAAACAGCCCAGGACAGAGCACGCGCGGCCGGGAAAGGAGAAGGAGACCCGGGGCCTCCTGGCCACCGCGCGAGGAGGAGCGCACCGGGCAGTGGGGGCTGCTCCCAGCCCGCAGGCTGGACCTCGGGGGCAACGAGGCGTTCACCCACAGCCCTGTTCAGAGTCCTCCTAGAGAACACTCAGTGCTAGTGTCACACACAGGGACACAGGGACCCAGAGACGGACCCCAGTGGAGCTCCTGTAAACAGAGAGCGCAGAGGAGCCAGGACTGAACATAGCTGCACGCAGGAAAGGGCTGCGTCAGGGATGGCGGGTCTGCCTTCTCTGGGCCTCTGAGGGACGCGGGGATTCTGGTCAGCTCCTGTTTCCGTCACGACGTGTACACAGATGAGCTCTGCTGCGAACGCTGGCGTTAATTGTAAGAAATAACACCATGGAGGCTGCTCACCATTTCCTCAGTGTGCCATTTCCCTAGGATTTCTATTACTGTTCTCCACAAGTCAGGGTCACAGTCAGTTTCAAGAGAAATATTTCCATTGTCAACATCAAGTTTCAAAAAGCCATCCTCTGTCTGCCACACAGGCTTGGCATCTGTGTACAAGCAGGCCACCTGTCGCTGGGACGTTCACTGGGATGCACACCACGGCAGCGCTGTCCCCAGTGTTCACCCCTCAACTGGCACCAGCCATGAACGGCAGGAGGGCTCCCAAGCACCTGCTCACACGCTGGAGACAGCAAGCCCCTCCCAGCACCCACAGACGTCTGTCGTGTGTCTGGACAGTGACGCTCTGGACCTCCAGGCCATGCCGAGCCCCCCACTCAGGTCAGCACATCCTCACACACGGTCACCAGCAGTGGCGAGCAAACTCACCCTCCTGTGCTGATTTCCTATGTGGGTAACTGAGGTGACAGACTGATGCCAGCTGCTGGGTTCTGCAGAGCAGGCACGAAGGAAGGCAGACCCGTCTCCTCCCAGCCCTGCTCTAGCTGAGATCTGGACTCTGACTTCACAACCAGATTCCCAGGGGAGCTCTGAGCTGAACGGCACGAGGACATTCCGAGCACCACGGGCGGTGGTCTTCCTCTACAGGTTCGGTGACTCTCCTGGTACCCACTGCTGACTGCAGGCGGGTCCACTGTGGTGAAGGCCCTCAGGGCCAGACCGCAGTGTCAGCACAACGGAGGTACTAAAGACAGCTCTGTGGTAAAGGAGGATTTGAGACCGAGGATGAAACAACTTGAGATAGTTAAGAAATAAAAAATAGCAGGTCAGAAAGCAGAAGACCCTGCCGTCCTGGCCACCGCCTCGGCCCTTGGATCCACGGGAGGAGCTCGGCCTCTTAGCAGCCCCTGGCCTCACTGGCGGGAAGGGACCAAGTCAGGGAGACAAAGACCAATCAGTCTATGGCCCCAAAGCCGCTCTGTGCGGAACTGAAAAGGGGCTTGATTTTATGTTGGAAAGTGGCTGTGGAAAGCGGGCCTGCTGACAGGTGCTCAGGCTCTCCATGACCACGAGTAGGCACGGCTCCAAGCAAAAACTGGGAGGTCACGGATGGAAACCTGTTAACAAGTACTGCTGGGATCCCAGGTCCTCCTGCTCTTCTGAGTGCCACCCGGGGTGAAATCCTGGATCCCCAGGCACAGTGGCCAGGCACGGGGCAGTCACCTGGAAGCTGACAGGCGCTGAGAGCCTCTAGCACTCCAGCCAGACCAGTGGCAGGACTGGTCAAGAACGCCAAGGTCACAGGACCCATGAAGACACAAAACAAAACCACCCCTATGAAAACCTGAGTTGCCGCGTCCTCTGCAGCAGTCTCTGGCTGCTTATCTGTGCCCACGTCAGTCGGCAGAGCAGGAAACGCTCCCTACCCAGGACGACTGCTGAAGCGGCAGGCCAGGGGCTGCGCACCACCCAGGCACCTGCATGCTGACCATGCCTCTGCAAGTGGGAGGGGTAGGCGCCTCCTTGTGGCCACAACACGGTGTCCAGCACATAGCAGGTGCCCGTGGTACTCAGCAGTCACTGCTGTGAGCACCAGCCCCTGCCTCTGCCAGGTCCTGCTTCCCCCATGACCACCTCGAAACACAGCCCCTTCCAAGACCCCTGCCAGCTCTACAAGCCATGGCACCAGACTGACATGTGTACCTGGCCCAGGCACCCACCCGGGAGGGAGCTGAAGCTATCCTGGAAATAAGCCCAGGGTTATGTCTCCTGCCCTTCATGATCAAAGCCACTCCTCCTACTGGGAAAGTCTTGGACCACCGCCCTGTACCTTCACCTGCACTGTCACCTCCAATAACTTTTCTGAGCCTAACTCTGTTGTCCACCCTCTAGGATTCACTCCCAGGTCTCCCAGAGCCGGCGAGGTGTTCAAAACAGCCCTGGAATCCTCCCTCGCCCCAGTCCACCGTCCTGAGCACCTTTCCTAACTCTCCCCCGCACGCTGGCCACGCCCTTGCTTGGCAAGGCAGGGACATGTTCTGGCAGTGCTTAGGTAGCCTCTCACACCACCCGCAGCAGCACCAGCACGCTCCGCTGGCCCACTGCCCTCCCCTTTACACACCACCAGGTGGCCACCAAGCAGCCCCATGCCCTCAGGCCAGCAGTCCTGCCCTCAGCTGCCCCTGACCTTCTCCTGCTGGGCCAACTTCACTTCTCCTGTTGAGAATCCTGAGGGTCAAAAGACCCCAGGCCCTGGGACCACACCACACCTCCTCCCTCACACCATGGCATGCCCACGGCTGCCCTGCCTCCTGCCCAGCAGGTCTGCAGGGACAGGCTGTGCCTGCATCTGTGTCCCCACGCAGCATCCAGGACCAGGTGAGTGCGCAGAGAGGCAGGGCTCGTGCTGGCAGGCTTGAAGGCCTAGGAGCTGTCCTGCAGGGACAAGCGGTGAAGGGGCCAGGGCCTGAGGAGAGCGGGTAAACAGAAAAAGCAAGCTCCTGGGAGAACCACTCCCCCGTGCAGCCAGCCCCAGGGCGGCAGCCCCTTCCAGAGGCCGCCCGATGCAGATCACTGCACCAAACAGAGGGGTCCAAGTTCAAGCAAAGGCAAGACCTGCAGAGCCAAAGCAATGGGTTGGTGGGAACCTTCTGAGACTCGGGCCTCAGGGCCTCGACTCCGCCACCACAGAGCAGTGGGAGGTCTAGGTCCCCACGCTGCGCTCCCTAGGCTCCCACTGAAGGCCAGGAGAGACACCTGCAGCTTCCGCCTGCCAGTCAAGGGTGGCCGACTCACCCCAACCGCCACGTTCTGCTGGCATTCGGTCCCCCAGCCACGATGCCAGCAGGTGGAGCGTCCTGGTCCTGCACGGCCACACTGCTGGGGTGCAGGCACCAGGCCCTTACCTCCCCAGACAGCCTATCAGAACTGTCCAATCGAGTGTGCAGTGATTGGGAAAAGGCGGCTTCCGCGGCCCAGCATGGCAGCCTGGTGCCACGGCTCAGCGTGGCCCAAGAGCACTGAGTCCCGCAGTGGTGCCAGCTGCTTCCAGACACTCTGGCCACCACGTGCTTCCGCCACCTTGGAAATGGTGCTGACACAAGAGTGTGAACACTGTAGAAAGCCCAGCAGCTCAACATGCCCTGCGTGTGCACCAGTGGCTGCCAAAAAGGGGACGAGAAACTTCAACCCGGAGCCAGCAAGGTCCTGAGGTGGGGCCACGGGAAGGCTCCCACCAGCCCACGCGCGCTGCACCACCAAGAAGCAGTGAGTCCTTCTCCTGCGCAGCACCCCTGAACCCCTGCACCCCTCTGGAGAGGAGCTTGGAGGTCTTATAAAAGGAGCAGTGATTGGCACTGGCATGGCCCCTGCCCTTCTGCTGGGCCCAGAGATGACTCTGAGTCCTCAACTCTAATAAGAGGCTTTATAATCAGAAAAGCAATAAAACAAACTACTAGGCCACTGTGAAAATAAATAATAAAGGGAAATAAAAAATAAAGGAAAAAACTGTCTCTCACGCTGGATATTCTACTGAGATTGCATGAAATTGATCCAAATAAAATGGGATAAAAATTAAAACATTCACAAGTACGTCTTGAGCTCTCATTGTCTCTCAGTCATTGACAGCACAAGGTCACTGATGCCACTTTTGCAGTCAGTGGTGCTGGGTAGCCAGATGCATTAGACTAAACCACAGATGTGGAAATTTGAAGGCCGTCAAAGACAAGGTTAGGAGGCAATAATTTTTGACAGACAAATGATATTTGCCCAAGTACTAATATCCACAAGGAGGGGAAACCTAAAACACTGGAGTGAACCCCGGGAGATCAAAGGCCTGATAAGAAAAGGCCTGCTGTACCCTAGTGCCCAGAAATGCAGACCCGGTTCTCACAGCATGTCAGAAATACGCTAAGACAGGGGACTACTGCTGTCTTAGAATGAATGGTGTGTACTTGACAAATTTTCCTTTAATTAGAATGATTTTTTTCTTAAAGAGTTAGATTACTCAGTCTCCCTATTTTTTTTTTCCTAATAGAACAGGCTGTATTTTACAGTGATTTGGGATTTGATACCCCTGATGTTCTTGGTTTGATAACATTGTTCAGTTGGGACACTCAAAGGTATATATATAATAGATGAGTAACACATAAAAATCAATGAAAGAATTCAAATATCTCGGGGTTTGTTTAAAGTGAGAGGTAATCCATGTGAACACTTGTGAAGAAGCAAATTCAAAATATATGTGGATTGATGCTTGCTTTATTTTCTTTCAAAGAGGGTATGAAATTTTTTTATGGTAACCGCCTCAACTGTTGGAGTTTGATTCAAGAATTTGTTTTGATTTTGAGAGAAAGAGAGAGAGGGAGGAGGAGGAGGAGGAGGAGGAGGAGGAGGAGGAGGAGGAGGAGGAGGAGGAGGAAGAGGAGGAAGAGGAGAAGGAGGAGGAGGAAGAGGAGGAGGAAGAGGAGGAGGAGAAGGAGGAGGAGGAAGAGGAGGAGGAGGAAGAGGAGGAGGAGGAAGAGGAGGAGGAGGAGGAGGAAGAGGAGGAGGAGAAGGAGGAGGAGGAGGAGGAGGAGAAGGGGGAGGAGGAAGAGGAGGGGGAGGAGGAGGGGAAGACGTGAGTTGTAAAACAAATGGGGAAAAAACACAAAGAAATGAGAAAGGAGACTTAGAGGTGATCTGCTCCAACTTCCTAACTGTGCTCAGGGGTGATAAACCGCGGAGTCACAGGGCCTGTGCAGGAACAGTCCCAGTCAGGGCAGAGCGGGCTGCCGGCCTCCCAGGGCAGGGTTCCCACTTCACCGCCCGCACACCATGGCCAGGATGGAGCAGGAGGGGAGGGCTGTGGGTCAGGAGGTCACATTAGCCCCAGCCCAGGGCAGCAGCTCTTACAAGGGGCCCTGGACACGAGGTCCCTAGGAGTTGTCTCTGCTGCATCCCTCAAGGGAGTCCCTGATGATTCAGTCTTCCTGCCGCCCCACTGGGAGGAGATGGTGATGACACACAGATTGGCCACAGCCCTGCAGCTTGGGGGCCCAGGGAGTTGGAGTCCAGGCACTGCAGAGGCCCAGAGCCTCACTAATTGGCCACTGGAGGCCCAAGTACCAGCCCTGCCAGGTACACAGTGACCCCAAGTGAAGGTGCCTTAACACGCTGCCCAGCTGGCAGGACAGGAGAGGAGGCTGACGTGGGGCCCCTGCACTTCACAAAGCTGGGAGCTGCTACACACACAGCCTGGGCCCAGAGCCTCACTGGACCTGCTACTGCCCGCCACCTCACTCACTGCTCGGGAGGTCGCAGCTGAGCCGCAGAGGACAAGGGGCGGGGCACCCGCCGCCCGTCTCCAGCACAGACCTGGCTCAGGAGCACAGGGACCCTGGAAGCACAGCCGCGGTCCTAACCCTCACCTGGACAGGCAAGGGCAGCACACCACCTGCTCAGCCTGCCAGGACCAGACGCTGGCCTTGATCGAGCAGGCAGCAGGGCTGTGCATGCAGTAGGCACTCAGGCCTTGCCCCAGCAGGGAGGCAGAGACCACTCCCCTGCCCACACCCTGCCCTGCACCCTGGTGGCTGGGCAGGGCCTGTGAGCCTTGGCCTGAGCACCCGCTGGCTGCCCCTTGCTAAGCACAGGCTCCGAGTCTGCAGGCTGGGGCTGCGGCTCCTGCATTTCCACCAGCTCCCAGGGGCCAGGGACGCTGCTGGCTCAGGACCACCTGTGCACAGTGGGCCAGGGACAGTGGGGAGGACAGGCCATCCTATCACACCCAGTCAGTCTTCCAGCTCCCCAGCAGATGGGCACCCTCCCTACCCCGTGGCCAGCTGCTCATTCCACTGGGCCCAGGGATGGCCCTGCGTCCTCACCAAGCTGGACAGCTCTGCTCTGTCCCTCTTCCCCCGTGAGTCAGTGACCTTGGCCTTGGGGTGGGCATTCCAAGTGTTTTCAGCTCATCACAAGGACAAGCTGTGCGGTCAGTGTGGGCACCACCAAGGGGGCGTTCAAGAATTCTCTGGTTCAGTGTGCAGCATGGCACTGACACGTCTCTGTCCTCCACAAAAGACGTGACCACGGTCCCGTAACCTGCTCAGTCTCACGGCCTCCACTGTCCTCTGTGCCTGCTGTCCCAGCGCAGGGCCATGCTGACCCTCAGAAACGGAAACCTCTCAGCACTGCCCTTGCAGGAGTTTGTGCTGGAGGGCTTTAGAGGAGGGGTGGAGATTCAAGCTCTGCTCTTTGCTGTCTTCCTGTCCCTGTATGTGGTGACCGTCCTGGGAAACATCCCCATGATCGTGGTCATCACCCTGGATGCCCGCCTGCACTCCCCCATGTACTTCTTCCTCAAGAACCTGTCCTTCCTGGACCTCTGCTACTCCTCCGTCATCACCCCCAGTGCCCTGGCCAACTTCCTCTCCTCCAAGGCCATCAGCTTTAGGGGATGTGCCACCCAGCTGTTCTTCTCCTTACTGGCTAAGGAGAAGAAGCCACTGAGGCTTTCCTCTTGGCTGTGATGGCCTATGACTGCTTCATGGCCATCTGCAGCCCCCTGCAGTACCCTGTGACCATGTGCTCCAAGACATGCTCTCGCCTGGTGCTGGGCACCTACTGTGGAGGCTGCCTCAACTCCATGGTACAGAACAGCCTCACCTTCCAGCTGCCCTTCTGCAGCTCTAACCGCATCAACCACTTCTTCTGTGACGCCCCCCCCCCCCCCGCTCCGGCTGGCCTGTGCCAACACGGCTCTCAACGATCTGGTCATGTTCGGCATCTGTGGTTTCATCATTGTGGGCACCACTCTCGTGGTCCTGGTCTCCTATGGCTACATCGCAGTGACCATCCTCAGGATGCGCTCAGGATCTGGGCGGCACAAGCTCTTCTCCACCTGTGGCTCCCACCTGACAGCTGTGTCCTTATTTTATGGAACACTATTTGTGATGTACGCCCAGCCAGGAGCTGTGGGGTCCATGGAGCAGGGCAAGGTGGTCTCTGTCTTCTACACCCTGGTCATCCCGATGCTCAACCCCCTCTTCTACAGCCTGTGGAACAAGGACGTGAAGGACGCCCTGCAGAGGCTGGGACAGAGGCACATCGCCATGTGAAGAAAGTTCTGGTGACAGTGTCCATGGAGCTGGACTGAAGGGCTCCATGGAGATCTCTGATCCTCCAACTGTTCCCTACTTCAAAATGCACCTGAAGGTGTTGGGCACATGTTCGCCAACGTCCTTAGAGCATTTCATGGACCAGATGTTTACTGCGTGTGAGATGCATGGATGGAGAAGGCTAGTCATGGGCACCATGCAGAACTCTGAGGAGGACCGACAGCCTGACCACAAGAAGCCTGGGTGGGCACCACCCCTGAGCGCCTAGCAGGGCCTTACCTTCTGCCTCCTCCTTTGCATCTCTGGGCCATTTCCCAGGCTTTAGTTGGTCAGAGGATAGATATTGTGCATCCTGATTAAAGTTGTCAGACAAAAATGTGTTATCTCACTAGCCCAGCTTTCACCCAGACGCAAAGCCTGGCTGGCCGGTGGCCTCCCGTGATGTGAGTAAAGGGTCTGCCTGCCCGCTCCCTCAGCCCATCTTCCACACCAGTGCCAAGGAGCTACTAAAATAATAACTGTTTAAAGATCCACAACCAAGCCATCCCGCAGAGCGAGTCTGGCATCAGGTGGAGCAGGTTTGGCTGTGAGTGGCCCAGTCTGACAAAGAGAGCCTGTGTGCAAAGGAGCTGCAGGGTGTCTGAGCTTTGGGGTGGCTTCTCTTGGGGCAGAGCTTGCCTAGGCTCCTGGGCATCACAGCATGGGCACAGACAGCATGGCCCTGGGACCGGCAGCCCCTTCCTAGCCTCAGGATGGACCTGGGAGAAAGTAAAAAGCTGCACTGTGTGTGTGACCATAACTGTATACATCATATACACGCAGTGTGTGTGCACATGGATGCAGAGCAGGACTTATCCCTCCTGGTATATGCACATATGTCTGTACATGCACAATAGAAACACTAATTTCAAGGGAAAATACACAAGTTTCATCTAAACTCAGCAAGTTCAACATCTGCAGGTCAAGAGAAGGTACCGCTCACGCCACCTGCCTGTCCTCACCCTCCGGGTTAGCCTTATCCTGACTAACCACATTTTCAGGATCTGGGTGACACAAGCTCCTCTCCATGGAAAGTTCTGTGAAGATAAAGTACTTTCCATGGAGAGGTATGCACAGTTCGTCTTCTGTTTGACCACTGCTGCTCACCCATGTCCAGCTGCCTGTAACGGAGCCCTTGGCTGTCCACCGTACATGATGCCATTACAGATGTTCCTCAGTTGCAATGGGATGACACCCCGTAAGCCCAAGGTAGGTTGGAAACATCACAGGCTGCACTGCATCCAATACTTGTCACCTACAGGTCACAGTTCGGCCTGGCCTACCTAAGCATGCTCAGAAGGCTCACATCAGCTTCAGGATGGGAAAAATCATCTCACAGGAGCCAGTGCTGAGGGTCACCTAAATCCTTCAACATGTCCAGGAAGGGAGAGCAGAGCAGTGAAAGGGTAACTCACACCATCAGAGAGTTAGGAACCACTGCATACAGTACTGACATGGTCATTCACTCATCCGCCTACTGACCATGGACATTTTGGTTGTTACTAAATACTGCCCCTTAAAATAATTCTGTGTTCTTTTTACTTAAGAACAAATTTAACCAGAGAGGTACAAGACTACATGTAGGAAGAGGGTAACTTCTTTAGTTGTACTAAGAGATAAAAATGAAAATATGAAAATTTTCAAAGATATGTGGGAAAATAGGATATTTTGTGTGATGGTTTATTATTTTTTAATTTGTGTCTGAGTTAGAACTATAGGTTTTTAAGTATGGACGTGAAAAAAAAGTAGCCTCAAAGGTTAAGAAGAGAGGATAATATTTGCAACGCTTGACTTGAAAAGACAGAAAACTTACTAATAGGAGACAAAATGTTGGACTGTCTGATAGTGCTAAGAGCCCAACTAATAACCTCCTATCAGAAACTTGAAATTAAACCAGTGAGCCCTGTTGTATGAGCTTTTTCTCACTGTTTTTACCTATATGAGTAAGAAGGCATATGACTAAGTTCATCCAGAGTTGGGGTTATGCAAGGCAAATTTAGCCATTAGACTGTGAGCTAGAAGAATAAGTTGAAGATATGTGCAAGAGAAAGACTGTATTTATGGATCAGCATACTGAACGAATGAAAAATTGAACAAGAAGGTAAAGGGACCAACAGTGAAAGAACATGGTGGAATCAATGAAACTGTAGGTAGAAATGGAGTTGACTAACTGTGGCAGCTGGAGCAACTAAGCAGTGGACTAGACTGGTTGGTTTTTGTGGTCGGATATAATGAGGAAGTTTGAGTTTGATTTGGTAGGTGGAAATTTTTTTTTTTTATTAAAAAACAAGTCAAATGCATGACCATGAGAATGAGTGGGTAATATAACAAAGATGGGAAATTTTATAGCTAAGGTTAAGAAACTTCTTAGAAGGACAGAATGTATACTGGGCATCATCGTGGGTGTCGACAGAAAATGGTTTGGAGGAGGAAAGATACAGAGAACTAGCATCCCATGTCTTCAGTGAATGAATGAATGCCCAGAGAGTCATAGGATGACACCTGTGAAAGGTGAACATGTGCATGTGTGTGGCTAGCACAACCTCTGACTGTGTGAGCAAGGATTTCCAAAACAGGGTTAAACAGCAGTGGCCTGCAAGATGACAGACAGTGGCAGGAGGCGTGAGGGGCGAAGCATATCAAGCATCTTCTGACCTCAAAGGACGTAATATAAGAGGAAAACTAGCATCTGCTTGATATCCAAAGGGAAGCAGTGGCTTCAGAGAGCAGTAAAATTTAGTTAAGATGAAAAGGTTAAGATACAGGGAAATTACTTATGAACACATTAAGAGCTACAGACCAGGATTTGAGAAGATGATAAGAACTGGAGGCTCCCTGAAGACATGTAGACAGATATATAGATACATAGATGATAGATAGATAGGTATCAGGTAGAGATTAGGTAGATGATAGATAGATGAAATTCAGGTATTTATAGTTGACCAGGGAATCTTCTACTTTATCTACTGACTAACAAACAAGACCCAGTGTATAACAGGGCTATCCAAAAACACACTCAAATCACAAACCTACAATTCATCTTAGAATCCTCCCTCTTTCATTTATCACCCAATCCCATACTGTTTTTAGAAGCTGTCTCCTCCCTTCCTCCTCCCACTGCCTCTTTCCTGGTTTGAGCACTTTACATTTATCCCTTGTGTCTTTAGCACAGCTTCTAACTTGCATTCCTGTGAGGAGCCTCAAACCCACACCTCAGAGCCCATCACTTGTTTCTGGCAAGCTTGTAATTCTTAAAAGTAAATCTCATTTAAGATTATTGTGTGCACCCTCTTTACAACAAGGAACACTGTGGACTCCTTGTCCGTGTGGCCATGGACCTTCATTATCTGTTGTCTAGCCTTACATTCCTCCAAAGCCAGAGCTTTTAATCCTGTCCCAGAAATTTAAAAAAGCTTCCTTTATTTCCATACTGAATTTTTATAATAATTTTTAAGGCCCCTTCTTTTCACGGAACCTATTTTCCTTATTAGCTACACCATTACCTTCTGTCTTCATCCAGCTGATCCCAAATCTCTATGAAGCCTCACTTTACATATGTACACCTGGGGCCTTTAGCCTGACCCAGCTGTCCTCGGCTCCCCTATGATGTGCTGACCATGCATCTGTTATAGAAGCTATTTCACTGACCTGTAATTCCTTGGGGCAAAAACACAGATTGAAAAAGTCATTTCCTATATCATAGAATAATATACTTTAAGAGTTTCATCCTTTTGTTTTCATTGAATGAATCTATTTGACTTTTGGTTCAAGATTTCTGTACACTTTTGATGCTTTGTAAATGGGATTGTTTTCATAATTTAATTTTATATAGAAACAGAATTTGAATTTTGAAGGTTGGTTTTATATTCTGTGATTTTTATGGAATTTATGCATCAGTTTTAACAGCTTTTTTGGTGAAGTCTTTATGGTTTTCTATGTATAGGATCATTTCACCTGTAAGCCGATAATTTTACTTCTTTCACAATTTTCATGTCTTTCACTCTTTTCTTGCATAATTATTCTGGCTAGAATTGCCAGTATCATGTTGGTGAAGTCATGAGAATGAGTATTCTTGCTTTGTTCCTGATCTTAGGGGAAAGCTTTCAGTTTTTTACTATTGAGTATATGTTAACCATAGTTTTTCATGTATGACCTTCATTGAGTTAAAGTGATTTCCTTATTTTTTTTTTTTTAGTTTGTTAGGTGACTTTATCTTGAAAAGAGATCAAACTTTGTAAAGAACTCTTTCTGAATCTGAGATGATCATATAATTTTCATCTTTCGCTCTATTAATGTGGTATATCACCTTGACTGACTTTCATATATTGAACCACTTTGCCTTCCAGGAATAAATTCAGCTTCATCGTGGTTCATGGGTGTGGGGAGAAGTGATGTGAATCAAAGTGTCTGATTACCTTGTGGTTGTGGTGTGCTTGTGCTGGGATTTCCCTGTGCAAAAGTATAGGGTTAACATTTTCCAGTTGCTGTGGCAACACCAGCCCTTGGTCTCTCTGGGTAAACGTCCGGAGATATCAATTTTAATCTTGAATTGCAGGCACTGACTCTCTGGGATCCAGGATTCTGAGCATAGAAAGATAAGTACGATATTTCACTGGTGCTGTAATCTCCAGGCCTGACCCCTTAATAGAAACTTTGGACAATGGACTTCCTGGCTGTCACAGGAAGCTCCTAGCATTGCAACCATGGAATAGCCAAACAAAAAAAAAAGTGTTTCTAGCCCTGTAACTTTCTAGTGCATAAAGAGCAATGCCTCTATTGTCTTTAACTTCCCAATTATGAGACCCTACATAATAAACCTGCTGGGCCAGCTTTGTGGTACTGTTTCTCCACCTGAGATCAGTGTCCCACCTGATCCTGCTTTTCTCTCTCAGTGTGTGTGTCTTTGTTAATTCCCCATCGCCCCTTGCCAGTTTTCTGAATTAACAGTCATGCAGGTCAAACCACATGATCCCTTTAACATGCTGTTGAACTTGATTTGATAGTACTCCACTGAGGATTTTTGCATATCTAGGAATAAATTTCATAAAGGAGATGAAAGACTTGGATACTGCAAGTTATAACATTGGTAAAAGAAATTAAAGAGAACACAAATAAATGGAAAGCCATCTTATGTTCATGATCAAAAGACAATATTATTGAAGCAACTATGCTAATCAAAGTGATGTACATGTTCAATACAATCTGTATCAAAATTCAAGTGGCATTTTTTATGGAATAGGGGGAAATCCTAAAACTAACACAGAACCATGAAGAGCACCTACTTGTTAAATAAATCTTGAAAAAGAAGAACAAAACTTGAAGCATCATATTTTCTTATTTTAAAACATATTACAAGGTTACAGCAATCAAAATAGTATGGCACTGGTGTAAAACAGACATGGAAAAATGGACATAATAGAGTGCTCAGAAATAAATCCTTAGTGCAGCTACTTCCAGAGTATTAAGAAAATATGTGTGTGTGTATAAATATAAAATATAATATATAATTATATGGATATATAATATATAATAACAATATATAATATATATTTTATATAATATATAATAATACATATATTATATAATATATATGGGAAAGTATAATCCCTTCAATAAATGGTGTTGAGAACATTGGAAAGCCACATGTAAAAGAATAAATTAGACTCTGGTCTCACACCACACACAAAAATAAACTCAAAATGGATTAAAGATAAGACCACAATCTTAAAAATTCTTAGAAGAAAAAAACGGGAAAATCTCCATGACATTGATCTTGGCAATGATTTCTTGGATATGACACAAAAAGTGCAGTTTACAAAACCAAAAATCGACCAGTGAGATTACATGAACTAAGATCTCCTGAACAATAAATGTGTTAATCATGAGTGAAAGGGCAACCTATGGGATTGGGAAAAAATATTTGCAAATCACATTTGTGATAGATTAATACCAAACTCCTCCAACTCAGAGCAGGGGAAAAAACCCTAAAATAAACCAGTTTAAAAGTAGACGAAGGACCTGTAGACCTTTCTCCAAAAATATACAAATGGTCAACATATATTAAAACATGCTCACTCACCAGTCATTGTGTTAATATTAATCAAAATCACAATGAGATATCACTTCACACTTGTTTGGATGGCCGCCCTCAGAATAAACAAGTGTTGGCAGAGATGTAGGGGAGAGGTAACCCTGTGTACTGCTTCTGACAGTAAAATGGTAAAGCCAGCAGGGAGAGAGTACAAAGGTCCCTCAAAATTAAACATGGAACTACCATGTGACCCAGCAATCTTACTTCTGAGTACCTACCTAAAAGAATTAAAATCAAAATCTTAAAAAGATACTTACACTCTCAAGTTCATTGCAGCATCATTTACAATAGCCAAAATGTGGAAGAATATAAATGTCCATTGATTGATGAATAGACAAAGAAAATGTGGTATATGCATACAGCAGAGTATTATTCAGCCTGAAAAAAGAAAGAAAACCTAGCATATGCAGCAACATAAATGGACCCTGAGGACATTGTGCTAATCACAAGGACAAGTACTGCAGGGTGCCACAGATATTAGGCATCTAAAGTAGTCAAACTTAGAGGCAGAGAGTAGGATGTTGGTTTCCAAGGTCTGGGGAAAACAGGGGCAATACGGAAATGTTATTCAATAAGTGTAACCTTTTAGATGTGCAAGATGAAAAATTTAGAGATCCTCTTATAACATATCTTTAGTGTACTATTAATGTACAGTAATATTCAAAATTTTCTTAAGGGGGTAGATCTCATTTTATCTGTTGTTGTTTAGTTTCAACTACAATTAAGAAAAATCTCTTTACATCAAAAGGGTAATTGGAGATGTAGAAACAACCAAAATAAAAGGCAAAGAAAGCTAGATTATATAACAACACCTCATGAAGAAAGTTCACTGTAACCACCAAAAGACTTCTAACTCAAGAATCACAGGAACCAGTAGTTCTTTGTCAGTTACACTGTCAGAAAAACTGAATCACGAATGGTAAATCTAATTGCAAAAAAAAAAAATTGTGTGAGAAATTGGAAAAAATATGTCCTTGTCACCTGTATATTAAATGAGGTCACTGTCATTTAGCGACCTTGTTGACTTTTATGGAGATTCTGCTGTGCGATCTTACATGCCATTGCTCATAAAGTAGGTGAGGTGAGAAAAGAGATGGATCAAAACAAACTCAGTCACCTATGATGGGAAAACTACTTACAGCCCACAATGTACTCAAGAATCTTTGGCAACCTTTCCATAAACAAAAGAGAGCTCACAGCCAAGGGCTTATTGTAAATTTGAAACTAGCATTTATAAAATCCACTGCTTCACCCTACATTAGGGCAACGGAGCTCAGAGTGGGCAGTAATATGGAAGGGGGTAATTCTGCAGGATTGATCTTTTCATATCTTGCCCACAGAGAGCAAAACTGCTCTGTCAGTAACAACAAGTATTTTCTTTATTCCCTATTTTTCTTTACAGAGAATTTCTGAGCACGTAACAGATTATGTAAAATAATTATGTAATAAACATATATTATAGTCAATTTGTTGACTGCTTAAGCATAAGCCAAATGCTATGCCAAGTGCTTGCATGAAAGTCTCATGTGCAATGTTGTACTTCCAACATCAGTACCTATGAGCCTTTTACTATCCTTACTTGACCATTATAGAAAATGAAAAAATGAAATAAGATTATGGGAAACACAGAAAGTAAAATCTCTGCTATGTCTCTGGGTCAGAAAAAAATTTCAGTTCCTGGCAGTAAGCTAATGTTTCCAGGTACACACCCTAAAATGCTTTCTCATGTTGCCTTGCACAAAGAGAATGGTCAATAACTTCAGCAATGCCCTAGAGAAAATTCATCACCAGGTTTTATGAAACTCTTTCTTTAAAATTGTTAAACATAAAATTGTTAAGAGTAAAACACAAAAACTCAAGTTAGTGATGTAAGTTCCGTGAGGTGAAGGAGGAAGCTCACCAGTTGTCCCCTACTGAAGCCACTGGATGAAAGAATGGGTACCTCTCCAGACCCTACTGCCATCGTGGGGCATTGTATCCTCTGTGACACTGACCGCTCTTCACAATTCCCTCCCGTCTAAACTCAAGACCTCCATGACTTCAGCTTCTGAATTTGGGTTTACAGCCCTTTCCATTTTTGTCTTCTTCAGAGTCCTGGACTTGGTCTTTTCTCACTTCTCAGGTCACACTCCTCAGTGAGAGCCTAGGTCATCTTGTCCCCTGCCAACTCTAAACAGAAACATCCAATTCTACACTCCCATATCATCAGTCTCTCTCCTCCCCCTCTCTTTTCCCCCCTCTTTTTTCTTTTGATAAATATTTGCCAAATACTGTGCAACAGTCATTATTTTAGCTGCTAAGAGTGAAGTAGTGAATAAGTTGGGCAAGACTGTCTCAAAGAACTAAAAATTGAGGAAATTCATTGCTAGCAGAACTGCACTAAAGAAATGTTAACTTTTATCTCCCCCTTTTTAAAAATTAATCTGCATGTTTAAAATAATAATTGCAATAATGTGTTGGGTGATTGGTTGATATTGCATATGGATATGTGAGATGAATGACAGCATTGTCATAAGCTGTGGGAGGAAGCCACTGGGAATTCTCTGCTATAAGGTAGCTGCACCACATGAAATGAATACTGTTACTTGAAGTCAACTATAATTAAAAATTCATATTATAATTCTACCTTATAATTTTAGGGAAACTACCAAATATTTTTAAAATGGAATCATAAAAAATGTTCAGATAAGTAGAAAGACAATAAAATAAAGTTTGTCTGGCAACAAACAGAAAAAGAAACATTGTCAATATTAATCCAAATATGTCAATAATCACTTTAAATGTAATTATATAAATATACAAATTAATAAGACAAACAGAATGAAAAATAATACTCAATCATATGGGTTTGTAAATATAAAAACTAATTATAAAAGATTCCTAAAGGTTAAAGTTAAAGGGATGGAGGAAGATAAACCATGCTTACACTAATCAAAAGGAAGAGGGAGTAGCTGTATTTATTTCAGACATAATAGGAAAATTATCACATAAAAAGGAAAATTATCAAGAATAAAGAGAGGAGGATGCATAACAACAAACTGAATGTGCTACATAACAACATTAACTACCTACACACCTAACAGTGCCAAAATATGTGGGAGAAGTTTTGCTAAACACCTATCTTATGAAGGAGTTGTACTCAAACTAGAAAGAATTCTTAATACTCTGCCGCAGTCTGGCTGGGCACAGAATCACGAGCCACTCAAGCAGGAACAAAACTTTATTTTTGAAAATGCCGCCAATACCACGTACACGTCCGGCAAGCAAGCGGGTCCACCCACGCGGTCGCGTCTACCAGAACCGGAGCCCAGGACCTCCCCTGGAATTCCCTCCTACTATCCTTCCCCAACCAATGGGAACTCTCCAGGAGTCCCGTAACATGAGTCCTGTAGCAGGCCAAGGTGAACAGCAGGAGTCCAATTTCCATATGAATGTAAATCTTAACATAATCATATCATCTCAATGGCTAGCTGGCATCACCTTACAACCAAAAAGTGCCATGCATCATATTATTTGGTTGTGGCTCCTAGCAGTACTCAATGATAAGAGGCAATTAGAGACCTCACCAAAGAAGATATAGATAACAAATAAGAATATGAAAAGATCATCAATATTGATTGGCAACAGAGAACTGCAAATTAAAGCAACAGCAAAATACCACGATATTGCCTATTAAATGGTTAAAATCCAAAAACCTGACACCAACTATGGGTAAGGATGTAGAGCAACAGAAGCACTCACTCATTACAGCTGGGAATGCAAAATGGTATAGTCATCTTAGAAGACAGTTTGGCAGCTTCTTACAAATCTATTGCCATGTGGTCCAGCCATCATGTTGTCTCCAGGTGAGGCATGCCTGTTTTGCATTCCCCTCCTCCCTACTTGAAGGCTATTCCCATGGCTGGTTCTTGCATAATTTATACTAGAAACTCTGACCTTCACTCCTGAACCAGGCTGAGCAGGTAGAAACCTATGCAGTTACGCTCATGCCCATCATTGCAGGTAGAAACCTATGCAGCTACACTCATGCCCACCTCTATCTCTTCTTCCACCTCCAAGCCGCACTGGCTACCATATTGAACCATCTGATATGTGCAAGATCTCTTAGAGGCTATACCCAGAGATGAGTAACACCCATGTTCTCATAATATTTCCCTCAACCTATCTGGATATTTATGCCTTCTCCCCTAAATATCTTGAGTCTTGGGTAAGAGTCAGGATATCCCCTTATGACTTACTGCCCCTACTTAATCTGGCTAAGTCCAGGCTCTCCTTCCTACATTCTCTTATGTCATACTCTCTTTTTATCTCCCCAGTTGTTTTATTTATGCTCAATCCTTTAGGCTTTAAGTTGACAGAGAAAAGACAATTTAGAGAAGTCTCAGAAAATATTGTTTTCTTTAGTAAAATAAAATCTCTGTAAGATGATTTTCACACTGTAGACTTTTAAGAACTCTGCTTTTAAACTCAAACTGAGCAATTATTTCCATGTTCTAGGCAGGTCATGCTGTTCCTTTCCTGGGGCATAAATTTGGATACAGTGGCAGAAGGGCTGTGAGTGATGAAAATAAAATAATTATCCCTCCATGGAGGATCATCTTGTCCTATCAGGACAATTTATGAACAACTACTGGCCTAGAAAATCTATTAAATATCCAAGAACGAATGAGCAACATTTCTTTCATCTACTCTTTCTTATGTTTAACTTCACTAAACTACTTATATCATAGTTTTTCTGGAATCAATTTAATTTTGTATTTTCTGATGGGGTTCTCACATGCAGGTATTCTTTGTAAGGAAGAGGTTGTTTGATCAGCCACATTTATTATCAAATGAGCATTTCTGCAAACAAACGATCCAAGGATGTCAAACTGAAACAAAATTATGATTCTTTAAGTTTCCAAACTACATGTTTGGAGGATCACCCATGGTTTACAGGGGTCCTGAGCATACCCCTGAACCACTTTCCTCTATCCCAGGGAGAGTTTCCTTCAGAAAACAAGAAGGAATCCTCAGCCACTGTGTCACTTCCTCTGGTATTAGAAATAATCATAAGAAGAGATAATGGTTAAACATTTCTTTTTTGTCAGTCACAACCCCTAAGAGATGATGGATAAACACTTCTTTTGCATTAGCCATCGTGAGGATTGCTGCTCACAAACTATCTTGCTCAACTTTCACAGTAACCTAAGGGATGATGGTATATACCATTATGGATCCTTTTTACCATTTTTAATGTCTTTGATATAGTCAGCTTGTGTTGTCTTCATTTCTCTCATCTTATCAGCTGTTTCATTTAATTCGGCAGCTCATTCGCGTGGTGAAGAGTCTGCTCTATGGTGCTCTGTGGGAGGCAGCAGCAGCGGCGGCGGCAGCGGCCTTCGGGACCCCGGAGAGGGGGTGCGGGTTGGGGGAGGGGAGGCGGCGCCTTGGGGCCGGGTACCGGACACGCGGGAGAGCGGGCGGGGTGGGGGAAAGAAATTGAAATCTAGATTTAGAGACTGAGCTTGGGAGGAGAGACAGCTGGGGAGAAGCAAGGCGGAGACGCGGAGAGGAGAAGGAGATGGGGCCGATAGAGCCGTGCACCTGGGGCTGCAGCCTTACTGCTCCCGCTGAAGTCGTGATGGATTCCCTCCACCTTGGCTCATGACTTGATGTTTTCAATCACAGGCCTGGGCTCCGTCCCAGGCAGCGGCTCCGCGGGGCTCCGGCGGTGCGGGCCTGGCGGTGGCGGCGAAACCACACTCATCCGCCCAGGGACCTCGGGGCCGCTCAAGCGGCGGGGGCCACTCGGTGCGGGCGCCGTGGACTCCTCAGCGCAGGCGCCGCGTCCCGGCAGGTCCAGGTCCCACGCCGGCGACGCGCCCTCCTCCTCGCGCGGCTTTGGCGCGGGCCCGGTCCGAGGCGCCGGCGGCGGCGGTCGGGATGCGGGGCCGTTCCGCTCCCTCCGGCTCCGGCTCCGGCGGGCCTGGGTCTGATGTCCCTCTCCTTAGTTCGTTTTTATCCAGCCAAAGCCATGCAACACTCTCTGATGATGAAACAAGATGCCTGGAAGTCAGCGTTTTCTGTTTCCACGTCTGGCGGGGCCTCAAGGTACCTCGGGTCAGGAGCCGGACGCAGTCAGAGCCGGTCGCGCCCAGCTCTGCCCCTGGCTCGGCGTGAGGCCCAGCCGGGACGCCGGGCGGAGTTGGAGAAGTTTCCGGGGTCACTTTGTTCTCCGCTCGGGGGCGCGCGGTGCGCCTGCGGCGGTCAAGGATGCCCCCGGCCTGCGCGCTGCGCCTGTGAGCCCGGAGCCCCGGCCGCACGGAAGTACATCCTTGAGACTTCTAAGTAGTACAGTCAGCAGGACTTCTTGATAGACTAGTCAAAAGAGATGAGAGAAAAAAATGATGAAGAGTGACAGCAAGATGTATAGACTGACACCGTCCAGACAATAAATGTAGAGACATCAATGAAATTATCAAATAGGAAGAAGGGAGGATTGAGGAAAGACAAAAAGAAACTATTGGATTTTGCATGTTCAATATGGAGCCTTTGTGGAGCATCTTTACCTCCTATTCTTTGCATATCATGCACACCAAAAATTACTGACCAAGTTTGTCCTGCACTGGTTGTCCCTTCAATAAGATCAGCTCACCTCCCTCATGCAGGGCTCTAATCAGGGATATACTGTGCCTCAAACAAGAGAGCCAGGTCTTTTTGTTTATAAGGGATTCCCTTCCTACCTGAGATCTATCTACCCTCTAAATCAAGGTCTGGATGTTCAAAAAGTCTTAGTTTCCCTCCTGAAAATCTCTTGCTGTGGCTACCTTTAAATAGTTGGCCTTCAGTCCCCACGCTGGTGGTGGACATATCTAGGTGTCCATAGTCATGGATGGACAGACTCTGACCATACACAACTTGTTCTGTCTTCACATAAGCCTTTTCTTTTGAGTTCTGCCATGCCTCAGGCACTGCATTTTCCTGAAACCCCAATTTTTCTGCCAAATTGGACACAAAACACCAAGAACTCTCTGCGTAGCCAGCACCTCATCAGCTGCCAACTTTAAATCTTCATTGCAAATGATTTTTAAATTTCACCACTTTTTCCTGTTTCAAATGATTATTCCTACTAAATAAATATTTTTACACTGATTGTTATAGTTAACTACTTTTTTCTGGGGAGTGGGGGGGTACCTTGTATTGAACTCAGGGGCACTTAACCACTGAGGCACATCCAAAGCCCTTTTTTAATATTTCATTTAGAGACAGGGTCTTGCTAAGTTGCTGAGGCTGGCTTTGAACTTGGGATTCTCCTGCCTCAGCCTCCTAAACCACTGTATTCACAGGCATGTTCCACCATGCCTAGCAGCTATAACTGCATTTTAATTTTGATTAAACACCTTGGGAATACCAGCTTAGCTCCCAGGTGGGTTATTCATCCTACCTCTGAACTTCTACAGTTTACTGGTGCTTTGGCAGGAGCACTCTTCACCCTCAATGTAGGGTTTCTTCACGTGTCTGTGTCTCTCACTAGACTGGGGACTTTTTTGTTCTCAATACCCAGTCGGTCCTGACAAATGGATGACTTCAATTTTTTTTCTTGAATAAGAACAATAACAATTATAGCTAACATTTACAGCATGCTTACTATGGGCCCAGTACTGTGGGAAGATCTTTTCAGGTGTCCGCTCATTAGATTTGAATGACTGTCTTAGATGGTTGTTTATTACTTTCATTCTCTTGTGATGCTACTTTGAATTAAGAAATGGATATTGATGGACAAATAAATAGGTCTACCTGGGTACTGATACAATGAAGCATACACTACAAGATGTCTGAAAAGTTATAGAATATGTCTGAAATATACAATGATATTTTAAAAATACTCTTCGTAAAAATACTCCTCTTCTGCAAAGTGTTAGTCACTAGCATCTGTTAATTCTCCACAGCCTTTTCTTAGGTACCTGTGCCCAGGGCCAGTGTTTAAGTAAAACCTACTGAGCAATAGGAATAGCAAACCAGAGACTGAAGAACAACAACTAGCACCAAAAATACAAATTCACTTTTATCTCTGCACTTACATTATAGTAGGGAACATGAAAGGGACACAGTTAGCCATGACACAAAGGAGGAAGTAATAATATACATTAGAAAAGTACTTATAAAATGTTATGGTAAGTCAAAGTGAAGCTACTTCCAACAAGGACAATTAATTTAGGCATGAACACCATTGGTTTCTCATCCATTCAGTGATTCATCAAAAAACATGAATTCAGTGCAAAGTACGAATAGGGTATATGCTGGAGATAAAATGTAGAAAAGCATTTTGAACTCCTTATTACCAAAAACAAGACAAAACTACTATTTTTAAATCCTAGGAAGCAATTTACTTCCAGTGACTTCTAAGGGTACAAAAGCCAATTTCTCACTTGTCTCAAGGAATCAATCTAGTGAATACTAGTAAGGTTTGCAGTCGTTAGTCACCGTTGAAGCATAGTTTGGGGGAAGCCTTAAGCACTGGTAAAAAGTCCAAAGCTTCATATAGATTTGCTAATTTTTCTATATAGTAATTTTTTTTCTTCACTGCAAAAACTGGTTGGAACCAGATGGCAACAGATTTCTGACAGATTATATGAAATGATTTTTTTTCCTGTTTGTTTATTTGGTTCATTAATGAGCCAACAGAAGAAAGGAGTACTGGGGACTGGGTGCTAAGAACCTAGGAAAAATTGAAATAGGGGTTCCCATAAGGGAAAGAAGAGTTTGTCCCAGGGACACAAAGGCAAGCAAAGATGTTGAAGGGATTGTGGGGGACCCCATGTCAGGCATGGCTGATGGCCTCTAGGAGCATGTCATCTACACTCTTATTTAGATACTGCAAAGCATTAGGGTCACCAGCCTCTGCTAATTCTACTTAACTTTTTCTTGGGTTATAAGAAGAAGGAGCCCAGACTCCCTGGGTTGTGCTAGGTGAACCTCTTGCTATTATATTTGCACATTAAAGGAAAGGATGACCCCAAAAGGCTGTAAAACATGGGACATTTCAATTCTAATCAATGAATAAATATGGTCTCAATTCCCAAAAGACTTACAGTCTTAGCCCTTAATAAACAAGTAAAATCCAACTTGTTCTACGGCAGAAGGGTGCCATAGTTTCAGCAGAGGCAAGAAAATGGAAAATCCCAGATCATGCAGGGTGTTGTTTTCCTTTTAATTGGAAGAAGAGAAGAGTCTTCTCTCTCCAAAAACCTTACTTAAAATATACTTTAGGGACATAATCCATTTATAAGCTGGGACTTTCTGCATAAATTAGAACAGAAGGTAGTAAGTCTTCACAAATACATGACCAGAAAGATATTCCTACTTGAGAAATGAAACATAAACAATTCTTTTTAGTTCCTGATTCCTAATCAGTAATGTGGTAGCATATTTTATTCTATATAATTATTTTAATTCCATAAAAATCCATCACTATCATTTATAGTTTTAATCTAGAAGTATATATTAAAGTATTTGACTACACATAATTTTTTACTTGAATACTATGATTGCAATGAATCTTGAATTTTCATTAATCTGCAAAGATTAATAAAATTAATTAAATTATATTAATCTTCAAAGATTCTCTTAATGCTGACATTTGCCTAATAGCAATGTGAACACAGTATGCATGACAGTAAGAAAATCTCTTGTGTTTACTCAAACGTACCTTCACAATTTTTAAAAGATGTATAGATAGAATTCTTATAATGCTTGAAGTTCTTTCTTAGCCTCTCAAAAATTTTATAAAGGAAGCTGGACAAGAGACATCTACATTTTTCTAAAGAGGAATCTAGGTGTAAAGGTCTAAGGATTGGCTCAAGGCTATAAAACACTAATTGGCTTTATCTCCCAACTCCTAATGTGGAGTCCCTGTAATTATGTCATAATGCCACTCTGGAATCTATAATAATCCTAGATTTACAGGGTTCCCTGGAGGCGGGGGATAACCCAAACCATAAATTTGAATTAATGCCATTTTTTAAGAAATCAAACTTATCTTTCATAGTGTTTACCTATCAATTCAAGCAATGGAATAATTCTAGAGCACATTCATTACCTGGAAGAATTACTTTATTGTTACTTAACAAATATTTATTCATATTTAAATCCTATAAAGTATTTGAGATGATTTGTTAGCTACACACAGAAGGGGAAAAACACATTTTAAAGCTTTGCCAGTAACCAAAGCAATAAAGTCAACTTCAGTTTTTTTCCGTCTATTATATCACAAGTGGAATCAATATCCCAGAGGCTGATAATTATTTTTAAAAAAAGGAATATAGGCTTGAATCAATTAGACAAATAAAATGGAGGTAATTATGATCTTATGATAAACCCCAAACTGAGAAGAAAACTGTCAAGTGAATTTTCTCATCATCATCTCTGTCTCATGCTCTAAGCAGCATGGCCAGCACTAATTAGGATTAGGGCCAGATGATTTCTTCTTCCATAGCGAGGAAATACTGCCTCTTTTCTTTCTTTATTTATTTCTCTCTTCTTAAGAAAATGATGTTGGATATGGGAAGTGAATATAAAAGATGAAAAAACAGACTTAGAAAGGCCACATGCAAAATATGTTAAGGATGTGGTAGAAATAGTCATTTTAATTGACAATATTCTCTACAAGGAAATGATGCTCTTGAGAAAGAAAATTAACTTGAACATGTTTAACTTTTTCTAAGTGAGGGTCTCTTTGAGAGGCACGCTAAGTACCTGTCTCCAACATAGAGGATGAAAGAAGTAAAATGTGGTAGTCTCCCTAATTCACAGACTGCTCCATCCCTGCAGGCAAGAACTAGTCCGCCTACCCAGTCAGCCGCTAGCAGGCTCTCAATGATACCTGTGGATGCATGATAAAGGGTTCTGATTAGCTGAACTTCCCTATCAGCTCAATTCATAATATGAACCTTATGTGTGTGGATTGCCAATGTTTTAAGGAATTAGAATACATGAAATTACTTTTGGTCTCAAAACATTTCTGATCATTTTCTTTTAGTGTTTAAAATACTCATTCAAAACTTCACAGTCATTTAGTGCCTCAGAGCTGCTTTTAGGGATATTATTGCACAGTGTTCAAAAGACTTTGAATGTTTGTACTATTTACAAATTAATAAATTTTTAAGTTAGATTATAGGTTATCTTCAGTTATGTATTGTTGATAAATCAATTTATATTTGAATAATTGAATAAAGCAACACTCCTGTATACAGAATGATTTGGATTTGGTATCTACTTTCCTCATTCTCTTCTAAGGAAATTAACTGTCTTCAAATTCTTTTTTTTTCCTAATTCTTTATTGGTGCATTATAATTATGCCTAATAGCGAGATTCATTGTGAGATGATCATGCATCCATATAACATAATTTGGTCAATTTCATTCCCATTCCTTCCCCTTTCCCTCCTCTCCTCTCCCTGCACAGAGTACTTTATTCACTTAATTTACATATTTTTATTAAACACTTTTCATGCACTGCAAGCACAATGGCAAGCAAAACAAACATCCCCTGCCTTCCACATATTTACCTTCTACTTAAAAACAGTAAATAAAATAAATAATCCAAATGTGTACTTGGCCAGAGTGACACATAATACAAAGAAAATAAAGTGAATAGAGAGATGGGGTGTGCATGGAAGGAGGGAGTGCAATTTTAAATAAGGCAATAGGAGGTGGCTTCACCGACAGGCGGTTTGAGCTCAGACTCCAAGTAAGGCCACCAACCAAGCAATCAGCAGGGGAAGCATGTTTGGGGAGATGGATTAGATTATGCAGAGGCACCAGCGTGGCTGCTATGTGTTGAAGAAACCACAAGGAGGCAGAAGAGTGGTCTTGGCAATAGACTCAGTGGGTAAGTCACAGAGATGATGGTTGTGCTGTCCGTGTGGTCCTGATAGGCCGGTGCATGGACTTTAGCTTTTACTCTAAGCAAAGTATGCAGCTGTTAGTGCAAATGAGAAAGCAAGTTATTTAAAAGAATTGCTCATCTACTGTGTTGAGATTAGAGAGTGGAGACCAGAACAATAGCTGGGAAAAGAATTTTGGAGATGGCAATAATCCATTAATCACTTATAAGAATAAGGAGTCACAAACCAGGAGATCCAAATAATGCTGCAATTGTTGGTTAAAAACTCAGTTGGAGACAATGAGAACAACAGTGAATTCTCTGTTCTGGATTCAACACTTATCCAGTCAAGGGAATACTGGTCTGTCACGGGTCAAAGCTAAGCTTGCATCTTAGTCAAGGACAGACCCCAAACACGTGCTCTCTTCTCACAAACACATAATAAGGGGAAGGTAAAAAAGGCTTACGCCATATTCTTTATCCAATAAAATGATTTACTGTTTTTCCTCTGGATCAGAGTGAGTGATTGGTAAGGGAAAACTAGAAAGGTACTATAGTAGTGGCCCCTCCACCTGGAATGAGCAAGAGACAGGGACACATCCTTCCCCAACACACCTTGCTTTTTCTGCACTCAGTGTGTTGGATTTAACCATTAAGCCTGTTACTAAGCAAGAGCATGGGACAGACATCTCAAAGGGGAGAAGGCTGGCAGTTTAGCAGGGCAGTCTTTTCCCCACCTTCATGAGGTTGCTCCCAGTACCCCCCTCAACCCATGCTCCATTGTGGATCCACCTGAGACCACAGTAAAGCAGGAAAGATTTTATCCACAGGATGCTCTGAAGTATATATTCATTAATTTGGGATGATCCTTCCCAAATCCACACATCCCATCTCTACATCTTAGCCCAAATTATTTGCAGGAGTATTATTCAATACTCATCAGAATTTCTATAATTAGATAAAAGTATAATATAAAAATCATAAAAGTGTAATGAACTAAAGATGCCCCCAAGTTTGAGTATGAATCCTATCCTGTCAAATTTCTAGTGGAAGATAAATAAAATATAAAGATTCATTCTGCTTGAAAATTGAAATACAAATTTTACATCCAAAGGATGTAAAGTCTGAAATTATCTGGCCTTTATGAGTTAAAAATGTAAGAAGTGAACATCTTCCTCAATGAATATTCTGCTTAGTTTCAAAAGAAAGGATTTTTTCAGTCCATGTAAACTAAGAGTTCTTTGAGCAGCTATGGCTGAATTGACTCTCAGTGAAGCAACACTCTTCAAGACTCAGTGAAATTAGCCGAGAGGGGCTGGAGTCAAGTTCCAGGATCCAGAATGCATACTGAAGTAGGGTGGCCTTCTGGGGACACAGATGGGCAAGTCCCCCAGTGGGTGCCTGTGCAGACAGGCCTTCTCTAAGATAGTATCTGAGAGGGGCTGGAATCCAAGTTACAGAGCTATCCCAGGGTCGGTATCCAGGACCAAGTTCAGCCAGCTTGTCACCTGAGGCACGTGTGGGCATGACTTCTCCCAGAGCTTTTGACAGATGATCCTGGTGGCAGGGCCAAGGCAAAAATGGGTCTGCAGCCAAGGTCTCAGGAAGGGAGGTCATTTCTGTATCTGCAGATGGGACCACTATTGACAAACCTGCCACTCAGGTGTGAGCCTGCCCTTTCAAAAAACGCCTTTGGGGTCTTGGGCTCCATCAGAATTTTACAATCTGTTATCTGAATCTCAAAACTCCTACAAAAGTACTTTCGTGGGAGGGTTGCAATATTCTTGTTGCTGTGAGGGGATACAGCCCACCATCTTGCTGTCATCACTTCCATAGAGGAAAGAATTTGAAGACATACTTGTTACTAATCATTACCACTTGAAAATTGTCTAATCCAATTCCATCTCAAGAGTTATTTAACAAAAACATTTTGCCTTTAAGAGCATCTTAAATAAATTTTTCTTGGGCCTATTCAGCATATTTTAATTGAAATAACTGAATCACTAAATTGACTCTGGCTCACCAACAAGCAAATGAACATTAGTAAAAAGGCATTGGAGCGCACAGAGTAGCTCAACAACCAACCTCTGACAAGGTCGGAAATCAGTGATGCCGAGGGGTCTCAGCGAGAGAACATGATTGAACTTCTCTCTCCTGTTCCCTTGACAAAAAGCTTCTTCTTTCAATATTTCTCTAAGAAAGTTTTCAAATTCTTGGACAAGGAAATGGTGGAACCACCTTGGGTTGCAGCAAGTGTCTCTATCATCAGCTACACCATTTACAGTGTCTTAATTTGCTAGGGCTGCCACATACAATACTTCAGAGGGAGTGGCTTTAACAATAGAACATTATTTTTCATAGTTCTGGAAACTAAAATCCCAAGATCAAGATGTTTGGTTTCTTCTGAGCATCTGTCCTTGGCTTCTACTAGCCACCTCCTCGCTGTGTCTTGACAAGGTCTTTCCTCTGAACATCCCAGGTGTCTATTTCTGTGTCCAAATTTTCTCTTCTAAAACGGTCACCAATCATCTTAGATTGGGACCCACTTTCATGTCCTCACTTTAACTCAGTTGCTTCTTTGAAGATCTCATCTCCAAATGCAGTCACATTCTGAGATACTGGAGATTAGGGTTTCAGCGTATACAGTGTAAGGCAAACATTCAGCACATAAAAGTGGCTAAGGGACACAGTAACCAGTATGGACTTAGATGCTACAGAAATCTTTATTACTGGCATTCAACCCAATTTTTGTAATGTGATATATTAAACATTGGCAAACTTCCAACAACCTTATCTATACAGAAAATAGTTATAATACAAGTGAAAAGGAATTTGGACATTTAGGAAAAAAATAGTTATCATCATAAAGCCCACACATATTATCCTATAGGAAAATTGTATTCCAGCTTCAGACAGACCTACATTTATAACTGCAGTCTGGGTTACTGGCATGTGATCTTGGGTACACTGATTTATTTGAATTGTTTCAGCAGTAAACATTCTTTATAAAATATCCCCTTTAATAAACGAGCATACTTATTGAAATTTACCTATGTTGTCACTACATTTCATTATGAAATGCAAATTTACTCGTTTCTTTTGAATTGTGAACAAAATTAAGACTAATGAAAATAAACTTATTCTAGCTCCAAGGATAAGATAGAAGGAAGGAACATGGTCAAAGCCTTGCTCCTACTACATGAAAAAGAATACTTTAGAGAAAAAATAATTTTGTACCTTACACCAAGGTACCAGGAGAGCTAGAGGTAGGCCCCATCCCTTTGGAGCTAAATGTGTGATGGGGATGGCATCAGAGATTAATGGTAAAAGATGAATTATTTTTTAACTTATTTTTTATTTGTTTCAATTAGTTATACAAGACAGCAAAATGTACACAAATGGAGCACAACTTTTCATTTCTCTGGTTGTACATGATGTAGAGTCATACCATTTGTGCAAACATAATGATGCAACTGAGTAGTCTTATGGTAGAAAATCAAAGTTGAAACCCCACGTCACTTTATATACAAAAACCATTCAAATTAGATTAAACATATAACTATATTAAGCAGAGGCTGAGGGTGTAGCTCAGTGGTAGAATACTTGCTTAGCATGCACAAGGCCCTGGGTTTGACCCCAGCATCACCAAAAAAACCTTTTTTTCAAAACACAACAAAAAACCTTTTTTCATTTAAAAAGGGAAACAAAGAATACTATATAATATCAGGTAGTAAACATTTTAATAAATTACAAAAGGTACAATTCAAAAAAAGAAAATATTAACAAATCCGACTGCTATGCTTGAATGTCCTCTTCAAAACTTGTTTTGAAATCTAATTGCACTGCAACGTGAACAGTGGGAAACTTGTAGAGGTAAGTAGGCCACCAGGGCTCTGCCTCGTGAATGAATTAGTGCTGTTATCAGGAGAGTGAGCTGGTTATTGTGGGAGCAGTTTTCTTATTAAAGGTTGAGTTTGGCCCCCTTTCTCCTTTATCTTGTATGCTCTCTCTTGACCCTCATGCCACCCACCATGGAATGAGGAAACCAGAAGGCCCTCACACATGCCAGCTCCTTCATCTTGGATTTTTCCTGACCTCCAGAACCATTAAGAAGTAAACTTCAGGGGCTGGGGATGTGGCTCAAGCGGTAGCGCGCTCGCCTGGCATGCGTGCGGCCCGGGTTCGATCCTCAGCACCACATACCAACAAAGATGTTGTGTCCGCCGAGAACTAAAAAATAAATATTAAAAAATTCTCTCTCTCTCTCTCTCTCTCCCCCCTCTCTCACTCTCTCTTTAAAAAAAAAAAAAAGAAGTAAACTTCAGTTTATTATAAATTACCCAGTCTTAGGTATTCTATTATAATTGCACTTAAAGGACCAAGACATCAACCATATAAAAATTCTAAGCTTCTATACATAAAAGAATAAAAAGCATAATGAACTATTACACATATACATAACAGAAAGGGGGTGGAGATGGCTTTAAATCCAAAACAAACAAAGGGCTACTACAAATCAATAAGTAAACAGGAAAAAAGAAGAGTAATTATGAGAAAGAAAGCACCATTCAGAGAAGACAAATTTCAAATGACCAATAAACATAAATAAAAATGATTTTGAAGTCATTAGTAATCTGGAAAATACAAATTAAACCACAAGGTGATCCTACTATATACATGAAAGTCATACAAAACCATAAATTGAAGAGAATGTGGAGAAAAGAAATTTTATTCATCGCTGACTAGTGCAAATTGACACCATAATACTGGTGAGCAGTTTTGCCATGTCTCATGAAGTTGAAGCTATATGTTATCCCATGTTCCAGAAATTCCACTTATATGTACATAGCCCAACAAAATGCATGCTTGTGAGCAGATAAGAATTTTGTAACAAAAAAAAAATCTGAATTCAATCTGTCAATTAACTGAGTAATGGCAAACTTAACAGTATGATAACTGAATTAGAGATACATGTATCAATATAAATGTACATCTCTAAATTCAAATTGAGCAGGAAAAAGAGTAGCATTTAAAAATAAACAACATATTATACACACACACACACACACACACACATACACACAGTGTTTATCAATGTTCAATTCCAGACTGCATATAAAATTTAAGAATGCAAAATTATACAGTAAAATTATATTTTAAAAAGTTCATCGTATGACAAACTCCAAACTTCAGATAATGAGGGAGAACATGGTGGAAAAGAGGACGTATTACTTGAGCTACATGGTACCAGTGAAAGCATTCAGTGCATTATAGTTCAATCCCATTTTTCATGTATAGTCATACTACTTTTTGAAGGTTCTTAATCTCCCTCATAAGTGTAGAAATGCAAATATTGTAGAGGTTTAATTAGCTAGAAAATATATTATGTGGAAGCTTTCTTCTCGGCATTTCTTTCTCCAGTCTAATGAAGTAAATCAATGTTTACACTTCATGAGGATTTTGACACATAGAATCCTAATTTGCAAAGAATAATTTAGCATTAATGAAAGAAATAATTAATTCTGTTCACAAAGGCAATTATTAGTTCGTAAAGGCTTTGCCAGCCTGTGATGAGCACACATCATTGATTTACATAACTTTTTCAGATAATTTACAAATATAATTTAATGTAATACTGATGCATTCAATTTGTTCATTAAAATAAACTTTTGTTATATACTATATTAAAATGTAGTAAAATCTGTAATTTTCACAGATCAATATTTCAGTGCCTGAATTATATAGCCTAGATGTCTGAGTTCAAACTAACCATAGATTTAACCCAAAATTCATTATAGATTTAATAGACTCCTTTTGTTAACTCAGGTATGAGAAATCTGGGGTTGGAGCTTGTTTCTAGAATTATGCACAGCTAGAAACTAAAAGATGTTTATATTCTTAAATAATTTTTCAGTTCTACTTTGTCTGGGGTTCTGCTATGTTTCTCTATTATTCTGGAATGGAAATGAGGGCTGTATACAAGAGATATTAAAAGAGAGCCTTTAGGACATAGGAGGTAGGAATGGGGAGGGATGTCCTAGTATGACTTTAGGTTTGTAGCACAGTTGATCACATGAATAGTGCTGCCATTAACTCAGATAAAAATCAGGTTTCATGAAAAGATGACCAATTAAATTTTGCATATGTTAAATTGGAAGTATCTATGAGCAATTTAGACCCACTGGATGTCCACTTCTCTAGACCTCTGTAGGACCTTGAAGACTGTGTACCAATGAGCTTCCATCATTCATTAACAAATATATGAAGATTTGTATTACCTGCCAGGCACACGGCTAGATTTCAGTGACTCCAAGATGAATAAGACAAATCCCCTGTCTTCACAGGTTAGCATGTGGAAGTTCATCAAGGTCAAATGATAATGTATTGTTCTGTGTGCTATCATAAGAGCACACTGCAGGCATCTGAAAATTCAGGAGATGCCTAGAGATATCAAGTATTTGACAAAAGCAATGGTTGATCTTCATCTTAAAAAGTTTATTACACTTTCAAACCAAAGATTCCAAGGGCTTACTTCTTCTTGGACTTGAGGCATTATCTATAGTATTTCCAGACTTAACAAACAAAAGCATGGGACTCTAAGATTTTTTTTTTATGCTGAGAATCCCTCTATGAGCCTTGTGCATGCTAGGCAAGTGCTCCGTCACTCAGCTAGACTTCCGGCACCTGTTAGATTTTTAAATTCAGGTAAACAACATATTATTTTATAATATAAGTATGATTATTATGGATCTTAACATGATTGGACTAAAATTGAATGGAAATCCTCTATTTTTCCCATAAATTTAATATTACTATCAATATCATTCAAAAAGTAAGTGTAGAGAGAGAAAACATTAACCAACAAAAGAATGAGTTACTGTTAGAAACTAGATAATTAGACTCTTTAAAAGAATAGACAATGCATGTCTATATTCTCTTTTCTAAATGTTCCTTAGAATATATGTTCATGTATTTATGCTCTCCAAAATATCTCTGTTTGGCAAGAAGAAACATAGATACATATTAGGTTTTTGACATCTGCATTACTAGACCTAACAGATAAATATTCCTTGTCCTTGATAATGTACCCAAGCAATAACTGTTCGGACTCAAATAATTTCACTTATAAGTTATGACAGTTGGTTTGCCAATGTCACAGTAATAGCTGCAACTTCTTCATTAGAGAATATTAGTGTTAATTGCCTGTGAATCACACTGGTAAAGTTGCTTGTAAAACTACGCACAAACCAACAGTATTGGTAGCAATGAGCAATAGAAGTTTCAGAATTCCTGGCACCACCACAGTAACTTTAAAATTTAGTTACACTCTAACCACTAATTTTAAAATCTTTCACTTTCATACATTTCCTGAGTAGTCAGCAGATTAATCCCCATTTCATTTCAGCAATGAAATATGATGGTTGAAATAAGTGATTCTGAAAATCTGTACTTTAGTAAGTTATTTATTAAAATATAAGCTTGAAGACATTTACCAACAAAAATAGTAAATAAAACAAAACAAATAACAGTACCAAAAGCCCAGCACAGTAGTGCACACCTTTAATCCCAGCAATTTGGGATGCTGAGGCAGGAAGATTGCAAATTCTAGGATACACTAGGCAACTTAGCAAAATTCTGTCTCAAAATATTAAAAATAAAAATGTCTGGGTATGTAGCTTATTGGTAGAATGCCCCTTAGTTCAACCCCCAGTATCACACACTCATACACACACAAAGGAATAGTACTTAATATTTCTTTTTATAATATAAGAAAGAAATAAAATTTTTATAAGGATTCATATTAGTCTACCGAGTAATTTTTATTATGAAGGGACATACCGAACACATGACAAGAGATAATACTAACTAGTAGTTCATTTTGTTATAATCTCTGTCATTTCACTACTAAAAATTTGATAAAAATGCCTCAAAATGCATTTATGTTTATATTTAACTCAATTGTAAAATGGATTCTATGGAGTCAAATAAAGCACATGTATTTGATTTTAACAAACATTAGATAGACTGAGCCATGAACTATTCTTAATATTCTATTCTTAATGCTCACTATTACTTCATACCATAATACAATGGGGAAACAGTGGTCCAGAGAGATTCAATAATGTCCCCATGATCTGTAAACTAGAATGGGACCAAGATTAGAACCTAAGTAAGCTGGATCCAAAATAGAACTCTTGACCATGATAGAGGCTGGCTCTCACACATCAAAATGTTGAGGGTGTAAATGTACAATTGGATTGAAATGATCTAGGCAACAATTAACTGTCAACCACATGCTAGAAACTTTACCTAAGTTATCACAATTCATCATCGCATCACTGAAAATGGGGTTTTATCATTCCCAGGTTATTGAAAAAGCCCAGAGGCAGAGAGACTTGAAGAAAACCATAGTACACAGTGGCTGCCAGGCCCTGCATTTCAACCAAGGTCTCCATGGCTTCAGAACCCAAGTCTTCACATACCTGAATGTTAATTAGGTCAATCTATCCACTCCATAACATATATATATATATATATATATTTCAAAACATATGTTGTGTGTGATTGATATATTCAATTTTAGGCAATGAAAATAATTATTTATTTTTTAAAATAAAAAGATTCCTTTCGATTTCTCAAGCCTGCTTCTTCAAATCTACCTCCTTGAAAGGTGGGAGGGTGGGAATTTCATGAAAATCAAAGGGGAGATCAGTAGAGGAAAGGGACTAAGGAGTGAGGGGAGGGGAGGGAGTGTGTAAGTGCTACAGAGTGATAATGGCCAAATTATATTGTTGTATGCATGTACAAATATGTAACAACAAATCCCATCATATGTGCAGCTATAATGTACCAACTAAAAAATGTGGAAAAATCTTTTTTTTTCCCTAAGATACACACACACACACACACACACACACACACACACACACACAGCTTCACTTTGAGCTGTAGGAATAAATTCTTCAATTGAGAGTTCTTCAAGAGAAGAAGCTGTACCTGATTCATCCTTGTATTCTCAGAGTTTAAGACTGCATTTTCATAAAGTTGGTGCTCAGTAGATGCTAAATGAAATAATGAAAACATCTCCATATTTTTTAAATTTAAGAGAGAAGTTTCAGGCAACACACAAACAGGATCTACTACATACCTCTTCCCAGGATTAGGAAACCAATGATAACTTGTTAATACAGTCAGGTTCTGGTAAAAACTACAGATACTACCAGCATCTTCTTCCAACCCCAGAATCAAATGTGTAACCCTTCAAACCAACCAGTTAATAAATCCAGGCTCCAACAGCAGCAAACTATGACCTCACTGGGAAAGGCTGCCGTTTATATTTCACTTACTCTTGCCCTTAGTTCTAATGCCTGTTTTCACTGCTATGAGGTTTATCCATTTCATCTTGCTGCAGAAAGAGCACGCAAGAAAGGCATTTCCTAAAGTAGTCTGTAAAAATTAAGAATGAGTGGTAAAATACAAAAATCAAAATTATATTTTAATTCCAGTATAATGAATTGGTAGGCACTAACTTCTGTTTCATATCTTTACCAAATTGAACATATATATTTTATTTCTAAGTATAAAATATACAAGTATATTTACACTTATATTTATACATTTGTATTTTTGTAGAGTCTAGATTATTATGTGATGGTGTGTGAGTGCACTCACACATACAATGAGGAGCTCTACACTGAAAGGTGGCTCATTCTGTAAGTTTGCTTTTAGACCGAATTTGGATTTTGGCCAGACGTTTATACGGAATTAATTTAATAAATTTTCTGTGGGGAAGGGAATATTTGAGACATAGTTTCTGTTCTCAAAGGTCTTATCCCATAGTAGAAAAGACAGATATAGATAGACAGATATAGATATAGATATTTATTTATTTATTTAGATAAAGATAAAGATATATAAATATATAGATATATATGTACTGTTGGTGGAATACAGAATGAGAAAGAAAGGAAATTTCTTACTGTTTACTGTACATGAAACAACATAGAATTCTGCTTTAAATCAGAGTTCAAGGAATTGTTTTAAAACTCCACTGCAGCACTGTAATCCATATTACAGAGCTTTCTGAGAGACTGGAAACAAGAGAGAAAGTCACACAGAGGGGCTCTCAAATCTAGCTCTGATCAGCAAAGCTGCAAACAGATAATCTCACCAAAACACTGTAAGGAAGAGCAGAGGAAACCATTCTTATCATTAAAACAGGAACTCACGGTGCCTCATTTGTGGAAATGAGTCTCATGTCAGTAGGTCTTCCAGTGGCTACTCCCTTCAGGTCTAGTGTCACCACTTGAATCCATTGCTCTTCCTTTGAACATTTCCCCCACCCCTCCAAATAAGACCAAGCTGAAATAATCAATCCGTGACCTTTATGAAAGTAAACAATGAAAACGCACTTTAAATGCACATACCATCTTACCACGCACAACACCTAGGATCTTCCAGCAAAGTGGATCTGTGACATGCAATTAATGGAGTAGTTTGCAGCTCCAGCTCATCTTTCCAAAAAGCCACATCATGTCACCAATTTGAAAGACATATGATGAAAAGGATTTTTTTGTGTGGGTGTGAGTGGATATATGTGTGAATTTAAGACAATTATATGTGTCCTTTAAGAAGAATCAAAATTGAAGTATCTTCAAGTTAGATTGTGATGGAGAAGATTAATATTCTGTACCACACTTCATCAAAATTGCCTACCCACACTGACTGGCAGCAAGAAACCAATTCTGGCAGCTTTCAAAGCTGGTTTTAAAGGATTTACATTTGTATAAGCTATGTATTTTGTGTTTAATAAGAAAGCTGTATCCAAAAATCTCTTGTCTCTTTGGATCTCTGCCACCACAATATGCAGTACTGTTGGTATTATAACAGCTGGTCATCGATATCAGTATCAGAGCCAGATGTGTTAAACTGTTCTCACACATATGGCATTCTCTTGGATGCTGTGCAGAAGTAGACAATCAGGAGCTCCTCTGCAAATACTGAATACTATAGGTTACATTGTAACTTGTGTGATGGATGAAAGCTCTGGAATAGAAATTGATTTATATTTTAGTGTTGACTTTGTGACTATGTTGCTCTGAAAGCATAAACAATGGCCCCTTTCTCTTGGCCTCAGTTTCTCTCACTGAAGAAGAAAAGTTTGCTCTCCTAAGTCATCCCTATAATCCCTCTGTCTCTAACATTCTAGAGCTTTCAATGGAGATCCTGTATCATTACAAAGAAAAATCAGCCGGGTACTACATTAATAATTTGGCTCAAAGGATCATCTAGATCCAGCAGATACCAGGAAAAACATTTAATTTAATATGTTCAGCAGAGAACAAGCTGTTTTAAAAGCTCAGGGCACAATGAAATCAGGCTATCTAGATCTAAATGTGTACATTATTGAGACATCACATTGTTTCCCATAAACATACATAATTATTATATGTCAATTAAAGATAAAATAAAACAAATTGCAATTGATATCCTTGCATGTCTGAATTTGTCAGGATAAGCCCATCTACTATGTATAACTATAAAAAAACTAATACGTTAAAAAATAAAAATAGGGCTGGGGATGTGGCTCAAGCGGTAGCGCGCTCGCCTGGCATGCGTGCGGCCCGGGTTCGATCCTCAGCACCACATAAAAACAAAGATGTTGTGTCCGCCGAAAACTAAAAGAATAAATAAATATTTACCAAAATAAATAAATAAATAAAATAAAAATAGAAAATGATTTTTAAAATAAAGTACTTGAGTATACACCAAAGACCCCAAAATAAAATAAATTAAAGCTCAGAACATGTATTGCTATGTATCAGCCTATTGTTGTAGGCTGCAGAATGTGCAGCAGATTTCACCACCTTCACATCTCACTAACACTCTAACAACCTTTTAAAATAAATCCTCCAGCCTCAGATGATTCCATCCACCTCAGTCTCCTGACCTACCTCAGTACCTTTGACATGCTGCTCCTCACCTTGAAAGGACTTTACTTTTCCCTTGGATTATTTGATTCCTTTTCTTCCTTCAGATCTCAACTCCAGCTTCACCCTTTCAGGAAAACCTTTCTAAGAGACCACCTGGCTACTTCCATTTCCTACAGTCTAGGCACAAATATTGATGTGAACTTCTTGGTAACAGGGCCCCAAATGCCTTTTTAAACAAATCAATGCTGCTTCTCTCATGGGGCTGTCAACTTAGGAAAGTGGAGCTCAAGGCAATTTGGGTTATTATCACTTTGTACACTGGCTGACAAACAGGCGACCCTTGATAAGTACTTTTGAATGGAAGAATACTCTTGTTTTTCACACCACTATTATGACACAGTGTGATAACAACTTTTATATTATATGGTTACTGTCAATATTATTTTTGGCTTCTCCTTACAAGCCCTCCCTGGGTAAACTTTGTAGTAGACTAAACTGAAGCCTCAAATTTTTACTTTTAGAAACTACACAGACCCACAGATCAACAAAGCTTCAATTTTAATGGACACACTCAATTTTCAGTTGTATAACTCTAAAAGTCTTCACCCTTAAAGATCTTTTCTCACATCTTGTTCCTATGATTAGAATGAAATTAGAAAGAATAAACATCCCATTTTGAAGAGAAATTAAACTAAACCTAGTGTCACTGAGCCTTGCTGGTTTATACAGAGGAAGAGCATCACCATTATGTATTCAGGGGCATCAGTTTAAAAAAAATACTCTTGAAAAATAAATTGTTAGGTTAAAGTATAAAATATATTTTGTATTGTAGTGCAATTTGACATGGATGATAAGAGGAATTATCTTCCTTTGACATAGAATAAAATGCCTCTTATAAATTAACAAATCCCATCTATAGTTTATTATCTATTCTAAGTTTTGTACCTCTGCAGACTAAATCTAATGTAATTTAGCCCTCCTCCAACCACTCAGTCTGTATCTCAGAGACTTGGCAGGAATGCACTTATGCTTTAGAAATTCAAGGTGATCACCTACTATATAGTGACAGAGGCAAACATTAATGACACACACACAAAAAAAATGCCACTCCTCATCTTTTCATCAGGAAGCATACCCTTGTTCTCTTTATTATAAGGCTGTTCTCTTTTTTATTTTCTTCTCCAAAAGTATGAAGTGTTAGAGAGACTTCAGGAATTTCAGTCTAGATTATGGCACAGTTTTTCTCCATTTAATAATATGTTGTTCCCGGAAATGATGGGGAGGAAATACAGTAAATTGGACAATTTACCTCATCTTTCCCAACATTTTAACATTTTGATTTTAAGCATAACATTTATAATGTAATTTAAATCTCGAGGTTTAGCACATTATCTTAAAGTGCTTATTCATAAGAATGACATATAAAATGGGAATAAAACAAATGTAAAACCATGTCTGTACATCATAGAAGAGAGAAAAATAAATCCTTATTTCAGAGAGTAATATCATTTTGTGTCATTTTCTACAGTATTCCCTTATTTATCTAATAAAACCTTCCACAGTCCTATAGAAAGGTGTTCTATCATTCACACAGTTCAAATGGGGGTGGCTCATCATGGTGGTCACATCCTGTATCAGGGAGCAGGATGGGAGACTGAAGCTGTGCCCATCACAGACCTCCAATCTCTAGTGCTATTGGGGGCCAAGTATTGTTTCAATATGTTTGGGATCCCAGGCATGAGCAAACACAGAGACCACATTTTTCATGTACAATTTTAATGTTATAAATAAGACACCAACCCAGCTAGAAGGATTCACCCCAGAACCATGTCACCCTAGCAGAAGAGGAGGAGGAGACGGCCCTGTCTGCCTAGCCACCCTGCTTGGGGCATCCAAATCTAAACAAAAGCATCCACTGGGGCTTCACTGCCCCTCACCCTGAAACACAGAGCTCCTCCCTTTCCTGCACCCCCACCATCATGTTGGGGTCCTACCTCATAATTCCTAATTAATCAGTTGATTATTAATATTTCAAAATCTTTCACATGAGATTAAAAATTAAACCTTAAAAAGTTTGAAAGTTTGGCATATGCAAAGCTATTGCATTAGCTTGCTAGAATTGCCATAACATAAATAAGCCAAAGACTGGGTGACTTGAATTTGTTTCCCCACAGTCCTGGAAGGCAGAAGTCTGAGATCAAAGCATCAACAGGGTTGCCTTCTCCCCTTGGCTCATAGAATAGCCATCTTCTCACTTCCTCTGTACATGGGTGTCGCTGATATCTCTGACAGTCCAAATTTCTTCTTTTTATAAAAATCCCGTTGCCTAGGATTAGGGCTCACCATAGCAGCCTCATTTTAACTTAATCACCTCTTTAGGAAAGCATATGGAAATGGTTGGAGACCTTCAATGATACATAAAATTATAAGAGGTTATGAGGGGCAAGGGGGAGGGAAAAAAAGGAGAGAATTGAACAACAGCAGAGGAGGTAGAGAGGGAAGATGGGAGGGGAGGGGAGGGGAGGGGGGATAGTAGGGGATAGGAAAGGTAGCAGAAACAACAGTCACTAATATGGCATTATGTAAAAATGTGAATATGTAACAGATGTGATTCTGCAATCTGTATTTGGGGTGAAAATGGGAGTTCAAAACACAATTTGAGTCAAATGTATGAAAGATGATATATCATGAGCTATGTAATGCTTTAAATAATAAATAAATTTTTTTTAAAAAAAATAAATAAATAAATAAGCCTTTCCTCCTCTAAAAAAAAAAAATCACCTCTTTAAAGACCATGTCTCCAAACATAAACCCTATCTACCCATTCTGAAGTACAAGGTGTTAGAGCTTCAACATACAAATTGGAGAACACAGTTCAGCCCATAGCTTCCCTCTTCAGTGTGCGTTACAAGCAGGAGCTTCTATTGCTCAGGCCTACAAATAGTACCTCATCTTAAAAACTTGTGGCTATACCCATTTTGCAGGTGAAAAACTGAAGTGCAGAGTGACTATGTAGCTTCCCAAGAACTCAAAGATAGCAGGCCAGTGGTCTGGCTCCACAGCTTGTGCTCTAGCCACAACTCTCCCTGATTGTTCTGTGAAGGAGGCAACATGACCAAGGTTAAGCCAGCCAGGGTCTCTTCCTGGTGGTCTTCAAAACAGAGCTGGGGAAAGACAGTCCTTTCCTCTCTGACTCAGAGCTGTATGCTAATCAGCTGGCTCCTGGCGATTTCTGCTACACCTGAAAGAACCAAATGTTCATAGGAAGATACACAGAAAGGGGATGTGGTAGAGGCTGGAGACATTGGTGCTGGCTGGTCTTGACTTCTCTTGCCTTAAATATATGTACTCACCCCCATCCTTCAGGTAAACCTTTTTGTTGCTTGTTTGTTTGTTTTGCACAGGCTTCATCTAGCCAGAGTCAGTATCTGTTGTTTTAAACCAAAAGAACCTTGACTAACATTGAGGCCACATAGTGAAACATTTCATCAGATCAGTTCACTCTGGTAATGGACGCTATCTCCTGTCCTTACATCCAGCAGCCAAGTGCAAAACAAATCAACTTGAACAACCACCTCACTTAAATGAGTTCTTTTCTTCTAAAAACCCTATTTTGCCATTCCTCATGTTGAGAGGTATAGAAAAAAGAACAGGGAGCATATTCCAATGGCCTGATTGGCATGGAATCAGATTAGAAACCGACCCCCTCTCCCTATCCTATTACTTACAAATAGCCACTCTTATTAGTGTTCTCTTTTATCATCTTAGTGTGACACACTGAGACTTTAAGAAGGGATCATTAAACTATAACATATCATTTGGTAAGAAAGAGTGAAAAATACTCTATGAAATTCATCAGCACTTCAATGCAAAAATCAAACTGCAGCTAGTTTGCTTTTTAAGATTCACATTATGTATTGGAGAAGGAGATGTGGTAGTGTTAAAAAGCAATTAGGTGGTTGGGATACAAATCTTGGTGAGACATCATTCAAATTCTACAAAATAATTCTAAATTAAAATGCCACTAACTGTGGCTACATGTTATTAACTGGAGTCAGTCGATTCAGGTTGAATTTTCAACCTGGCTGAAGTGAGGACACAGTTTTAATTAAAATACTTCAATGTGGCTAAAAACTCATTTTCATAGCCATGCTGAACAAATGGCTGGTAATTTTAAAAACCAAATGGATCAATTTCTGTTTATTTTAGCTCCTTATTAGAATTAATACATTTATTGTATATTCACTGTATCACCAATACTGTGTCCTCAATGGCTAGGAAATATAAATCAGTAGGAAATATCATTCTTGCCCTCAAAGAGAAAGAAAAACTCTGTGGGTAAAAGATGAGTGGAGAACAATATTTGCTGCTTCCAGCAAAATAGGAAATCTATTACCCTTCCGAGTATTTGTCATCAGTATATATATATATATATATATATATATATATATATATATATATATATATATATTAAATTCTAATAAATAATTCCTGATCTATAGTCACATTTGAGAACATATATTACAAACCAAAGTTTCTTGAACTTATTTGACTGCAGTACATGGTAAAAATTTCAGTATGCTGACACCAAAAGGAGTTTATAAGCAGAGACAGAGAGGAGGAAGGGAAAGAGAGAGGGTATGGGGGTAGCAAAGATGGTGGAGTGAGACGGACATCATTACCCTAGGTACATGTAGGATTGCACGAGTGGTCTGACTCTACTTTGTGTACAGCCAGATAAGTGAAAAATTTTGCTCCATTTGTGTACAATGAATTGAAGGCATTCTGCTGCCATGTATAACTAATTAGAACAAATAAATACATTTTTAAAACAGAGGAGGGATTGGGGTTGTGGCTCAGTTGTAGAGCACCCACCTAGCACATGTGAGGCACTGAGTTCGAACCTCAGCATCAAATAATAATAATAATAATAATTATTATTATTATTGTTATTAATAAATAAAATAAAGATGTAAAAAAAGAGACGGGAGGGATCTTAATAACAAAAATATGCTAACTTACAAGACAATATCCTTAACATTGACAAGTATTATGAATTAAAGGAATAGAGCATCACAGAGCTTACACAGTTAGCACAGCCTCTAGCCAATGGTCAGTTTCATACCTCACATCACTCATGTGTGCTTCACATGTTGCTCTCCTGACCACAAATGGGATTGGAGATAAACCAGGACGTTTCTTAGAGGCAGATGGATAATCACAGCACCACAACAGCCATAATAAGTTTTTAGCATTTCGTGTAAATTTTTAAAATACATTTTAGAAGAAAACATACCTTGGTCATGATTTTCTTTTCAAAAAACCCCAGTGTATACCTGTGGAAGGATAATGACGAGGAGCAGGGGCTCTATAGAGACTCCGTTTGTTCCTAGCTGTCACACAGAGGTTGGACAAATGAGATTCCATGGGCTAAATTAGCTTCAGAAAGTAATAATAATATTAACAGTTACAATTGTGGTAATAATTGTATTTACCCCATAGGATCAGATGAAAAAATCTACCATGGTGGAATAAGACCTGCCGTATCATAAGAGCTCAATAAGTACACCTTTTTAAAATGGTGGCCTAAACTGTAAGGACCCTGTAATTGACAGAGTGGAGCCACCGTCACCAAATGGCTTTGACATTGAAACTAAACATCAAAGGTGTGTGGGTCCTACATGAGACTTCAGCTTCTCTTTAAATCAGACCTAATATGCAGGCATACAATAAACACTTAACAAATATGGACTTATGACAAGAGAATCAAAAATGTTTCTTATTGACCAAATCATGAATATTAAATGTCTCAAAACCCAAGACTGGCAGATTTTTGAGACTCGAATGGGTGGATGTCATGACAGCAGCAGTGCAGAGGTCTCTCTCTGGCTCTAGCAATGACCAAAAAAAAAAAAAAAGGTTGATTATGAAGAATGGTTCTGTGGCCTATGTGAGACCTAAAAGACTGAAGTCCTGAGTTCTTCTTCTCTATTATTTGAATCTGATCTCCACAGTTCTGATGCCATGCAGTGAGTGATAGGTACTCTTGACAAGCAGACACAAAACTACATTTATTTTTCTGGAAAGCCAAATAAAGCACCTCCCCCTGCCTCGTCTCATATTTGGGAAAAGTTTATGTCCCTGTGTCTGATCAGTCTGGAAGTTTCTAATAGACAGAATGGCCCCGAAGAAAAAGATTCATTCTTCATTGCTTGATTTATAAAGCAAATTTCCATACTATACACTTCCTCTAGGGCACTTCCATGGACAATTAGGGATTCGTGTTAACAAAAGCCTGTTTCAGGAAAGAACCAAATAATTTAATTCACTCTGAGGTACAGTCAGCCCATTTTATCACCAGACCCACTGAGTGTCTTATCAGATATCAAAGAAAGGAGATGTAAGTATGTATGAGGGCTGGAGGTCAGAGAATAAGCCCTTCTTGTGATAATTATAAGGCTAATAAGTGATACCTGCACAGATTAAGCTTAGAGATGATACCAGAAAGAGAAATACCTACACAGAAGAAAAATGATCCTAATATTAAATATTCTCTATGAAGACCATGTGGACAGGTCTCTCCTAACCAGGATATCAGAATACACCAGGCCACTGGGACCAGCTGCTCACAACTAGACTTCTCCCTACAACATGGACTCTAATTCTTCACATTTCTGTGCTGCCACAAAGATAATTTCTGCCTGTGTTCCCTGTCTTTAATATAATACTTTCCTCCTCCATCATAACCAATATATGCCCAAGTTTACCTTATTTTAAATTAGAAAAGGATAATACTGCTGAACATAGATTTGTATCACCTTGACAACTAAATCAAAACAAATGAAGACTTTAACATTATAAAATATTACACTGTGTGCTTTGGTCAATAATGCATGATTTAGGGTCTCTGTCATCAAGAAAACTTAAAATCAAATCTGGGGAACAAGATATAAACATGATACAAAACTAATGTAATACAAAAATAAAGTGAATTCATCATATGACCCAGAATGAAAATTTCAAAGCACACTGACAGACTCGTGAGATGGTTAGAAACAAGTAAGCATAAAAATCTGGGGTTCCATTCTCCCCCCAAATCAAATGCTAAACAGAAGAGGGATGCCTCTTAGCAAGAATTCTTATAAAAACTTCTTAAAATAGGGACAAGAGGTACATCTGGTTGACCAATGCATTATGAGCCATCATCTAATTCTACCTGCTGCAAAACAAAAAACAAACAAAAAAACAGTGATTATACTTTTCATCTATATTAATAATAGCACATGGGCCAAATCAAGGGACCTACCAGAATTACTTTATTTTGCACCAAAAGAACTGGAGTATTTTGTTTGCTGTTTCATTTCTATTTCATATATATTCTACACTTCAGAAAACAATGGCAGAGTGAGCCAGAGGATGCTATACATCAGCAGTGTACTGGCAATTCTTTGTTATATTTGTCCCAACTGAAGAACTGAGAATTAGAAGACATAATGAGAGCCTCTGCAATGATTTATGGAGGAAATAATTCCTACTATAAGTGGAAACCCAGTTTATGCCAGCTCTAAAGCATTTATAGAGAGGATGTAGGCTTTGAATCAGAGTTAGATCAGAAATATCTTTATATCTAAAGATATGAAGCACTTTTAAGCTTCAAGATTCCATGTGCCTCCCAGTGGATCTGGAGGCTGAGACAGGAAGATCACAAGTCAGCTTCAGCAAAAGCAAGGCACTAAACAACTCAGTGAGACCCTGTCTCTAAATAAAATACAAAAACAGGGCTGGAGATATGTGGCTCAGTGGTCAAGTGTCCAATTACCAAAAAAAAAAAAAAAAGATTCCTGTGCCTTTGGAATATAAAGAGTATGTAGCTCCATATAAGTCTTTGGTAAAATCCAAATACAATAGTTTAATTAAAATGAAAGAATACAGAATATCTAACTGTGAGTCCAACCAAACAGATGTTGCCATCCTTCCTTGCCCTTCTCTGTATTATTATGGGTCATCCATCCAAGCAATAATCAATATGTATATTCAATGTTACTGTGCTTACTCTAGATTAAACCCCCTAGGTCACAAATGTCTGGGCCTTTGTTTAGAAAAAGAAAGTTTATAAATAAAGATCCTATTTGCACAGAGGGAGCCCAAATGGCTTTCATTTTCTAGGGAAAAAAACTGTGTGTGTGTGTGTGTGTGTGTGTGTGTGTGTGTGTGTCTGTGTGTGTGTGTAATTTCCTTCTCTACTAGGTATTCTCTACTAGGTGATCGGTTCCAACATTGTGTTGAGTTCTTACAAGCATCATCTCACTGAATTCTCACTGCTACTCCATAAGTATGTTATCTCCTATTACAGACAAAGAAAACAGAATTAGACAATGTACTTCATTTGGGATGCTATAAAAATCCCTTAGACTGGGTATTTCTAATAGAAATTATGCAAGACAATGGCCCCCAAAGTGTCATTCATGTGGCAACCCAAGATCTTTTCCAAGATAATCCACTGAGGCATAGGGAAACTATTTCTTTAATTGCAGATTTATCAAAAATTAAGGATGAGCTTATGTCTTATTAATATTTAATATGTGGATTGATGTATGCTATGCAGTCAGCATCAATGACAACATGGGAGAAAGTGAAAGGAAGAGTGAAAGTCCTATCAGAAACAGGCACTGAATATTTGTCATCGGGGTAATACAAGACGGGCTTCCAGTTAAATGAATTTATAAATATGTTATTCCAACTATTTTAACTCAAATAATCCTCACAAAATGGACATGTGTCTTTTAAGACTGCTTAAGAAACTATGGGTGGTCAATAATGTTTATAATGTAAGTACATGTGATCAATAAGAAAATATCAGAGTTGCTATTTCTCCTACTGAGAAGATAAACTCCTTTATCATTCCCATTAAAGGGTAAAATAATAACATAAAATGAGAGAACACAGGATCCCCAAACTCGATATTATCAAAAAAAGTATTTAAAGTATGAATTTGCTTCCAATATAGCTAGTTTGAGCCTCACAATAAATACATACCCTGCCTTCAGAAATAGCATATGGAAGCATGAAGCCATGATACTGAGCAATAGAAGAAGTAGGCCACCAGAACACCACTGATAAGATTTTAATGAGAGAAAAAAATGTTTTTTGTACTATAAATATATAAAAAGTAAGTTAAATACTAGACTTTTAAAAATTTTATCTTATGCTTTTTATGTGTATTTTATAGGACCATTTAGCACAATAAAGCATTATACAAATTATAAATTTATATGTGTACACATTATACATACAAATATATACATACTCTGTATGTGTTTGTATATGCTGGTGGTTCAGAATATTAGCTGATAAAAAATATATATAAATCAATGCTTGTGTGTATGTGTATGTGTAATAAACATTTTATTTAGAAGAATGTTTAACTATAAATGCTTAGTCTTTACCTATAAAGACTCTATCAACTCTCTCAAATAGTTGGGCATCTAGATTTTTCCTCATTTATTTATATACGGTTATGTAGACCTTTGTATTGGTTAGTTAGATTTTCAGGTTAGCACCTCCTCAAATACCACAAAAATACTGCCTGGGATTTATCTTTTTTTAACAAAACAGTAAAAAATATTTTTATAAACTTACTTTTCAAATAACATCTCTTCCTTATTCTTGTTTGTACAAGTTTATATTTACAAATATTTTAAAGTAAACTAGACAATTTGTATTCTAAATCCTCAGTGATTATATTTCTGTCCACCAAGTCTCTTAAGTCTGAGACTAATTTATGCAGATGCAGTTCCAACGACTATTTCTATCAGATGACTACCTCTAGGCCAAAGCAATAATCTTGTGTGTATTCATTATTGTCCTAAATTACAGAGATTAAAGATACATAAACCATGAAGCCACATGGCAATGTCTCTATCTAACTCTTCCCAACTGACTCAAATAGGTTGTGTTTATACATCTGATTAGATAATTGAAAAAATAAAAAAGAAAACTAGCACCTGGTACCAATAAAAAAGAAGACACAATTATATTTTCATATATTATGATTGATTCATATCTCATGTTTAGATGGGTATAAGTAGGTCAAACTTGAAAGTAACCATTGTCAAATGTCTTTGACAATAGTAAAATAAACAACATACCACCTTTGCTTTTATTATTTCTTTCACAACTTAATTTAATTGTTTTCAAAATATTTAGACCATAAAGTAAAGTCCTTCTATAGTGGTTGAACTTTATGTGTTTGTTTTGAGAATTATATTTGCTTGAAGTTTTTTTTCTTAAATCACATTCTGTACTTACACTAGTTGCCTTTATTTTTTTAGAGAGTCTTGAAAAGTTTAAGTTTACACTAAAAATATTAAAATTAAATATTTAACATCCACAGAATTGCAGGTTGTATGTATTAGGGAGATTTCTGTCCCTAAACCACAAAAGAAATCTTAATATATAATTTATAGCAGGGTATTTAGTTAGCTCAGACTTAATACTGACCCTTAGTGAACAAATAGCCACACTCAAAAGAGGCAACCTTTCCCCTCATATCAATGTTAATTTGCTTATTTTCCCATATTTCCCTGCTTCTTTATAAGTATGCTTTCTTTTGTACCAATATTCAATAAAAATAACCTAAAATAAATATAATAAAAATAGCTCTAAAGAGCACTAAGTTTGCTAGTCAGCTTTTCATCACTGTGACCAAAATATCTGACAAGAACCCCTTAAAGGAGGAAAAGGTTATTTTGGCTCAGAGTTTCAGAGGTCTCAGTCCATGGTCGTTTCTCAGCCCCAAGGTGAGGCAGAACATCATGGCAGCCAGGCATGGCAGAGGAAAGCTGTTCAGCACATGACAGACAGGAAGCAGAGTAAGAGAGGAAGGGTTCAGGGACAGATAAAGTCCCCAGGGTCATACCTTCAGTGACCTACTTCCTCCAGGCATGCACCACCTACCTACAGTTACCACATGTAGTCCATTCAAATTATTAATTCATCAAATGGATTAATCCACTGGTGAAGTCAGCTCTCGTAACTCAATTTTTTCACCTCTGAACATTGCTCCTTTGAGTAAAACTTGAGCTTTTGAGGGGAGTCAACTCCCAATGACTCTGAAAACTTACCCTTGAAATTTTAATCTAGTCTCCAGAAAAAAAGAATAATTTTTAAAAAAGAAACACTTTTAAATGAGGAAATAAAACCCTTGGTACAATCAAGCATTTAGTCTAAATACTCACCAAAGTGCTATACAAGATAAACATCAAGTAAAAAAGATACTGAGAAAATTCCCTTTAGAAAGTAATCATGTGCCAAATTTTTCACCTGGCAACCCAAAGAACACTTATCATTCCTCTCTTAGCAAATAAGATCATGATTTTTAAAAAGAAGAAAGAGAAATCTGTATTCAAATTCTGATTATCACTCTCAGCATCTGTGGCATGTGCTAAATGCCTGCTATGGTCTTAGAGTGTCCTTCCAAAAGTCATGCTACACTATAATCCTTATTATAACGATATTAATAAGCAGAGCCTTTTGAGAGAAGTGATTAAAATGCTATCCTCATGAATGGAATTTGTCGCTTATGAGTTTGATGGGCGGTTCCCTGCCTTTCCACCATGTGAGGATGCAGCCACCATGTACCACCTACGCATGCTCAAAACACTAGAAGAACTAGGGACAATAAAAACATACCTCAATCAATAAATGGGCTAAGGAACTCTACAGGCACTTCATAGAAGAAATATGAATGGTCATCAACTATATGAAAAATTGTTCAACATCACTAGAATTAGAGAAATACAAATTAAAACTACACTGAGATTTCATCTCATTCCAGTCAAAATGGCAATAATCAAGAATACAAGTAACAATAGATGTTGGCAAGAATGTGGGGAACAAGGTACACTCACATATTGCTGCTATGGAACCAACCTAGATATACTTCAATAGATGAATGGATAAAGAAAATATGGTATGTATACACAATAGAATATTACTCAGCCATAAAGAAGAATGGAATTATGGGCTTTGCTGGTAATAGATGGAACTGGAAGCTATCATGTTAAATGAAATAAGCCAATCCCAAAAAACCAAAGGCCAATTGTTCTCTCTGACATATGGATGCTGACTCAGAGTAGGCTTGGAGTTGGGGGAATGGAGATTCACCAGATTGGGATGAGAGAAAATGGGGAGGATGGAAATTGGAGAGACAGTGGAATGAACCTAACTTTCCTATGATTGTGTATGAATACACAACCAGTATAACTCCACATCCTGTAAACCCACAAGAATGGGAAGTTACACTCCATATATGTATGATGTGTCAAAACATATTGTGCTGTCATGAATAACTAAGAACAAATTTAAAAATAAAATTTTTAAAATGTGAGGAATGGAGGTAGTAAAAATGAAGAGGGAGATAGGAAGGGCTGGCTGGTAAGTGCTATTTTAAACAAAATTTAAAATTTCTTTAAAGATACACAAGTTAAAACTTAACAGTAAATTAATAAGCCAGTCATAGAAAAACAATACTGCATGGTTCCACTTGTATGAGGTCCCTAAACAGCCAAATGCACAGAATGGAGGAGTGAAATGGGGTTGCCAGGGGCTGGGGGGTTGCTGGAGGGAAGTTCCTACATAAGGCATCAAGTCCCAGTTAAGCAATATGAATAAGTTCTAGAGGTCTGCTTGACAACGTTTACCTGTGGTCAACAATACTGTGTTGTACACTTGAAAACTAAAGAAGATATATCTCATGTGCAGTGTTCTCACTACAATAAACTAAAATTAATAGAGATAAAATAACAGGTAGACTACCTAGTCCTTTCTGAGAATTCACGGTAGCTCCATAGTAAATAAAATTCATAGTAAATAAAATTCTCAGGAATAGAATTCCCTGTGTCAAGCCACTCGTTTCCATGTAAGAAGAAGAGGTACTGGCCTAGGTGAAGTGTCTCTGACAATAAAGAGAGCTCTGTGCCTACAACTGAATGATCCTGATATTTTCCTCTCTTCCTATTCCAAAATTTTAATAGCTCTGGGCAAAGATTTTTTAAAACTCTATATCCTTAACTGTATTTGTCACGTTGGTTGACACCAGATAATGGCAAATTAGGTGTATAAAATATATGCAGATAGGTGATTAATTTCTCCTTCAGGGCTCAAAGGATCCAAGAGACATTCACATAAGTAAGCTAATGTTGTCTGTCCTGGAAACCTACACTTTTTCTTAAAATGCCAGTGTAAACTTTATCTAAAAGGTAAGCAACCAGGGCTAGGGCTGTAGCTCGGCGGCAGAGCACTTGTCTAGCATGCGTGGGGCACTGGGTTCGATCCTCAGCACCACATAAAAATAAAATAAGGCATTCTGTCCATCTACAACTAAAAAAAAGTAAGCAACCAAAAAGGAAATGAGATGATTCATATTTGTTGAATGGATGTAAAACAAATAGTACTTTCTACTAGTGAGGTCGTATACCTTATAAGAGATGCGAAACAGCAAAAAGGTGGTACAGTTAGCATTAAAGCAGCTTCCATCTCAGCAGCGGAGCAAGGAGACGGGAGAGAAATACATAGTAACTAGGCTTCATGGAAGAACAGCCAGAGACAGGCACTTCAGAAAGCCCGAGTTCAGCATCAGAAATAGGAAAGTATTTCTAGCTGGGGATCTGCTTCAAAGAAAAGGTGAAGGATGATGAGATGCTCTGGGCAGAGGGAAGAGCCAGCTACTGGGGTCAGAGGGCGGGGTGGGGGATGGGGGTCTTCCCAGAAGCAGGAAGAGGGGTGAGATGTGGTGGGTCCACAGTGAACAGGAAGGTGGAGGCATGAAGTGTGAAACCCCATCTGTCACCATGTGTTTGCCAAGTGACTGAAAAACACAATACAGAGGCTTAAGCTAAGAGAGGTTTTATTTTTGTTTTATCAAAATAGGAAATCTGGAAGTAGGCAGTTGTCTGCATTGCTTCTATAGCTCAAAGTTATTTATCACAGCCAGTATCTTAGTATCTTGGTCTTTCCCTCTCTCCATCCAGAGACAGCTACAAAGTGAGTGGGCAGAGCCCAGGACTCCCCTGGTCTTGGTCACAAAGTCAAAAGGTACTGCCCTATTCCTACCCCAAGGGAATAAAATGGCACTTGGAAAACAATCTAAGTATGAGATCCAAAAAAGTTATAAGTGCCCCTCAAAGTCCAAGCCACTGGCAGCATATGGAATGGAACAGGTCCGTGGGTCCTGGGAATAACCTAGCTCAGTGGAAATGGGTCAATCTGCTAGATACTTCCACTTCTCTATCTTTTCTTCATTCCCATAGCCTATCTTTTATTCTCCTTTATAATTTAAAGATAAATTTTTTGAAAACCAAAGCAAAGAAAACATTCAGCCTTTGGTTTTATGGGATTGGCTTACTTCACTTAGCATGATATTCTCCAACTCCATCCATTTACCTGCAAATGCCATATTCCCTTTTAGTGCTGAGTAATGTTCCATTGTGTATATATGCCACAGTTTCTCTATCCATTCATCTACTGAAGGGCATCTGGGTTGGTTCCACAATTTAGCTATTATGTTGTGCTGCTATAAACATTGATATGGCTGTGTCCCTTTAGTATGCTGTTTTAAGTCCTTTGAGTATAAGCCGAGGAGTAGGATAGCTGGGTCAAATGGTGATTCCACACCAAGGTTTTTCAAGGAATCTCCATACTGCTTTCCATATTGGCGGCACCAATTTGCAGTCCCACAGCAATGTGTGAGTGTGCCTTTTCCCCCACATCCTCGACAACACTTATTGTTTGTGTTCTTGATAGCTGCCATTCTGACTGGAGTGAGATGAATCGGGGGTGGAGGAGGAATGGAGGAACTTTAGATAGGGCAAAGGGATGGAGGGTTAAGGGAGAAGACAAAAGGGTAGGAATGATGGTGGAATGAGTTAGACATCTTTACCCCAAATACATGTATGAAGACACGAATGGTGTGAAAATACTTTATGCACAATCAGTGACTTGAAAATTGTGCTTTATATGTGTAATATGAAATGAATTGCATTCTGCCATTGTGTATAACAAATTAGAATAAATAAATAATTTTTTAAAAAGAAAAAGAAAACCTCAACCTGCAATGTTTTAGCTTACAAGAAATATGAGGAAGTTTCCCACTTGAAGATTCCCTTAGGGCAAAGATGGCTTACCTACAAATTACCTCAGTTGTACTGAACACTAGAAGTTCTATTTTTATGATTTCATGTCCTGTACACAAAACTAGATTAAGAGAGAAACTAGAAGGCTTTTTACTAACCAAGCACAGATATAAAGGAACATGGGGGTTGGGAGTGCTCAAGGAGCAAGAGTATAAATACAGCCCTTGCCTGACACCACTCAGTCTCACCAAGACAAGAGTGTATAAATGAGTGTGACCAAGACAATCATAAAAACCATGTGGGCATTCCCAGTCAGTAGGCCTTCTCCAAATACCCATATTTGTAGGAAATGCTGCAACCAGTATGATATTTACAGCTGGGTCTGTATTGGAAGCAATGGTCTAGTTCAAGGGTTGTTGGTCAATAAATTACTTTAAAATTAAGTATGGAATTTCTAAGTGAAGTAAAAAACACGGTCCAGGTTGGCAATTTTTCACTTCACAAATGGGTCAATGGGATTGAAACCTATAAAACTTCAATACACAACAAACTCATCATGCTTCATTTTGAATATCCACAGTGTGGAGTACTGAACTGTAGGCACTCCACCAGCTATAAGGCTACCGGAGCCTCCGCTGTCTTTTCTGTAATGTTGGAATATTCATCCCTTCCTCACATGATGCCATAGGGAAGATAAAATAAAAGAATTTATTTGAAATTACTAGCAGGCACCCAACATAAAACACACACTCACTAAATGTTCATTTCTTCCTCCTTCCAAGAAAAAATATATATGTGTGAGAAAAATGGATGGAACATACCTCACATGATTGAAAACTACACAAAGATGGTACTTAATAACATAGGTTTTATATTAGTAAAAGGAATGTAAAATAGTAAATATACAAAAACATGAAGATTTCAGACCATGCAAGCAAACATTCAGGTGTCGTCTGGAATCCAAGCCTCCTCTGCCCTTGGCTGTCATGTCGTCAGTGTCTCACAGCCCTCCTCTCGCTCAGCATTATGACCCCATAACATTGTACCTTCTTCTCTACCCTGGAGTCTGTCATTCAAGGATCTCACACTCCTCATCAGGTAAACCTTACGTCATCTACCTCACAGTGCATTTACCTGTTTGCATTTTTAGTGCCCACTTTCCCTCAGCTTTTAACTGGGGTAGAAGATCTGGCTCATGAACAAACCCTGTTTCATTTTGCTATTGATTCAGGTTCATCTAACTGGCCAGCTTGAGGAAAAGAAAACACGAAAATCAGAAGCCTTGGGGAGGGGGGGTACCCACAAAGTTACACCTGCACCTTTAATGTGCAGATTTTTTTAAATGGCAGGATTATTTGTTGACATATTAAGTGAAATATTAATATGAAAATGGCCATTGATTTAATGCTAATGAAATTAATTACATTTCTTCACGTCTCCACTCATTTCAAGGTAACTTGGTTCTTAATTCCCTATGTCCAGAATTGGAATGTGTGGATATTTTTAGTCTAAGTCCATTGAAAAGTCTTTTTTTAAAGTCTAGTCTTCTTTTGGGGAGAGAGGGAGGGCCCCTCTGAAGCTCTGTGAGAAGTGAAGAGGAGCTTGTGGGGGCTTTACAGGAATCCAAGTCCAGCTGCATAAGAAGTGGAAGTCTGGGCATTTGGAGAGCAATCTGGGTTTGTGCTCTGCCTGCACCTGCAGCCCCCTTGGGAGCTAAAACCTCGGGGTGTGACTCTGGGACCCCTATTGAGGAGCAGTGTTATGCACGTACGTAGTTAGGTGCTGGGGTTTGGTATGTCTCCCAGAATTCCTATACTATAAACAATACCATGAGTTAATGATATTTGGAGGTGGGTCCTCTGGGACACAATTATGATTAGATAAGGTTATGGGGCGTGGGGTCCAGGATGACATTGGTGGCTTTCTGAGAAGAGGACAAGAAACTCAAGATATTATACTTGCCCTGTCTCGCTGTTTGTGCCCTCCACCATATTATGATGCAGAACAAGGCCCTCGCCAAACACCAACCAGATCCAACCTGTTCTTGGACTTCTCATCCTCTATATCCAGAAGCTAAATAAACCTCTTCTTTAAAATAAATTACCTGGCCTCAAGAATTTTGTTATGGCAACAGAAAACAGACAGTGACAACATCCTGAAGATGAGAAATTGTTCCAAAATAGGCAGGGTCACAAAACTCAAGCCAATGATCTGGGAAATGGGGGCCTCTCAGCAATGTCAAACAGTGCCCTAAGAAGCTCCTAGATGCTGCCACCTTCCCTAAGTCCCAGAACTTTAGGATGGTTTGGCAAAAAGAATCCCCAAGCAAAGGAACTTCTGCAATGGGGACACGGAATGAGAATTAAATTTAAATTTATATTTAAAACATTTTAAAGTATGTTACAGTTTTCCAGCTCATCTTCTGGATTGAGACTTGTGTCCACTGCAGCTCTATTATGATGACCTCCAAATAACTTTTCTGTAGTTTGATTCTGAGAGATCAGTTTTAAAATATACTTTGTCCAGGTCATGGTGACACATATCTGTAATCCCAGTGACTCAGTAGACTGAGGCAGGAAGACTTCAAGCTTAAGACCAGCCTCACCAATTTAGCAAGACGGTATCTCAAAAATAATAAAAAGGGTTTGAGTTAGAACTCAGTGGTATGGGTGTGTATATACTCTTAGCTAAAAGATCCTAAAAACTGAAGTAAACAACTCAAAAGTTTAAACAAAAATTGTAAGTGGATACAAACTTGCCAGGAGAGAATCAAAGACCACCTGCCCCATCCTCCTTCTTCCTCCAACCATTAATTTTTATTTTAATAACATTTACTTTTGATGGATGGTTGCATTGTTTGAAGTGACAATAGATTAAGAAATGTAAACATTATTGTGAGGTATAAATAAATTGTGAGATGATCCATCTCAACTAAAGTCACAATGAATAAAATAACACACACTCTGTGGCTGCTACGAAGATAGTGCCTAGAAAAAGAATGTGTCACCAGAATTATTCATCATAACAAATTTATTGTAAACATTCAGAGAAGTTAATATTTTATATTAACAGGATATGAAGATCATGAGTGCTTGCTAACTGTATAATATGTAAAAGAGCTTTACACTGATGAGTATTAGCTTCCCCACAGGTCCTTGCACACTTTTGTGGTATGCCATTCCTAGGCATCAGACTAGATATTAGTGGACTCAATATCCCTTAGTAGAAAAAGAAATAGACAAAAAAGAAAAGCTCCAAGAACCAGAGGTTACCATGGAAGAGTTAATTTTTACATTGTCATTTTCCCCTTTATCAACATATCCCATATTACTAGCTAACTAGATATTAGAGAGAGGGAAAATTGTTGAAATTACTTTGTACAATAGCAATTTTTAAAAGGAAAGTAATTAAAGGAATAACATCTTCCCGAGTCAATAACCATTCTCTCCTGATAATTATCTTACCAATGCTACTCAATTTCAGCTTTCATTTACTTATATTTTTATTCTGTTTTATTTCTTCCCCACTCTTCAAATGAGATGCAGTCCCATATTCTAATTGCCATATTGTTATGCAAAAGCACAATCTGTTTGGGCTTGGAATTTCCTCCTACATTCAGCAACTTAAATAAACAAATTACCTTTGTAGCTATGATAGCCCTGCTGTTCCTCATTATTCCCATTGCAAATCAGCCCCCTCATAAGACACTTGGTGCCTGGAGTTAGGAAATGGTAGTAAAAAATGACTCAGAGTCTGATATGAATCGAGGAAGATCTCTAGATTAAGTGTTGTATTTGTTAATTCATTTAAACTTCAATTCAGTCACACATAGGTGTTTAGGGTTATGAACTACTAGCAGATCATTGAGAGCTGAAAGAAAACTAGGATAGCAACATGAAGATAAAAAAATTATGTTTGCTGTTAAATTGGTTCAAGCAAATTTACTTTCTGTTTCAATAATAATTTCATGGACACAAATTATATATTAATTCTAGTATGAATAAATGCTGTGAGTATAAGTTAAGCCTGTAAATATGTATGTGTGCCTATGTGCATGCAAGTTTACTTACAAGGACTACGTGGTTGATTCAGGTCAACCAAGTCCAAACTAATACTGGTTGTTGACAGTCTATTAAATCCTGGCATCTATCCCCCAAAACAACACAAGGAGAAGTAATCTCAAATTAACTGGTTTTCCTGCACTAATCGCTTCACCAAGTGCTGAGAGCTGACATGGAAACAGCAGTAGGGAGCTGGGGGACAGTCAAGTAACATGTGCATCTTCACGCCTTTTCAGTTTCTAACAGCAGTCACTTGGAATACATCTGTTTCCAAGAAAAATTCTTAAGACAACTGGGAAAAATATTTGATGATTTATTTAACATATAGTCTTACATCGAGAATTCTTAGATCTTTCAAATGTAAGAAATGGAAAGTAGAATTGGTTCGAGACAAAAATTCAGTAGGATCGGTTTCATGTGTCAACCTGGCTAAGCTATATAGCCAATGATTCAATCAAAAACAAATTTAAGGGGCTGGGGATATATCTCAGTTGGTAGATGCTTGCCTTGTATGCACGAGGCTCTGAGTTCAATCTCCAGCACCACCAAAAACAAAAACCAAAAAACGAATTTAAGTTTTGCTGTAAAGGCATTTCCTAGACGTGGCTATTATCTACAATCCATTGACTTCAAGTAAAGATCTCTTTCAGTAACACAGGTGGGCCTCGTCTGATCAGTTGGAAAGACTTGAGGGCAAAACTGAAAAGGAGGACATTCTGCCTCAAAACTGAAATACAAGCTCCTATCACAATGTTCAGCCTGCCAGCCTGCCTTACAAATGTTTTACTCTCTAGCCCCTTCAATCTCATGATCCAGTTACCTAAAATTAGTCTCTGAAGTGAGTAGGAGGTCAGTATATTGGCTAATAAGAGATACTTCTCATCTGTTCTGTTTCTCTGGAGAACCATGAAGGGCACAGTGTCTCAGGAGTTCCCAGCACAAAGTTCTGTTGGCAGTTGCTATCTTGAAACAAACACCATCAAATGATCTCTGTGTGCAGATAACCTGATCTTTTATCCAGAAAACACTGAAAATGGCACCAAAAGACTGTTAGAATGGAAACACAAAATTCAGTAAAATACAGAACACAAAATCAACAGCAGAAATCAGTATCAATTATATAGTGGAGGGGAGGGGAGAGGAGAAATAAGAGAGAGAAAAATTAAAATGCACATCCTGCAGACCAGAAGAGAAAAATGGACATTGCTGTCAAAGTACTAACAAGAGAGAGCGTTCATAATTTATAGATTGCACTCTTTTAACATAAAAAGGCAAGATGGTCCTGTAGAAGTCAAGAGAGAGAACCAAGGGTCTGTTTGATAAGGTGATGATTTGTAACTGCTACTTTGATTCTTCCATGAAATTGTTGAAAAAGTAAAAGAATTGCTCAGCTGTGCTGACAGGTTGAAGTTGATATACTGGACACTAATCTCTTCCTTGTTGCTATGATTTAGATGTGAAGTATCCCCAAAAGTTTACGTGTGAGACAATGCAAGAAGGTTTAGAGATGAAATTACTGGGTTATGAGAACCTTAATCCTATTAGTGAATTAATTCCCTGATAGAGAATAACTGTAGGCAGGTAGGGTGTGGCTAGAGGAGGTGCATCCCAGGGGGCATGCCTTTGGGGTTCATGTTTTGTCCTTGTTGAGCAAAGTTCCCCCCACCCCCATTCCCTGATCTTCACATCTTGGGCCACTTCTCTCTGCCACACTCGTCCACCGTGATGTTCTGCCTCACTCAAGCCCCAAGGAATGGAGCTGGCTGTCCATGGAGACCTTTGAAATTGTGAGCCCCAAAATAAACTTTTCCTCTTCTAATTGTTCTTGTCATGTCTTTTGGTCACAGCAATAAAAATGCAGACCAAAGCGCCTGTCCAATCTTTTCTCAAATCAACCTTTAAAATGATCAATCCTCCTAAACCAACCTCATTTTTCATGCCATTTCTCTGCTTAGGAACAGATAGTTTCATAGTTGTTAAGAAACAAATGTGCATGGATTTCTTTCACTAAATCAGAAAAATAGAAATTGGAAAGAGACATCAGAGCCACAATGCTGTGTGCTGGCCACAGGGTCTCGCTTGATTGTCACTTGTGTGCTTCCCTCGGGGACCCTGCTCTTCCGGCCTGACTGAATGGTAGATAGCCTCTTCTAAATAATATTACAGAAACATAGTGTGTTCTAATTTTCTCTAATTGAGCTTTATCAACTACTGAATTGAACACTTCCCACATGGGTATTTAAATGAGGAAATGGATCCTATGATATGATGAACAAAGAAGCCCATGCCCCATTCTGGGATCTTGGCCCAGAGCACGGCTGTCCCAGGGTCCCAGCATGCTTTCCAGGGCCATGGGGGAGCTCTCCGGGAATGCATATTAAAGACTCCTTGAAACCAGGAGGACCCCTGCCAGAATTTTTATTCAGCAAAGGCTGAAAAGAGGAATAAAAATATTTAGGCTGTCATCTGAAAAGCGACATTTATATCAACAATTGCAACCACCTCTGCCCTCAGCCAGGGATCGCCACTTTTATAGTCGCCCTGCAGCTGACATTTCTTGGGAGCACCACCAACTCCAACCACATCTCCCCCTTCAGAAAAGGTCCTGTCAGACTGAGAGTTACTCGGCCTTGGTTCCCAAAGCATAGTCAGAGACACGAGTTCCCCAAAATTCATTGATCTTGATGGTGATACTGACTCTACGGCATAAGCAAAGTTCTAAACAATATGTCTCTATTTACTATATATAACTTATTCTATCAATTAAATAATTGAAATAAAGGTGCATTCAACTTATTATTTGGTGTGTATTCTGATACTATTTACACTGTCTCTAAGAAAGGACTCTTTGTTTTTCTTTTTTATAACTAAATTATACAAAGATATCACCCGTTTTTCCATTAATATCTTTTTTCTGTTCTGTCAAGAACTGATCCTGACACTATTGAGTCCTCTAATCCATGAGGACATCATTTCTCTCTTTGGGATATTCTACTAGTCAATCATGTCATTTTTAAAAATTCCTTCCCAAACTTGAAATGGAACAACCATTTGATCTAGCTATCCTTCTCCTTGGTTTATACCCAAAGGACTTAAAAACAGCATACTACAGGGACGAAGCCACATCAATGTTTATAGCAGCATAATTCACAATAGCTAAATTGTGGAACCAAACTAGATGTCCTCAGTAGATGAATGGATAAAGAAACTGTGGTATATATACACAATGGAATATTATTCAGCATTAAAAGAGAATAAAATCATGGCATTTGCAGGTAAATGGATGGAGTTGGATAATATTATGCTAAGTGAAATAAGCCAATCCCCAAAAACCAAAGGCCGAATGTTTTCTCTGATATAAGGATACGGATCCATATGGGGATGGGGAGAGAGCATGGGAGGAATGGAGGAACTGTAGATAGGGCAAAGAAGAGAGAAGGGAAAGAGAGGGCATAGGGGTAGGAAAGATGGTGGAGTGAATGGACATCATTACCCTAAGCATATATATGAAGATACGAATTGGGTGACTCTATTTTGCGTTCAACCAGAGACATGAAAAATTGTGCTCTGTATGTGTATTATGAATTGAAATGCACTCTGCTGTCATGTATAACAAATTAGAGTAAATAAGTAAATTTTAAATTTTAAAAAATTCCTTTCCAATTTGAACGTTTTTTTTAATTTCTTTTTCTTGTCTAATTACATTACTGATATATATTTAAAAGAATTAAGTTTTAATATTTTCAGAAAAAAATTTAACTTGAACTCACTGTTAAAAGCTCTCAAGTACCTTCTTTTATAAAATGCTCCCTTTTTTAATGCTATCAAACCCAGAGCTTTGGGCACACTAAGTATGTGCTATCTCCCTGAACATACCCTTGCAAAAAAAAAAAAACCCTATATTTAATAAATAAAATTATATTATTTTTGAGAAGCAGCAGCTTGGAAAGGTGAAGAGGTCTTAGTCTCGCTGTCACCCAAAACTAAGGTGTTAGCAAGTCAAACTTATGTCTCAGAATATCATTCTCAAACTGAGGAATTTGGCAATAACTCGTAAGATTTCTTATTAAAATGCTATCATGCTACAGAACATCCTTCAGAAACAATTTTGTCTCACCCTCCCATTTTAGTAATGAACAAAATAAAGAATAGAAAAGACATGCAATATACTTAAAATACAAAATATGAGATGTCACTGCTAAGTGGCATTGCCAAGACTGAATGAAGAGGCTTGGTGTGAATGCCTCAAAATCACATCACCTCACTTTTGATACTATTTGCTCAGACAGAATCTGCCCCCAATATTCCCATTCCATTGTTTTAATTTTGTTGTTTTGTTTGTTTGTTTGTTTGTTTGTTTTGATAGTCATCTGTTCACTGGATTGTGTGAGAATTGGAGTGAACAATTGCATCTTTGCTTGATTATGAATACTTTGAAGGCTGAGACCATGAAGAAATCAACTTTTTAAATCTCTAGCAGTGAGTGAAACAGTCATAACTTGGTGGACTTCTTGTTAGTTACATATTAGTTGAAGTATATTAAATTTTTATTCTAGAAGAATAACAATTCTAGACAGCCAGAATAATGAAATTTCAAGTAGTATCATATGGTTGAAAAAACAAACATCAGGTGTCAATGACTGGGAGTTTATCCATGTCTGTTACATAAACCCATGGCATATCAAACCATCTCTTCCAGACCTGGAATAACAAGAATGATAATACCATAAGAATTTGAAATCAAGGAGCAGGACCAGCTGATAACCTGGGCTTCTGTCCAGTGCAGGAAGCATGTTCTGCACAACAACATAGTCAGACACACTACCTGTGTAAAAATGATAAAGATATCAAGAAGTGTATATCCACATCCTTCTCTCCTTCCCACCTTGCAGAAGGAAGGAGCTTTTGTTGTTTGGAAACAAATGGCCTTCCTATTTTTACTGTATTTACCTGCAAAACCAATGGCCAGGAGAATTTTTAAAAGTACAAAAGGCTAGAATCATCATCTATATTGGATTAGGGAGAAAAGCTCAGGAAAAGGGAATGGAATTCTAGAATATGAAGTGTGGAATGAGCAAGTCCATGTGCAAGCAGTGTGATCCCCTGGGCAATCAGTTAGGGGGAAACGGGGCTCAGCTTGGTGAGTAGGAGACAGAGGATCTCCCTAAGTCAGCTTCCATGCATTCTGAGCTCCCGAGACAGAATAAGAAAGAATTTTAAGTTTTACTTTGTGTATTTGAAAGACATCTCCCATTACTGTATCATATAAAAGGCTTCAGTATTTTCAACATAGAACTAATGATTCTTTCCATTTTAATGCCATGCTGATAGATCACAAAAAAGAGCTAACTAGGCCACATCGGTGGGAGGGGAAGAGAGGGGAAAAAAAAGGGAGTAGAAAAGACAGTGGAATGAGATGGATATCATTACCCTAAGTACATGTAAGAAGACATGAATTGGTGTGAATATACTTTGTATTAAACCAGAGATATGAAAAATTGTGCTCTATATGTGTAATATGAATTGTAATGCATCTGCTGTCATATATAACAAATTAGAATAAGTAAAGAAAGAAAAAGGAAAAAAAGAGCTAACTATGTTCAGCTGACATTCGTTTTAAATTCTTAGTTAGTTTTGTAAGAAGTAAGATTTTCATAAAGCTACCTTGATCCCAGATGCTAAAATATTCTCCTCAATGATGTAACTCAAATGCCTCCTTCTCTGAAACCCTCCTTGCTGTTTTTATTAGGATACAAACTCTCCCTTCTTTGAACTTCTATGATAATATAGTGTAGTCATTAAGGATGCACACACACATTCTGGTGGTCTTGTTTTCAGCACATGGCTGCTCATCCAATTGAAATCAGTTGGCCCCTGGATTTGTCTCAATCCAATGGAACATGAGCCGAGACTATGCCAGTGGATGATTTTCATGTCCCCCATCCCTGCCATTTACCCAGGCATACACCAGTGACATTCTATATCATGGAGCTGCCTTAGGCTAGGTCTAAGAGTAAGGAGACCTGAAGCAGAGCTTCCAGTGGGTCCTCAATAGGCATAGAATGTGCCCAAAGAGTAAATGAGCTATGAGAGGTCCTTACAATTTGGGGCTATTTGTTACCATAGCATCTTGACAGACACATAATTTATATGAACCTCTCTAGGGGAACTCATCATTTTTTATTTTATGATTATGCTTATTGGCAATCAATTCTCTCTCACAGTCAAGACTATAAGCACCTTGAGAGTAGGATTACCTTATGTGTCTTTCTACTTCATACTGTGGTAAGTATAATAATATGGGTCAAAATTAGTGAATGTATAGACACATAATAAATATTTTAGCTTACAAAGCACAGCTATTACTACTATTACAAAAAAACACTATAGTGAGTTAAAACTTTTTTTATTATTTTTTAGTTTTCGGCAGACACAGCGACACAACATCTTTGTTTTTACATGGAGCTGAGGATCGAACCCGGGCCGCACGCATGCTAGGCGAGCAGGCTACCGCTTGAGCCATATCCCCAGCCCCGAGTTAAAACTTTACATAGAGTATTTTCTTGAATCTTTCTAATGACCCATAACAATGAACTTTTATGATCTTCATTTTAAAATAATTTCCATAGTCACCCACTAAACTGATACACAGAGACAAATTTGCAGAGATAACTATGCTACTATTCTATCAATCAAAGCAAAATCATTTTAAAGTAAATCTTGAAAAACATACAGGAGAAATCTGAAAGACTCTCAAAAATGTACCCCAAAATTGAGCCTCGAAAGAAGCATGAATTACACGAATATAATAAAGCTCACCAATATTTAAATGCTTTTTAAAATTATGATTCAAACACCAAGTTGGTAATTTTTTTATTAGTTGTTCAAAACATTACAAAGTTCTTGACATATCATATTTCATACATTTGATTCAAGCGGATTATGAACTCCCATTTTTACCCTATATACATATTGCAGATTCACATCGGTTACACATCCACTTTTTTACCTACTGCCATACTAGTGTATGTTGTATTCTGCTGCCTTTCCTATCCTCTACTATCCCCCCTCTCCTCCCCTTCCCTCCCCTCCCTTCCCATCTTCTCTCCCTATCCCATCTACTGTAATTCATTTCTCTCTCTTGTTTTTTCCCCTTTCCCCTCACTTCCTCTTATATGTAACCAAATTGGTAAATTAACATGGAGCTTTTGGTAAATAAAATAAAACTTGTAAGTTGAATCTACCTAATTATTTTATTACAAAGATAAAATTGCAGAGTATCTTAAAGTAAAAAGTAAACTATATTCTTAAAATTAATCTGATTCATCAACAACTCCCATAAAAACAAAAATTCCTCAAAAATAAAAATCAAAGAATAGTCAAAACAATATGGTGGACGGATTAGTCATCAGCCATATCTCAATTCTCAAGCCACTCTGCACTTTCCTGAAACAAAAGAAAACACATTAACACTGACTCTTGTTTTCATTACCCTGAAACTTTTTCTTCGATGATTAAATTCATTTTTTAGTATACTATGATGTGTAATGAATAGAAAAAATGTGTCACTTAAAAAATTTTGGAAAGAGGAGTACAGACCATTCTTTAAAAATATAAACTGTTATTAATTGAATTCCTGTCCTCAGATTCCCAAAAGACACTTGGTCCTTCCAAAGGATCTGAAATCACTTAGTAAGTATGGGGCCTCTCTTGCTCTGGTGGCTCCAAACAAACAAGGTTTAAAAAAATATATTTTTTTATGCTTTTAATGTATATGGCATACAGATGCTTCTCAACTAAAGAAGAAGTTATGTCCTGATTAATCTATCATAAATTGAGTATACTACCAGTTATAATGCATTTAATACATCTGTGTTAATCTACTTTTCATCACCATGACAAAAATACGCAATAAGAACAACTTGGAGGAAAGATTTATTTTGGCTTACATTTTCAGAAGATCAGTGGGTAGTCAGCTGGCTTCAAGGCAGAAACATCATGGTAGGAGAGTATGGTAGAGGAAAATGTTCCGCTCATGGCAACCTGGAAACAGAAAGAGAAAGACAGAAAGAGGTTGAGACAGACAGTCACAAGGCCCAGTCCCTAGTGACCTACTTCCTCCAGCCATTCCACACCTGCTTCAAGTTACCACCCAGTAATCCATTCAAGTTATTAAGGCATCCACTGGATTAATCCATTGATAAGATCACAGCCCTCACAATCTGGTCATTTCCTAAAAGCCCCACCTCTGCACTTTGCTTACTGGGGACCATACTTTAACACATGAGTTTTGGGTTACAAAACGAGATCCAAACCATAACACCAAACCTACCAACACCCACGGTGTACTAATTGTTTACCCTCATGATCACGTGGCTGGCTGGGAGTTACGGTTCTCTGTCCCTGTCCAGTGTCACAGGAGAGTGATATATGTATATATATATATATATATATATATATATATATATATATATATATATATATATATATATATTTCATGGCACTACCCCAGGAAAGGATCAAAATTCAGAATATTAAGTATAGTTATGAAATCCAGTTGCTTTCACACTACTGCAAAGTTGACAAACCATCAATTCCTAAGTTGGGAACTATCTGTACATGGTATATTTTTCACATCTTTTTAATTTCAGTCTGTGTCTTTATTTCTGAAGTGTGTTGCTTGTAAATAGATCTAGCTGGTCTTGTGTGTTATTCCAGTTTTATGTTTTCTGCCTTTAAAACAAATAATCCACTTACTTTTAATGTGATTATTCATCTTGTTGGGTTTACGTTTACCATCTCACTTATTTTTTTTTTTATTTGAACTGTCTTTGGTCCTTTGTTCTCCTTTTCCTGCCTTATATAAGATTAATCTAATATTTTTAGTATTCCATTTTATCTTCTATTGGATATTATCTCCTTTTTTGGCTATGCCAGAAGTTTACAATGATTGTTAAAAGACAAGGGATGCAAAATTCTTCTGTGAAAACCCACATAGTAAATGTTTCATGCTCTGAGGACCATGAATGATCTCTTTGTTCTTTTCATGAAGCTCTAGATTTTCATTTGGAATCATTTCTCTTCAGTCTGATGGACTTTATTTAGCACTTCTTAAAGTAAGTTTATGCTGGCTACTAATTCTCTTAGTTGTTGTTTTTTATTTATGTATCATTTTATTTTAAAGAAAATGGCATGAACTTATATAATTTCTTTTTAAATTTGTATTGGTCTTTTTTAGTTATACATAACATTAAAATTTGTTTTGACATAATTATAAAAGAATTGAATATAATATGCTCTAATTCAATCCCTAATATTTCCCCTTTCCCTCCCTGCCTACCTCCCCCTGTTCCATTCCCTCTCTCCACAGATCTTTCTGCTATTTACTTAGTTGTTTTTTTGTTTAATTAGTGTCTTATGGATGTACATGATGATGAGATTCACTGGGTATATTCATGTATGTACATAGGAAAGTTTGGTCAGATTCATTCCACTGTCTTTCCCTATTCTATACTTCTTCCCTTCCCTTCATCCTGCTTTGTCTAATCCACTGATTTTTCTATTTTTATTTTTATCCCTACTCCCCTTATTTTGGATTAACTTACACATGTCAGAGAAAACCTTTGATTTGGGAGACTGGCTTATTTCATTAAGCTTGAGAGTCTCCAGTCTCATCCATCTCTTAGCTATTTTCTCAAAATTTTTTTATTTCTTATTCATTATTTGAGAATATTTTGCTGAGCACAGCATTCTAAACTGACAAAATGTTTTGTTTTGTTTTTTATTTCACCACTTAAAAATATTATTTTCTTGGTGTCTATTGTTTTTGATGGGGAGTCAGCTGATTTTTTATTACATATTGACAAATTATAGTTGCACATATTTAGGGGGTACAAAGTAATATTATGATTTGTTAATAAAACCTGGAGTGGCCAAATCAAGCTAACCAACTGATCCATCTCCTTAAACACTTGCTGTCTTCTGTGATGAAAACATTTAAGATCCGATCTCAGTAACACTGGAATATATAGTACTTGACTGTTAGTTTTGGGGTTTTTGCAGTGCTATTCACAATAGTCAATTTATGAAATCAATCTAAGTGTCCATCAGCAGATGAATGGATAAAGAAAAAGGGGTAGATAAACACAATGCAATACTGTTCATCCTTTTAAAAAAAGGCATTCTGTCATTTGTAACATCATGAATGGAATTGAAGAACATTGTACTAAGTTAAATTAGCCAAACACAGAAATACAAATACTATATGTTCTTGTTTTTGTAATTCTAAAGCAATTGAGTATGATAGTGGTTGTGAAGGGGAAGGGTGGGGAGAATGGAAAGATGATATTCAAAGGTAAACAGCCTCAGTTAGGAGAATTAGCTTTACTTTTTTAAATGAGATCTGCAGCACAACATTTTAAAAATTTTTACTCTTATGAGAATGAATATCTTTATCTCTGTTCATTTTTTTTCTCATAACAGCTGAAACATACTTATTTTTAGCAGGATGCACTTTCAAGGCTGTCATATGCACCTGTGCTTGCTATGGCACTGCAACTGCTTCTCACCATAGGAAGGTCTCAGTTCTCAGGTTTCCCACATCTGTTCATGAGGTTAAAAACACAGCTCTTTGGGTTTTGTAAATAACCAACATATCTCTAAAGATATTTATTCAGTGGAAAGAGGAAAACCAAGAGCGGAGTGACCCCAGCCCACCATGCAAAGAAGGAGGAGTAGCAGAGCAACCATGGAGGCATGGAGGAGGAGAGCGACCACGCTGCAGCCCCCATCTACCAACGTGGCTCTCCCGGCCCACTTCCATCTAGAGACAACAGCCAGACCTGGAAGACCATCATCAAGGTCCCTGAAAATCCCTAGAAGTATCCCTGCTAGCCTACTTTTCTTGATTACTCTTTCACTAATCCTATGATCTAATACCTGTATATCCTCACTATCTATCTCATAAACCCCACATGGTACAAACCATCCAACCCCAGTCGCTCTTTGTCCACCATTAGAAACTGTAGACCCTTATGCAAACCTACTATTTATATTGTAGATATTAATCAAACACATTATTTCTGTTTAATGTGACAAAACTGTAATTGCCTAAATAGGAGCTACTTGGTTGAAGGCTACATATTGTTTTCATTGGGTGCTATAAATATTGATCTCATCCTTAAAGGTATTGGTAACCTGCAGGGACACTACAAGATTATAGAGTAGAAAATGTAATGTCTCAAGTCTGCACTGATAGACAGAAAGACACATGGACAACATAAAAAACAAGGGAAGAAAGTGCCCCCCAAAAACCAAGATGTGACAATAATAGAATCAATTGGTAACACAGTAGATGAAATGTCAGAGAAGGAGTTCAGAATGTACATAATTAAAATGATCTACGAAGCAAAGAATGATATAAGAGAGCAAATACAAGCAACAATTCATCACTACAACAAAGAGATATGAGAGCAAATATTGGTAGCAAAATATTACTTTAAGAAGAAATTAGAGATTTGGGGGAAGAAAAAAATAGAAATCCTTGAAAAGAAGGAAACAATAAACCAAATAAAAAATTCAATAGAAAGCATCACCAACAGACTAGATCACTTGAAAGACAGAACATCAGGCAATGAAGATAAAATATATAATCTTGAAAATAAAGTTGACGACACAGTGAAGATGGTAAGAAACCATGAACAGAACCTACAAGAATTATTGGATAACATCAAAAGACCAAATCTAAGAATTTTCAGGATAGATGAAGGCACAGAGTTTCAAACCAAAGGAATGCACAGTCTCTTCAATGAGATAATATCATAAAATTTCCCAAATGTGAAGAATTAATTGGGAAATCAAATACAAGAGGCTTATAGGACACCAAATGTACAACACATCCACACCAAGGCATATTATAATGAAAATGCCTAGCATACAGAATAAGGATATACTTTTAAAAGCCACAAGAAAGAAGTTACAGATCACATATAGGGGAAAACCAATTTGAATCTTAGCAGATTTTTCTACCCAGACCCTCAAAGCCAGAAGATTATATACCAAGCTCTGGCAAAAAAAAAAAAAAAATGGATGCCAAACAAAAATCTTATATCCAGCAAAATTAAGCTTCAGATTGATGATGAAATAAAAACCTTCTATGATAAACAAAAGTTAAAAGAATTTACAATGAGAAAGCCTACATACAGAACATTCTCAGCAAAATATTCCATGAAGAGAAAATAAAACACAACAATTAAAATCAGCACAGGTGGAACCATACTAAAAGAAAAGCCAATCCAAGGAGAAACCAAGTCAAGTTAAAAATCAAAAATAAACCAAAATGACTGGGAATACAAACCATATTTCAATAATAGCCTTGAATATTAATGGCCTGGACTCATCAATTAAAAGAGAGACTGGAAGATTGGATTGAAAAAATAAATAAAAAGACTCAAAAATATGCTGCCTTCAAGAGACTCATCTCATAGGAAAAGACATCCACAAACTAAAGGTGAAAGATAGGAAAAAACACATCACTCACATGGTCCATATAAACAAATAGGGGTTTCCATCCTCAGATAAAATGGACTCAAATCATAGTTAGAAGGGATGAAGAAGGTAATTTCATACTGCATAAGGAAATCATGCATCAACAAGACATAACAGTCATAAATATCAATGCCCCAAACAATGGAGCATCCATGTATATCAAACAAACCCTTCTCAATTTCAAGAATGAAATAGACTACAACACAATAATACTGGTTAACTATAACACACCTGTTTTGACACTGGATAGATCTTCCAAATAAAAACTAAACAAAGAAACTATAGCACGCAATAATGCAATCAATAATTTAGACTTAATGGACATATATAGAATATTTCATTCATCCACAAGTGAATACACTTTTTTTCTCAGCAGCATATAGATCCTTCTCTAAAAAAGACCACGTGTTATGCCACAAAGCAAATATTAGTAAATAAAAAATAGAGATACTAGCCTGCATTCTATCAGACCATAATGGAATGAAATTAGAAATCAATGATAAAATAAAAAATAGAAGCCAGTCCAACACCTAGAGACTAAACAATACTCTATTGAATGAAGAGTGGGTAGCATAAGACATCACAGAGGAGAGTAAAAAAATTCTTAGAGGTAAATAAAAGTCTGATACAAATCAAAATCTCTAGGACACTATGAAGGCAATACTAAGAGGAAAGATTGTTTCATTGAGCTCATTCATTAAAAGAATAAAAATTCAACAAATAAATGACCTAACATTACATCCCAAAGCCCTAAAAAAAGGAACAAATCAACACCAAAAGTAATAGGAGACAGAAAATAATTAAAATCAGGACTGAATCAATGAAATTGAAACAAAAGAAACAATTGAAAAAAATCAACAATACAAAAAGCTGGTTCTCTGAAAAAAATAAATAAAATTGATAAGTTCTTAGCCACCCTAACAAAAAGGAGAGAGAAAACTCAAGTTACAAAAAATTTGTGATGAAAAAGGAAATATCACCACAGACACTATTGAAAAACAGAGATAATTAGAAACTATTTTGAAAATTTATACTCCAATAAAATAGAAAATTTCAAAGACACCGACAAATTTCTAGAGGCATATGATCTGCCCAATCTGAATCAGGAGGACATACACAATTTAAACAAATCAATTTCAAGCAAGGAAATAGAAGACACCATCAAAAGCCTACCAACCAAGAAAAACCCAGGACCAGATGGATTCTCAGCCAAGTTCTACAAGATTTTCAGAGAAAAATTAATATCAGTACTCCTCAAATTATTCATGAAATAGAAAAGAAGGGAAACTTTCCAAATTCATCCTATGAGGCTAGTATCACCCTGATACCAAAACCAAAGATACATCAAGGAAAGAAAACTTCAGACCAATATCCCTGAGGAATATAGAGACAAAAATTTTCAATAAAATCCTGGAAAATTACATACAAAAACATATTAAAAAGATAGTGCACCACCATCAAGTGGTGTTCATCCCAGGGATGCAAAGTTGGTTCAACATATGGAAATCAATAAATGTAATTCATCACATCAATAGACACGAATGAATCCCAAGGTCTTTATGGTAATGAAGAATACTTAATCGAAAACTACATACCAAAAACTACATACTGTATGATTTCATTTATATGATAGTCACAGAAAGGCATAGCTAGAAAGCCAGAAATCAGATCATTGGTTGCCAAGAACTGGATGCTGTTTCTAAAGAGCATATGCTGCCTTCAAGAGACTCAAGTTTGGGGGATGACAAAACTATTCTGTCTTGATTGTGGTGATGACACATAACTGTGTATGTTTGTCTAAGCTCATAGAACTATACAACTAATAAGGATAATTTGTTCTGTAAGAAAATTAAATTATAAATGTGACTAAAATACACATATCTTCAGTGGCAGAAGGTAAACTGCATAAAAATCCAAAGGAGTATTTTGCCACTTATATCTGCCTAAAACTCTGCTGTCACTTGTTCTGGGGGTACTTAATCACTTTGCCTTTAGGAATAATTCAGAAGAAAAAATACCAGAAACTGGAATTCTGCATAAGTTTTTATACCTTGAAGAAAAGTTAACTGAGACCTATGCATAATATGGTGAATTATACATCTCTGGTCATTATTCTTAGTTGTACTAAAAGACCCTATATTTGAGGCACAGTATAGTATATAAAGAAAAATTATATAGCTTCCTTCAACTAGTGACAATGTAAAGTAAATGCCTGTTTTAGTCAGCTATTTCACTGCTGTGACTAAAAGATCTGACCAGAATAACTATAAGGAGGGAAAGTTTATTTGAGGGCTCAGTTTCAGAGGTCTTAACCCACAGAAGGCTGGCTCCATTCCCCAGGGCTCAAGGTGAAGCTGAGCATCATAGTGGGAGAGTGTGGTAGAGGGAAGAAGCCCACATTGCAGTGACCAAGAAGCAAGAGAAAGACACTCCACTCTCCAGAAACAAATATATACCCAAAGCCACGCCCCAATTCCCACCTCCTCCAGCCACACTCTACCACTCAGTTACCATTCAGTTAATCCCTAAATAGGGATTAAATCACTGATTGGGTTAAGACTCTTATAACCCAATCCTTTCTCCTAGAACCTTCTTGCACTGTCTTACGTGTGAGCTTTCAGGGAGACACCTCACATCTAAACCATAACATTGCCAATAGAAGTACAGTTTTTTGAAAAAAGTAGTTCACTTATCAAAAATTTTTCTAGGCAGTGGAATGAGATGGATATCATTACCCTAAGTACATGTATGAAGACATGAATGGTGTGAATATACTTTGTGTACAACCAGAGATATGAAAAATTGTGCTCTATATGTGTAATAAGAATTGTAATGCATTCTGCTGTTGTATATAACAAATTAGAATAAAAATTTTTAAAAAAGAATTGCTCTAGGGTGAGAAGATATTTTTAAGTTTTAAAAAAGGCCAAAAATAAAGCTGATAAATATTAACAAAAACATTAAAAATTATTTGATATTAAAATTTTGAAAAATAAAATAAAAAATCAAATGACAGGAAAAAATGTCATCAAACTATAAAGTGGTCCACGAGTTAATATATTAAAGACTCTTACCTAAACCTTATTTTAAAAACAATACAATTAATAGTTCACAAAAGAATAAAGGTTAAAACTGTTTTGAATAATTAAGTTTTTAGCTTGGCTAATATCTGGAATAAAATTTGTATCCATCAAATTGGCCAAAATTTTTAAGTAAAAGTAACTCATAGTACAATACAGTGACACTCAAAATAGTCCTGGTTGAAATGCTAATTAACACGAACATTCTAGAAAACAATTTGGCAATATGTATCAAAATCCTTTAAAATGTACATTCTGTTTGAGCAGTTAAATCAGTACTTATAATGAGAATTCACTCATTGCATTTGTGAAATTTCTGAATTAGAACTAATAAATGGAGTTATTTATTTAAATAAATTATGTCATACAGTATAACCACTATGCAAATGTTAAAATAATGTTATAAAAATACATTATGAAGTCAGATAGTAGCGCAGGTCTAATCCCAGTGGGTAGGGTGGCTGAGGTGGGAGGATCACGAGTTCAAAGCCAGCCTCAGAAACTTAGCAAGGCACTAAGCAACTCAGTGAGACCCTGTTTCTAAATAATATACAAAATAGGGCTGGAGGTGTGGTCAGTGGTTGAGTGCCCTGAATTCAATCTCCAGTACAAAAAAATAATAATAATAACACATTATGAGATATTTAATAAAAATGTGTAGACTAATACAAAGCATAAAATACAACAAATTTGATCCCATTTATTCATTTATTTTAAAGTGGAGAGCAGAAAATGTACAAAACAAGCCCAAAATATTTTTGCTATATAAAGGAGACAAGAAACTATTAAAAATTATGAAGTTCTTTAAAAAACTGAGACAATCTGAGAGAGACTCTTCCACTGGCAAAAGAGGGAAATTTCTGAGTATTGATAAACATATCAAGTATCTTCAAATCCATAAGTCTGTAATGATACTCCAAAAGAAAATCTCATTAGCTATCATTAGACAAACTTAGGACCAACTCATCAAGCCAGAAAATAAGAGAGGAAATGTCAATTATCTAAACTAATTTAAGAAATCACAAAGAAGATAAATCTGTTAAGTAACATTACGAGAATGTTATTGGAAATATTCAGAATACTTTAAAATTCTATGTCAAATAACATATTCAGCAAATAAGAGTAATGAAATAGAAGCACCCTTTAAAAATTAAAAGATAATTAAGATATATTCACCAAGTTGCAAACTTCATTGAACAAATAACTATAAAAATGAGAAAACATCTATGTCACAATGAGAAAAATTTGAATACTGAGTAAATGTTTTATTAAAGTATTATTATTTTCAAAATTCAATAATGATATGTGACAAGTATTATTTTTAATTTTAACAATGATATTGTGATCATGTTTTTAAGTCTAATATTCTGGAAATACATGTTTATTAATAATCCTATAAAATGCCTGGAATTTGCTCCATATCGATGGGAAAGCATCTGGTACTTGAATATGGGTAAAGATGAACTCAGATCAGAACTAATAATTGTTGGGGATAAGTGATGGACTCATGAGTGTATTATGCCATTTTTCTCCATTTTTGTAGGTACTTGAAACGTTCACTACTTTTTGTTCTTTATTATAAAAGACAGGTTGGATTTGATTCATTTTGCTGACACTCAATGTAGAGTGCTCTTTATTGTCGAGTTATGTTTCCACAGAGTCTGTTTTTACCATTTGTAGCCGACTGCAGTTCAATACCCATTTTCTTTCCTTTCACTCATAATAAAACTTTCAGCTTGGCATTCTCCTAGCCTCTTTTGCAGCTAGGCAATGGCCACTGATGACAAAGTTTTTGCTAATGAGATGTGAGCAAAAGTGATGTAAGCAATGTTGGCTATGCCCAGCTCTCCCCATCTTCCTGCCTGCCATTTGGATCAGGGAGGTTGCAGGGAACCAACTTACTTGGACCATGCAGACAAAGGCAATACCCTAGGAGAAGCATCTTTTCCTACCAAAACCACTTTTCATCTCCAGTGTATTTTTCTGGTGTTTGAAACAGCCACTCCATCCCTTACCTCCCCTGTACTTCTGAGAGTTCATATGTTGGAATACACATGACAGTGAGGCAGTGTGTTTGATACTGTGTACAGTAAGCCTATGTGACCACGGAGTGTGACTCAGCTGCTCTCTCCTTCTTGGAGGCATAAAGTGAATTCTCATTCTCATATCAAGGTAGAAGGCACAGAAGAGGATGAAGGTAGTCCCTGTTCTTTGTTCCTTTTCAAATTATGTCTTCTGGAACAACACAAACTGATGCAATCCCGCGTATGGATTTGATAAAACTCATATGGTTGAATATATTTAGTTTGACTTGATTATATATATTTTACATAGGTTAATGTGCCATCTGAAAAAATTATTACTGAGATCATAAGCAAAGTAAGCCTTGACATGAACTGGCATTCCAAGACAGGGCAGCTCATGGAAAGAGTAGATTCAGAAAATCCTTGAAGTAAGAAAATACGCTGATCAGGTGGTAAAGTTGACCTTAAATAGCATAAACTTGTATTTGAATACTGATATAAAAATTAAAATATTAATAAAACACATCTGGAAGTACATTGAAGGTACAACAAAGTAGAAAAAAAAATGTGGTAGGCTCTGGAATTACATTGGCTGCATTCAGATCCAAACATTGTGCCTTTCTCTCCACCTAAGCTAAGGCAAGTAACTGAACCTCTTTCCACCCCACTTTTCCCATTTAGTCACTGGGGATAACAGTATCTGCCTGGTATGGTCTGAATGTTTATGTCATCCTAAAATTCACATGTTGAAATCCTAAGCACCAATGTGTTGTATGAGGAGAGGGACTCTTAGGAGGTGACTGGGACATAAGGGTGGAGCCCTCACAAATGGGATTAGCACTCTTATAAAAGAAAACCCAAGAGAAAACACACACACACACACACACACACACACACACCTTTCTCATGTGAGATTACAGTGAAAAGATATCGCCTAATTCACCAGATGCTAAATTTTCCAACCTGACCTTAGACTACCCAACCTCCAGAACTGTGAGAACTAAAGATTCTATTGTTTATGGTATTTTCTTATATCAACCTGAAAGGACTAAGGCATGCCCTGTAGGGTTGTTTTGAGTATTTTTATACATTTAACTGTTTGCTTATCATTAATATGTCTAAGCCCAAAACCCCAATACCCCAGAATGTACCTCATTTGGAATTAGGGCTGCTGTAAGATATAATTAGTTAAGATCATCCTAGAGTAGGGTAGGCCCTGGATGGATATGATTGGTGTCCTTTAAATGGGGGACTCAGGAGAAAGACATGAACACAGTAAAAATGCCAGGTGAAGATGATGACCGTGATAGAGCGATGTTTCAACAAGGCAAAGAACATCCAGGATTGCAGGAACCACCAGAAATCTGAGGGAGGTTTGGCACAGTTCCTTCCTCACACAACTCAGAGGAAGCAACTCAGCTTGAATATCTAGACTCTGGAACTGAAAGACAATAAATTTCTCTAGTAAGCCACTCATTTATGATACTTTGCTATGGCTGCCCTAGGAAATTAATACAAATGTTAATGGAGTCACTATATGTGAAGCATTTAGAACAGTATCTTGCACATATCAAGTGTTCAATAAAAGTTAACTATCATTATTATTTAAAATCATATCTTTCATTTATGTTTTTATGTGCATGCTATGTACAGCACCAATAACTATAATAAAAGGAAAACTGAATTAGAGTGTTGTTAAAAATTTGGGGCATGTTTCTGAGATTAAATAATTTCTTTATATTAAGGAACTATCATAGGATTATGACAATGGAATAAAACGTCTTTATAAATTATCATTTAGCTTTAAATTACAAAATTTTCTTACATATATTTTTAAATGAAAACATGATAAAATAAATTGCTTTAGTTACAAGAAGATTGATATATAAATCAACAAGAGTCTCAAGATAACTTTATCTCATTTGTGGTAGATGATTTATACTCTGAAGAACTGTAATCTCTTACACCTAACTTGCATCATTTTATTATATTTATCTTAGGCATTCTATTATTTTATCTTTTTTTTTACAAAGTATGGTTTTGGTTCTTTGTTTTAGTCAGCTTTTTCACAGCTGTGACTAAAAGACTAACCAGAGCAATTTTAGGGGAGGAAAAGTTTACTTGGGGGCTCACAGTTTCAGATGTTTCAATCCATAGGAGGCTTATTCACATGATGATCAGAAAGCAGAGAGAAACTAAGCTCAGCTCACCAAATATATACCCCCAAAGGCATGCCCCCAATGACTCATCTCTTCCAGCCACACCCTACCCACCTTCAGTTACCACTCAGTTAATCCCCAGGGGATTAATTCACTGATTGGGTTAAGGCTCTCATAACCTAATCATTTTACCTCTGAATATTCTTATATTGTCTCATACACGAGCTTTTAGGGGTCACTTCATATCCAAACCATAACACTGTTCTTTATAGATGCAAATAATATCAGAGTGTGTTGAGAGCCTTATGAGAAACGTATGTTATCCTTGACTTTGAATATTACTTCTTTACAGATCAATGGCTTCTGGTATTTTCACCTTTCACTTCACAGGTTTTGGGGTATAACCAATATATTAAAAATTAAAATAGAACTCTTCAAAGTAAAAGTACTAGTATTCTATGTAATTATGTCATTTATAATGAAAAGTTTCAAAAATAAGTTATTACACAGTTTCTTAGAAAGATGAAAGCCCTGGAAAATGTGTGTGAATCACAGGCACTTTTAAAAATGATTTTCTAACATTGTGTTAAAAAGCTAACTATAAGAGGTTTGTTTCCTCCTTTTTTTTCTTTTTTGTCTTTTTTTTATTGTTTCAGGTCTCCAAACATTTAAGATGAGAGATATACTATGGCATAAAACCCATCATTTAAAATAAAAGTCAGAGTTGGTTTCCAGCCAGTAGAAACAAGATAAAATGTAAGTATTTATTTCATATACCCAGGGCTGGAACCTCAAACCACAATAATGTAATCATTATGCAAAGAATAGGTCAATATAAGTTGCAAGAAAACACTGTCATGATTTTACACTAAATCAGTAAGAAACCAAAACATTTATTCTAAGAATAAAAGTACTTAAAGTATCAGATGACCTTACAAGCATAGAACAATGACATATGTCCTGGACAATTCAGGGGTAAATATTATACTTGAAATTAATTCAAATGTGTTGGGTTGGGGTTGTGGTTCAGCGGTAGAGCACTTGCTTGGCATGTGTGAGGCACTGGGTTTGTTCCTCAGCACCACATAAAAATAAATAAATAAGTGTCCATCAACAACGAAAAAAACTTTTTTAATTAATTCAGATGTGTTGAGATTTAAACAAATATCCAGGTACAATGATGTCCTTTTTTTTAAGGCAGATTTTCTAAAATAAAGAATGGCCCGATAAAATGGTTCACTTTTGTAATTCCACTACTCAGGAGGCTGAGGCAGGAAGATCCCAAGTTCAAGGCCTGGGCAACTTAGCAAGACACTCTCAAAATAAAATAAAATGAAAATAGCTGGTGATTTGTCTAGTGGTGGAACAATCCTGGGTTCAATCCCATAGCACAAAAAAATAAAAAAAAAATCAAGTATGTAACAATCTATGAAAATACACATTTGGTGAAAAAATTTCAGAAGAGTCATATATCATAGATTCTTCTGTACAGAACACACTCCTTTGCTTGAATGTGCACTAAAATCTGCAGAAGGATACCATGTTTCTGTAGAGAACAGAATGAGCCCTGGTGGGAGAAAGAAAATCTTCTAGAGGGCACCATCTTGTAACTCCTTTGTATTTTTATAAATGTGTCCTATCACTTAATTAAAGATTAAATGAAGTCAAATAAGTTTTAAATTATATTCAGGGCAACATGATCATCTTGATAATTAGAACATAGGAAATAGCCTCATTCTTCCCAACCACAAATACCCTCATTCTTCCCATCTGCAAATACCATGGCAAGAAAGTTTCAGGTTTCTAACAGAGGCAGACATTTTCCTTCAAAACACACATGCATGCATGCACACATATGTACAAAAAAGCTTCTCAGGAAATTCACAATAAAATGCAGTGAAAATTCAGACTACTTATAATTTAGCAAGAGGGGATTTTCACAAAGTAGAATAGCATATCAAAACCTCCTAGATTTAATTACAAAAAGATTTATTCATTTCTTCATATAACACTGCAAGTAAATGAATCGGATACTTTTCATTTGCTTAAAAACTTGTATTAACCAATACTTTAACTAAGAAAGAAGTTAGATAAATGAGCCTCATGGGCAAATTTGCACAAAAGTGAAGTAAGATATTGCTTAAAGATATAAATCAAATTTCATGTTTTTAAATTGGCAGTTTTACTTTTTAAATAGACTATTTTTTTAGAACAATCCCTCCATTTCTTATTTTGCTATGCTAAATTTTATTTTATTTATTTATTTATTTTTTAAATTTTTATTGTTGGTTGTTCAAAACATTACATAGTTCTTGACATATCATATTTCACACTTTGATTCAAGTGGGTTATGAACTCCCATTTTTACCCTGTATACAGATTGCAGAATCACATCAGTTACACTTTCATTGATTTACATATTGCCATACTAGTGTCTGTTGTATTCTGCTGCCTTTCCTATCCTCTACTATCCCCCCTCCCCTCCCCTCCCTTCCCCTCTTCTCTCTCTACCCCCTCTACTGTAATTCATTTCTCCCCCTTGTTTTTTTCCCTTTCCCCTCACTTCCTCTTGTATGTAATTTTGTATAACCCTGAGGGTCTCCTTCCATTTCCATGCAATTTCCCTTCTCTCTCCCTTTCCCTCCCACCTCTTATCCCTGTTTAATGTTAATCTTCTTCTCATGCTCTTCTTCCCTACTCTGTTCTTAGTTACTCTCCTTATGTCAAAGAAGACATTTGGCATTTGTTTTTTAGGGATTGGCTAGCTTCACTTATATGTTAAATTTTATATAACACAAAATTCATCATTTTAACCATTTCAAAGTGTACTGGCACTCAGTACTTTCACAGTGCTGTGGGATTATCATAACAATCTAACTAGCTCCACAATATTTTTTTACCCCAAAAAGAAACTGCACCCATTAAGCAGGTACACCACACAACCTATTCACCAGGACCTCACCCAGACTCTGGCAACCAGCAGTCTGCTCTCCCTCCTTTGCCTATTCTGGACAGTTCACACTTTGTAAATATGCAGCTCTTTTGTATCTAGCTTCTTCATTTATCCTAATGTTTTCAGGGAAAATCTGTGGGGAAACATGTACAGGTTCTTCATTCCTTATACAGCTGAATACTATCCTGTTGTATTGATATATCACATTCTGTTTATGGATCCATCTGTTGATGAACATTGGTATCCTTCACCTTTGGGGTATTGGGAATATGGCTGCTATAAACATTGATTTCAAGTTCTTGTTGGAACACCTTTCCTAACTCTCTGGGGTATATACCTACAAATGGAACTGCTGGATCATGTGGTAGCTCGTGTTTAGCTCCTTTCTTTGAGGATCCAACAAACTATTTTCCACAGTGGCTGTGCCATTCACTTTCCAACCACAATGTTCAAAGGTTCCAACTTCTCTACATCCTCACCAACATTTTCTTTTCTTAATTGTGCCCATTTTAGTGAGTATGAAGTAGCATCTCACTGTGGTTTGGATTTGCATTTCCCTGATGACTAATGATGCTCAATGTGTTTTTTGGCTATTTGTAAAGGTTCTTTGGGAAAAAGTCTACTCAAATGTTTAGGCCATTTTTTAATATGTTGTCTTTTTGTTGTTCCATTGTTTAGGGTTTTTTATTAGTCTTGATACCAGAGCCCTATCATATATATGACTTGTAAATATTTTCTTCAATTATGTAGATTTCTTTCACTTCCTTGATAGTGTACTTTGATACACAAAAGATTTTAATTTTGATGAAGTATAGTCTATTTTCTTCTTTTGTTGGTTGTGTTATGGTATTATTACTAAAAACCACTGCCAAATCCAAGGTAATAAAAATTTACTTCTAAGAACTTAAAGAGTTTTAGCTCTAATATATAGTGTTTTGGTCCATTTTAAGTTAATGTTAGTATATGGTATGAAATAAGAATCTAAATGTATTGTTTTACATGTAGATATTGAAATTTTTACTTACAAAGGAAGCGTGTGTCAATACATACTATATTTGATGAGTGCTAAAGTTTGTATAATAAAGTATCTTTTAATTGTTAATCTGGAGCATAAGATTTATTAGAATAACCAGAGAATGCAATATATATGAATCAATTCCACATTGAGCATCCTCCTCATTATCATTATTATTAGTAAGCATAAAGAAAAATTCAAAAGCTCATAAGTAACTATTACTTCCATAAGCCACATGAAAATCACATACAGCAATTATACTAAAATTGTACATAGAATATAAGTTAAAAGACTGTTCATTGGTATTTAATTTCTTGGAATAAAACTTTTAACCATGCAAGTTTATGTGTCATGGAAGTCACGATGTCTTTGTCAATTTTGCTCTGTGAAGAATTTTTCAATGTAAGCTAGATTTTATAAATTGGGATAATGTGTTTCTTTGGTGAGATATGTGTACTATTTCTTTTTCAGTCCCTCTGGTGCTGGTGATTCATTAGTTTATATTAAAAAATAACAACTTACTAGACATTTAATTGACCAAAAACATTATTAAATAAGAATTTTAAGTGAAACATTCACTATTATTTAAGACTCTCCAGTTACCATGACAATGTGATCTAATCAAAGATGTTAGTTCTAAAGGGCTTAGAGAATTCTAACAATCTTTCCAAGAAAAAAGATACTCTTTTCATTGTTTTCTAATTCCACATTTTACTAATTGTGTAACTAGTAAGTGGTGGTGGAAACATAGAACCACAATCAAATGCATCTTTATTATTATCATAGTACATTTAAAATGGCAATGATAATATTTTTGGTAGGAATATTCTGAAATCCCTTTTAACCTTGAAGAAAATAACAGGGTTTATGAAAAAAAAACTGAGCTTTAATTATGCAAACCTGATTGAGATGCTGTAACTCTGACAGTAAAAGGTATGCTGAAATTTCATTAAATTCTCTGACACCAAAAATAGTTAGAATTTCTTTAAGCATTAAAGTTAAAAGGTAAAGGATTAGTTTATGAGCTGTTACTTTTTCTATTGGTAATGATCTCATGAATATAAACTTTTTATAAAATAAAAATTTTCATGGGGATTACTCATTTGATTATAATTAATAAAGTTAGTATTGAATTTTGTAATGAACAGGAATTCTATGCATTTTAAAAGATTTGTGCCACTGAATGGACCCAAATTAAAAGGGATGATTAATCCCCACCCTCCGTTCTATCTCAGGGATACCTACTAGCAGCACCTGCTCAATGTTTGAGGGAGACACTATCATTGCCTCCTGTTATGATCTGGATCTAGAATATCCCCCAAAAGCTCATTCAGCAATGTCCAGAGGTGGGGCTGTTAGAAAATGATTGGATCACGAGGCCCATAAACTCATCAGTGGATAAATCCATTTAATAGATTAATAATTTGAATGGACGACTGGGTGGAGCAAGGTTGGAGGAAGTAGGTCACTGGAGGTATGTTCTTGGGGACAACTTGCCCAGGGCCCTGTTTCCCAGCTGCCATGAGCTGAGCAGCTTTCATCCATGGAAGGGCCTGATGGATGCTGCTCAGCGCATGTACGTTAGCACCATTGCTCCCTCCCTGTTGCTCAGCTCAGCTCAGCTCACCGTCGCCTTCCGGTCTTAGTAGTATCTTTCTTCTCTAGCTATTGACTAAATCACAGATGTTCTTTCCTCCCAAATGAGAAGAATGCAGCAGGTAATGCAGTCATAAGGAACTCAAAGGAATCCAAGAATAACATAAGGAAATCACCCACCCAGTCCCAGTGGCTCAGGACCAAGGAAGTTCTTACCCCCCCTCCCAAATCTCTTGAAAACCAGAGCAGGACCTCTGCTTCCAAAGGCAGTTCATTTCCAAGAAACAAGAAGAAGGTGGTGATATGGTTTGGATATAATTTTTTTGTGAGGGGGTACCAGGGATCGAACTCAGGGGCACTCAACCACTAAGCTACATCTCCAGTCCTGTTTTGTATTTTATTTAGAGATAGGGTCTCACTAAGTTACCTACCACCTCACTTCTTCCAGAGGCTGGCTCTAAACTTATGATCCTCCTGCCTCAGCCTCCCGAGCCACTGGGATTCCAGGCATGTGCCACCATGCCCGGCTGGATGTGGTTTGAATGTGTCCCAGAGGATTTATGTGCTTGGAGCCAGGCCTCCGTGGGGCAGTATTGGGAGGTGGGATGGAAATTTTTAAGATGTGGGACCTTGTGGGCTCTGCCCTCAGAAGGAACTGATGTGTTCTCATGGGACCTTGTTAGTTCTTGAGAGAGGGCTGTTATCAAAGAGCAGATCTGCACCCCTACCTCCACCCCTGTCTGTCTCTGGCTTCCTGTCTTACCATATTATCTCTTTCTCCTACACTTGTCATTGCGATGCCATCTACCATGAGGTCCTCACCAGAACCAAGCTGATTCTGGGACCACGCCCTTAAACCTCCAAACTGAGCCAGAAAAAGCTGATTTCTTCCACTTGTATTATTCTTCCCTTACCCCTCACTTCCTCTTGTATGTAATTTTGTATAACCCTGAGGATCACCTTCCATTTCCATGCAATTTCCCTTCTCTCTCCCTTTCCCTCCCACCTCTCATCCCTGTTTAATGTTAATCTTCTTCTCATGCTCTTCGTCCCTACTCTGTCCTTAGTTACTCCCCTTATATCAAAGAAGACATTTGGCATTTGTTTTTTAGGGATTGGCTAGCTTCACTTAGCATAATCTGCTCTAATGCCATCCATTTCCCTCCAAATTCTATGATTTTGTCATTTTTTAATGCAGAGTAATACTCCATTGTGTATAAATGCCACATTTTTTTATCCATTCATCTATTGAAGGGCATCTAGGTTGGTTCCACAATCTTGCTATCGTGAATTGTGCTGCTACAGTAGAGGGGGTAGAGAGAGTAGAGGGGAGGGGAGGGGAGGGGAGGGGGGATAGTAGAGGATAGGAAAGGCAGCAGAATACAACAGACACTAGAATGGCAATGTGTAAATCAATGGAAGTGTAAATGATGTGATTCAGCAATCTGTATACGGGGTAAAAATGGGAGTTCATAACCCACTTGAATCAAACTGTGAAATGTGATATATCAAGATCTATGTAATGTTTTGAACGACCAACAATAAAAAAAGAAAAAAAAAGCTGATTTCTTTATTCATTACCCAGCTTCAGGCATTTTATTAGAGCAACGAAAAAAATGGACTAATATGGGTGACATGTTTAGGGTCTGCTCTCAAATTTATCAACCAAATTATAAGAAGTGGAAACAGGTCAAGAGGGGTACAGTAATTGCTATCCTTTTACTTGGAAAGAAACATCAAGAGTGGAGGAGAAAATGCCCCATATCCGTATCACTTTTCTGGGTATTTATTTCCTAATCACTTTCTTCATCTCCTATGCCAAGCACACACATTCTGATGTGTCCTTTGCGCCTGGTCACCTGACCTACACAAATCAGACTTCTATCAAGTTCAGTTACTGAAAAATAAAAAAAAAAAACATAGGGAATTTGTATAACTAAAAAGTGCCAAAAAAAATATATACCAGAGGGAAGATCAGCCACTTTATTGAGTAGTAATTCACTCATTAAATGTTCAGGTAGGGCCCAGTAGTAATAATAATATCTATTATTTATATAGTATATTCTCTATGACTATACAAATCACTCTACATAAATCATCTCGTTTAATCCTGATGATCATTCCAATTGAGGAAACTTGTCTGATTCCACAAAAGCCATATTCTTGTATTAGTTAGAAGTATTTTGTGCAACCAAAGGGAAGTGCCCCTGAATAACTTAAATGGAAAAGGAATTATTAAAGGGATATACAGTCACTCAGGGAATTGGAGAGAACACTAAAAAGATCAGAAACAACAACAGGCATCTAGGTGACAAGAAGTGGTAGAATAAACCAGGGAGTGATTACTTAATGGGATGGGTACAGCATTATTTTCTGGAGTGACAAAAAAAGTCTTAAAAATGCAGAGATGGGATGGTTGCCCAACACTGAAAATGCACCAAATGCCACTGACTTGTTGATTTCACAGGAATTAATTACATATCATGTGAATTTCATCTGAATAAATTTTTTTAAAAATAATCAGTGGATTGTCTCTATAGAGAGCTGCCTTTATGACTAATCATTTCCAACAATTATCAGTGTTTTTTTCAATCTCTGAAAAGTGGGGAGAGAGCATATGATTGACCCAGCTTGAGTGATACACCCACACCTTGGGCACTATGAATAACAATTCAGCCAGATTAGGCTAATCATAGTTTCCAGAAAGAAATGATGGGGTGCTGATTAAGAAAAGCAAAAAGAGGTACTGAGTGACCAAAAACCATAACTTTCTCCAACAGCTCTTCATCACTATGATACGTTCCCTTTGTACTTACCAAGACTTGTGCTAGACCCTGCAAATCATGAATAAATAAAATATAATCATTTTTCTCAGCAATAGCAACAGATCTTTAAGCACAGTGTGACTATATAAAGGGCAAAGAAACTACAATGTGGAGATAGTAACAGAGCTGAAGTTAAACGTAGGAGAATTTAAAGATCTGATGGTTAGTTCACAAACAGGGAAGAATCCTGTAGTGTTTTGTTTTTTTGTTTTTCAAATTATGTTTGCTGAACTGAAAGGAAAATGATATTCTCGATAAAAAATAATTTTTATTTCAAAACTGAAAATCTTATTTTTTTTTCCCTTTTTGGTACTGAATTTCAGATTCTCACCAAATATGAGTTGTATCTAGTCTGTTTAGGGGTAAATCAGAATGTTACCACTTAAGCTGAGCACAATTACCTGACAATGAAGACAAAAGGTACATGGAACATTTGTGCCTTTCTGAGTCACTGAGTTTTCTCTCAACAGCATGAATAAGTCATCTGTTTGGTTGTGGCTTGTCTTGAGCAAAAGAAGCTGCAGGGTGAGATGGGAAGGATACTGGCCTGCAGGTCAGGAGGCAGTATTTTAATAAGAATTGCATTAAATCTTGGTAGTATGGCCATTTTGACAATATTGATTCTGCCTATCCTGGAGCATGGGAGATCTTTCCATCTTCTGAGGTTTTCTTCAATTTCTTTCTTTAGTGTTCTATAGTTTTCATTGTAAAGGTCTTTTACCTCTTTTGTTAGATTGATTCCCAGGTTTGTTTGGTTTTGTTGTTATTGCTGTTGTTTTGTTTTATGGGTTTGGTTGTTGTTTTTTTTTTTTTTTTGAGACTATTCTGAATGGAGTAGTTTTCCTAATTTCTCTTTCAGTGGATTCATCACTGATATGGAGGAATGCATTTGATTTATGGGTGTTGATTTTATATCCTGCTACTTTGCTGAATTCATTTATTAGTTCTAGAAGTTTTCTGGTGGAATTCTTTGGATCTCCTAGGTATACAGTCATGTCATCAGCAAATAGTGATCGTTTGAATTATTCTTTACCTATTTGTATCCATTTAATTTCTTTCTTTTGACTAACTGCTCTAGCTAGAATTTCAAACATGATATTGAATAGAAATGGTGAAAGAGGACATCCCTGTCTTGTTCCAGTTTTTAGCGGGAATGTTTTCAATTTTTCTCTATGTAGAATGATGTTGGCCTTGGGTTTAGCATATATATCTTTTACAATGTTGAGGTATGTTCCTACTATCCCTAGTTTTTCTAGTGTTTTGAACATGAATGTGTGCTGTCAAATGCTTTTTCTGCATCTATTGAGATGATCATATGATTCTTGTTTTTAAGTCTATTAATATTATGTATTACATTTATTGATTTCTGTATGTTGAACCAATCCTGCATCCCTGGGATGAATCCCACTTGATAGTGGTGCACCATCTTTTTAATATGCTTTTGTATGCAATTTGCCAGAATTTTATTGAGAATTTTTTCATCTATGTTCATCAGGGATATTGGTCTGAAGTTTTCTTTTTTTGATGTGTCTTTGCCTGGTTTTGGAATCAGGGTGATATTAGCCTCTTAGAATGAGTTTGGAAGGGTTCCCTACTTTTATATTTCATGAAATACTTTGAGGATTATTGGTGTTAATTCTTCTTTGAAATTCTTGTATAACTTAGCTGAGAATCCATCTGGTCTGGGCTTTTCTTAGTCAGTAGGCTTTGGATAGCATTTTTCTATTTCATTACTTGAAATTGATCTATTTAAAATCATGTATGACTTCCTTATTCTAGAAACTTGTCTATGTCTTCGATATTTTCTATTTTATTAGAATATAAATTTTCAAAATAGTTTCTAATTTCTTCTGTGTTTCAGATGTGTCCATTTCCTTCTTCATCTTGTATTTTAGTAATTTGAGTTTTCTCACTTTTTCTCCTCATTAGCATGGCCAGGGGTTTATCTATTTTATTTATTGTTTTCAAAGACCCAGTGTCAATAATCAAGAATACATGCAACAATAAATGTTGGTAAGGATGTAGTGAAAAGGTACACTCATACATTGCTAGTGGGACTACCAATTGGTGCAACCACTATGGAAAGCAGTATGGAGATTCCTCAGAAAATTGAGAATAAAACCATCATTTGACCCAGCTATCCCACTCCTGGGTTTATACTTAAAATTGTCATACTATAGTGACATAGCCACATCTATGTTTATAGTGGCTTAATTCATAATAGCTAGACTATAGAACCAACCTAGGCATTTATGGCATTTGCCACTAAATGGTTGGAGTTGGAGAATATCATGCTAAGCAAAATAAACCAATCCCACAAAACCAAAGGCCGAATGTTTTCTCTAATATGCAGATGCTAATTCACAATGACGCAGGGGGCACTAAGGAAGAATGGTGTTACCTTAGAATAGGTAGGTAGAGGGAAGTGATGGGAGGGAAGGAGAGGGGATGAGAGGATAGGAAAGACTGTAGAATGAAACAGACATTATTACTGCATGTATATATGTGACTGCATGACCAATATGATTCTGTAACATGTACACTCAGAAAAATGAGAAATTACATCCCATCTATTACATATATATATATATATATATATATATATATATATATATATATATATATCAAAGTGTATAAATGCATTCTACTGTCATGTATAACTAATTAAAACAAATTAAAAAGAAAATGGGAAAAGAAAAAAATGAAAAACCCTTAGGGTTAATTTCTAATAAGTCCAGAAAACTAATGCATAGTAGAGGGGGGAAAAATGTATGATAATAGATTTTACTAGCTATTCTAGCAAAAAAATAAATTAAAAGTTTCTACTTTACAATCTTCACCTTTTCCTTCAACTCTTCTAGCTTTGATGTCTTTCCTTTGAATTCCCGTGTCAGATGGTGCTCATAAACCTCACAATTTATAAAAATAAGAAATGTTTCCAAAATCACAGGGGTAGGGTCTCAGCCTGCTGTTAATCATACCTCTGAAATGCCACTGCTTCCCCTGCCTTCCCTTCACAGGCTGCCTGGGCCTCAGTGGGCAACACTGCCCAGAGCATGGCCTCCTGGACCTCTCTGTCCCTGGGAACTGACTGCTCAACAGCATTCTCTTATTCATTCGCCCTTTGCTGTTTCCACTGAAAGAGCTAAAAGATGATTTCTTCATCCTCCTTTTACCCAGGGTAGCCCTGTCACCAAGTTCCAGATAAAATACTAAAATACTGGGAATCATTGACCAGAGCAGGACTTTCAAACTTGGCTGATATGGGAATCATCTGGGGATCTTCTGGAAACACAGAATCTGCATCACTCATCAGGGCAGAGCCCTGGCACTGCATTTTAATCAGTTCACAGCTGGCAGAGGATGCTGTGCTCCGTAGACCATCGTTTAATTTGAAAAGTATTGAAGGGTTTCTGACAAGGATTTCCCACCTTGATTTGGACAGAGGCATGCCTAGCAGAGGCCACTCCCTGTCTTCCTCTCCAGCTTCCTGCTTAGGGATAGCACTGAAGGATGTGAGTGTGGGGCTGTGTCAGCCGTCTTGTAGCCAAGAGGGATGGAAGCCAATAGGCTGAGAACCATGAAGCAGCAGTATAGAAAGTGTCCACAGCTACAGTGACATACTCATGTCAACTCATTTAGTGCTTCTGCCTTCTAAATTTGTCTTAATCTGATAATAAATGCTACTGTGATTTAAGTAAAAAGAAAAAAATAAAGGCAAGAGAAGGTACTAACTTCTTTGTTACCAGTAAATGAACAGTTTTTAAGCATTTGACTTGGGAGGTTTTCTCCTATAAAATTCGGAAATAAGATTTTAGTATTTTCCTAAGTAGAAGGAAATGGAATGAAAAGTAGAGAGGCTGACATCTTCACGTTAAAATAAACCAGGACTTTGAAAGTAGTCTGAGAAAGGCCTCCTACTTAAAAACCAGGGAAGGGCTGGGGATATAGCTCAGTTGGTAGAGAGTTTGCCTTGCAGGCACAAGGCCCTGGGTTCAATCCCCAGCACCACAATAAATAAATAAATAAGCAAACAAACAAATGAATAAAAACAGGAAAGTGTCACAGACTCAGCATGAAGCAGGCCTGAGGGGGTAATGTAAAAACAGTGCACCAAAACATTCCACTGCCTGCTCCTGAGGAAACAGAGACACCAGATTGGCTTAGCCTAAGTAGTAAGTCAGAGTCAGAATCCACATGAGGTAGGATCATCCCAAGGGCTAGTGAGGAACAAGCTCCTAGAAGCATGGACAGAGATATGTGGGTTTCTGAGTGATTAGCCATAGGATGCCGCAGTCTGGCTGGGCACAAATAACCGAGCCACCAGGAAGCACTTGTAGGTTCAAACAGCAGCTCTTTATTCCCGAACTCTCACCAGCACTCCACACAGGCTCCCGGGAACCCTCTCCCCCTCCACCGGGCTCCAAAGTATCGGCGCCCCAGGCAGCAGGAGCCGCTCTATTGCCAAACAGTAAAGGTCTATATACAACTGAATACACAGCTTAACTTAACCATCATCATCTCAATGGCTCGCTGAGGTCATCTCTCAACCACTCCCTCTGGCAAAATGCCAAGTGCCACCCCGACTTGGCTGTGGCTCTCAACAATAGGAAACAGGTAGAGTGAGGGAGATAACCAAGCCTAGAGCAGGATCACCGTGGCCCATGGGATGGCTTTAAGATATGCAGAGCAGAAGCTTTCCACATCCAGAGGAATCAGGAAAAGAAGAGGCCATGAAGATCCAAATTTGATGGAGTCCACATGAAATATAGCTGAACATTAGAAGGTAACACCTAAGGGTCCATACGTTGATGATAGTCTTAAGGAAATGAGAATTCTACTACACTTACCCTGGTAGCAATGTCAATCTAAATATTTCTTGGACTCCAAGAGCTTTAGTCACCCCAAATTTAAGGTGAGTAGGACTGGAGAATCTAAGAGGCTCCAGTAAATAGCATTCTTATTTCATAACCAAGTGCTGAATATATTGAGAAACAAAATTAAGTGGTGACTAGAGGGAGGTAAAATATCATCTTTATTTTCTATAAAGGTTAAGTTGAAGGGTATAGCTGGTATGAAAACCCAGTGGGCCAGGATTAGGCAGACTTTCTTGTCCAATCACATGAAAAGGGCTGGCAAGATCAACAGGCTTTCCCTGCTGCAGAAGAGCTTGCTCCTGGCGGGAACAATAGAATGCATGCTCTCTCTGAGCAGCTAGATCCCCAAAGTAAGAAGGCCATGACTGAGTGAGCTCTCTGTAGTGGCAGAAAAGCTACCTTACTACATGTGTATTACCAGGACAGTCATCCTAGAGGACTTAAAGTTCACATAAAAATACTCAACTCACACAATTCGTCAAATCATTTTTTTTAAATTCAGCAAGTGTAGAGGAATGAGATCAGATATGATACTGTTGGAAAGACCACAGCATGGAACCCTGTTCACATGCCCTGTTTCTCTCTGCTACATCAGCTATCCTTGCTCATGATATGGTTACAAAAACCAGGGTTGAGATTGAACAAGGAGGCCCAAACAAAAGCGGATGGTTCCTGGAACCAGTGCACCATCTTGCTCTCTTGGAGAAATGAAGAGGCCAGTTTGCCTAAGCAGAGCTCTAGCTATCAAAGACCTGCTGAATAACCATGCTTCAGTTCTGAATTTACACATCAGCATGCACTTGGGGGGTCATACTTGGTGACACCAATGGTGGCTGATTTAGGGATGATACTGTTGTCAGTCAGGATGTGGCTTCATCTTTGCTTTACTAATATATAATGTTTACCTGATCCTTTCAGGTCTTTTCCATACGTAGCACTTCCATTTGTTTCATCCTTCTTCTCAGTGTTCAAACCATGTGCATTCTTCTTATTCGTCAATTTTCTAATTTCATTATTTGTACTTAGCACAACATATAAGTTCCACTTATTCTCCTTGTTTTTCTTGTTTTGCATACAGCAAAATTGGATAGTCTCAAATATAACATCAACCACATGATATTCAACTTCAATTATTCTTCCCAAATTTACTGATGAAACAAATAATCCTTGACTGGGTAAAGAGAATCCATGAGTTATATCACTGGAGTCCACTAGACATAGAAGGAAACATTAAGATGTTAGATGTGTTTCCCGATAAAGATGAAGTTTTGGATCACACAATCTCTAGATTCCCTCTGGCAATGTATTTATGTACAAAGGAGATATAACCCACTTTTTACAATATAATAAAAATATATAATTGCATAAATATGTAAGCAAAGCATTATGGATTAATGTATTCCTTACTCAAATTTGCTCAATTTCCAGAATAATAAAAAATAATTCTTTCAGCCACAGACTCCATTTATATTTTTTTTCATAGACTCCATTTATAATACCATATAGAATTATGTGGTTGCCTGTTGCCATATAACTTTGAAAGTTCATTAAATCAAAAATTTTAATAAATATGTAATGATTAAATACCCAAATTACTTGTGCTTTTACATATATAGCCAAAACGGCTACTTAAATACTTTGATTTCAGCAGCAACAACATAAAACACACTCCTTGACATTATAATATGAATCCCTAGACTTTACGATATAAATTTCCTAGTTCCTTCTCATCTTGCCAAAAGATTGAAGCTTTTGAAAAAAGCACAATGTAATTAGAGTCGAGAATTGACAGTGGAACCTCATGTTACATCAGCTCCCAATCACTTTCTTAGCATTTTCATAGCCCTTACTTTTAATCCGGTTCCAACCACACCAAGTTTCATTGCTTCTTGTTGAATGTTTTGTTAACTTTCCCTCCGGTGTCCTCAGGTGGCATCCCCAACCTGGGTACGTCATCAAAAGCTAAGACCAAATGGAGAAGCCTGGATCTACAAAGCACCATTAAACCAGTTTAGTCTATTCTTGGTCTACTCCTTCTTACAATGGACATAATTACACCAAATTATGTTGTTATGTTGTGTGCATTTATACACTATTATCAATTATCTTAAATTGTAATTTGCTACTAACAAACAAAACATACAAAAAATATTGAGCTAAAATGTTTATTGAAAATTAAAGGGTGAGCTAGGCATGGTGGCACACACCTGTAACCCCAGCAGCTCAGGAAGCTGAGACAAGAGAATCACAAGTTCAAAGCCAGCCTCAGCAAAAGCAAGGTGCTAAGCAACTAAGTGAGACTCTGTCTCTAAATAAAATACAAAAGGCTGGGATGTGGCTTAGTGGACAAGTTCCCCTGAGTTCAATCCCCCCAGAAAAATTAGAGGGAGAGAAAATGAGGAGAATGTAAGCCAGAAGATACAAAATGGCAGATATGTGTGATAAACAAGTTTGCCATCTGACATAAACATGAAGACTACAATTAATGATGTATATTGTGTTAGGGATTTTTGTTTAATAAGTATATTTCAATAGTTCTTGTCATTTAAAAAAAAGTAACTGAGATAGTAGGTGTTAATCTGCTTCACAACAGTAACCATTTTACTATCTGTATGTTTCATATATCATCTCAGATAAACCTCAAGTATACACAAATTTATGTTTTTTAAAAAGTAGACAAATTTAAAAGAGAAAAATTAATTAATTAATTACTCCCACTTTAGAAGCATCCCAGTGGAAAACACTTGGTTCCTCTACAGGACCTGCACTTTTTGAGATTATGCAATTATTCTGGCCTTGCTTCTGTACAGCTCAAGCACTTGGTAAACTGAAAACCTTTTATATTTTTCTTCTAGGACAGCTTTATTCACACACACACACACACACACACACACACACACACACATAAATAAGAATGATATTATGTCATCTGCTGGAAAATGGATGGAACTTGATAGCATTTATGTTAAGGGAAATAAACCAAACTCCAAAAGTCAAGGGTCATATGATTTCCTTGTATGTAGAAGCTAGAGGGAAAAAAAAGGAAAAACAATGTGGGAGGATTTCATGAAAATAGAAGGGAGACCAGTAGTGTAGAGGGAGAGGACCTGGAGGAGGGAAGGGATAAGGGAGGTACTGGGTAATGAAACTGACCAAATTATATTGTTACATTGTGTGCATTTATACATATGTAACAATGACACCCTCAGTAAAATTATAAAGCACCAATCAAAAAAAACTTTTTAAAAACAACACTTAAGATTCTCATATCTGAGACCAAGATACAGGTAATCCCTTATAGTATAAAAGTGTTCCTTTTCAGGGCTGAGGCTGTGGCTCAGTGGTGGAGCACTTGCCTAGCATATGTGAGGCACTGGGTTCGATTCTCAGCACCACATGTAAATAAACGAATAAAATAAAGGTCCATACATCTAAGATATTTTAAAAAGAAAGCCTGCCTTCTTTCATTAAAAAAAGTGTTCCTTTTCTGGGACAGCTTTATTCTAAAATATAATATCTCTGAGTTTCTCCTATTTCTGCTCATTAAGTTATTCCATTATGTCCACCTTTCTATAACCAAGTCTGTCTGGGTATTGCACATAAAGCCATTTGACCCATCAATATGTGCATTTATGCTTAGCCTTCTAGTTAATTCTCAAAGGTGACATTTAATCATTTGTTCACTACCAGATCTCAGAAACTAATTTTAAAAATCACCATCATAAAGCTGAGCCTGGTGGCACACTCCTATAATCCCAGTCACTCAGGAGGCTGAGGCAGGAGAATTACAAGTTCAAAGCCAGGCTCAGCAACTTAGAGAGATCCTGTCTCAAAATAAAAAAGGGTTGAAGATGTGACTCATTGGTTAAGGGCCTCTGGGTTCATCCCTAGTACAAAAAGGAGGAGGAAGAGGAGGAGGAGGAGGAGGAGGAGGAGGAGGAGGAGGAGGAGGAGGAGGAGGAGTGGAGAGAGGAGGAGAAGAGGTGGGGAGAGGAGGAGGAGGAGGAGGAGGAATCACCATGATGTTACCAATAGAAATAATGCTTAGTAAATTAGTGTATTTATTTATCCGTGTATATATACTTCCGTCTAATGTAATAAACCCAGTAATCAAAAAAGAATAAATAATATATCTTTGTTCTAGAACATCTGTCACAAAAATGTGGTTGAGACACCAGGAGGTGTCTTGCTTTTTATTTTGATTTCTCCAACATATTATTTTAAAACTTTTCTAAGTACTCTACACAGCTGCCAATATCAATTACAATTTAACAGGAAAACATTCAAATTTACCAGAGGCATAGAAATGGAGAACAATGTATGTAGAATTCAGTGTGCTAAAGACAGATGACAGAGACTGTTACAACATCAGAACAGAAATTAGCTGAGTTTTAGAAAGTAGGATGGAGGTTACCAGAGCTGGGAAAGGTAGGCACAATGGAGAGAGGTTGGACAATAAGTACAGAATAAGTTCTGGGGTTCTAGTGCTTGGCAGCATGACTATAGCTAACAATTATAGATTATAGATTTCAAAATAGCTGGAGGATTTTTACAGTTCTCACCACAATGAAATGAAAACTATCTGAGGTGATTAATAGGTAATTACTCAGATTTGATCACCACACTATATACTTGCATTCAAGCATCACACTCTACCCCCATAAATATATGTAATTATTACATATCAATTAAAACTAAAAATAATGAGGTAATAATTTCATTGTAACATGTTCTAATAACTGTTATTTTATTTTGATTATGTTACACATGTTCTTGTAGAACACCAGAAAATGCAGATAAGGGGAAAGAAAATCAAGTTCAGCAGCACTGTGGCACTGAAGAAGAACCCCCAGGCACAGAGATTTCTGGGAAAATTGGGAATGAAACCACCATTTGACCCAGCTATCCCTCTCCTAGGTCTATACCCAAAGACTTAAATACAGTTTGTTACAGGGACACAGCCAAACAAACAAACAACAACAACAGAAGAATTGTTCATAGAGAGAGACTGAAAACAATTTGACATACAGGCAGTTCATGAAGAATTTGAAAGGCTTGAAGAAGAATCAGGATAATGTACATACTGGTGCTAAAAGTGAATTTAGAAAAGAAATAGGTATATTGCCAAAAAAAATTATGATGCAAACTCATTAGCAAAATGTGGCAAGTGTTTGAAAATCTCTTGGATCCATGCTTTTCTGATGACTCCTTGAAGAAAGAACTTGAACCTAAGAAATATAATACAATTACAGCATTAGCAGAGGCATGTAAGCCCCTAGAGTAGTTTTAGAAGTCCAAGTACAAATTAAAACATTTTTATTCATGAGTTTAAGTACAAGACCTCCCCTCCTGTGAACTTCTAAATGTAATCCAAAGAGCTGTGTGACTAGAAACTGTTCCTAAATTATACTTATCAATCCTTCTGCTCTTTAGGTATAATAGTGAATTTTCCTCTCTAATACTGCCAATTAATCTGTTATCAATACAGATTGTTTAAATTTTAAAAAAAAGAAAATTACAATTATAATTTCACCAAAAGAAAGAAAGGAAAGGAGGGGGGAAAAGAAAAAGTTAGTTGACTTTCATTCTTATAGACCCAAAGCTCTGAAGCTACTGTGAGTGCTAAAGACTATAACAGGAAAATAAAATTAATTCTTTTTTTTCTTTTTTTATTGTTGGTCATTCAAAACATTACGTAGTTCTTGATATATCATATTTCACAGTTTGATTCAAGTGGGTTATGAACTCCCATTTTTACCCCGTATACAGATTGCTGAATCACATCATTTACACTTCCATTGATTTACACATTGCCATTCTTGATGTCAACAACTGTTACATGGTCTGCTTCTCTGATTGCCTGCTAGCATATCTAATCTGCCACCTACTGACTGCCCTAAGACTTTGTTATAGCTTGGTGACCCCATCTGTTGTCTCTCTCAACAAAATCATCTTGGACTTTTCTTTATCCAAATTCTACTCAGACCACTTCCCATCTCTCCCTGAGAGCCTCATTTGGTTGGTCATGTTACGGCACACAGTATGAGAGTTGTCTGGAGAGACTGCAAGACCCCAGTTGTCTTGCTGGGGCTGAGGACTCCTAGCTTCTTAATTTCTCCGGTAATGATCTTGTACACAAAGTTGTGTGTTTTTCCTATCAGGCTTGACCAAATAAGAAATTACTGGGGCAGGAAAAGTAGACCCACTGGACCTAGACAGAAAGGGCAAGAAGACCTCCAAAGCAGGAAGTTGACATCCCAGACATTCCGTGGTAAATGACAGAAAAAAAGAAAAAGGCAGCTTGGAGAGGCGGAAAGATGAAGGGACAAAAGCAGAAGGTCCACAGAACCAGCCCCAGAACTCAAGGTCCTGCAGCTTTTGACCAGGGTGCATTGTTCAGAAATAAGATCCCAGTTCAAGAAGAAATGGGTTAATGTACATTGCACAAACCTAGCAATCGTGCATTACAGCTCTGGGCTGGTGAATCAGGGCAGGCCAAGAGAGTCACATTAGAAGCCTAAATTTTACAGAGCCCTGAGTGAGCAGATAAGAAGAAAAAGACGACATCCAACATGAGGTATGTGGGCAAGGGTCACAGTCTGGATGTAAGGGAAGATACTAGACCAAAGAAAATATAAGTTTCACAGGGATATAGCTCAGAAGTGTTGAAACTACAAATGTAATCAGGTCTGTGACTGCCGAGAATGCTCCACTCCACCAGGACCCATTCCCCGGCAGTGAGAGTCATAAAGATCCAAATCCTGCAGGGGGAGGAAGTGTCAGAAACAGGCTTGGGGCAAAAAAGACTGCCAGGTCTCCAAGGCAAGGGGACATCTCTAAGAGAGCAAAAGGGGGTTACAGAAGGTTTATTCTTGGATGGAAGAGGGCCAGACAGTACTGATGACTTCTGACACAAACTCCTTTGTCCAGAGAGGATATTACCACATGCTCCTAAAAACATTTCTCTCAACAGTAAGTCTGCAAAGTCTGAGAACCAAGCTTGTGTCCTCCTCAGACCACTTCATGAACAAACTGGACCCTCCTGTCCTCCTCTAGGAAGCTGGCATTTACTTAGTTGTAAATCGCCCAATGTCCTGGTACACACATGCTGAAGCAGCTAAGCTGGTGGGGATCATAACATAGAGTTTCAATGACACCATCATTGCCACAGTCTAGCTGGGCACAGAATCAGGAGCCACTCAAGCAGGAACAAAACTTTATTTTTGAAAATGCCGCCAGCACTCCAACGCGCCCGGCAAGCAAGCCGGTCCACCCACGCGGATCGCCTCTACCGGAACCGGGGGCCCAGGACTTCCCCCGGAATTCCCTCCTACTATCCTTCCCCAACCAATGGGAACTCTCCAGGAGTCCCGTAACATGAGTCCCGTAGCAGGCCAAGGTGAACAGCAGGAGTCCAATTTCCATATGAATGTAAATCTTAACATAATCATATCATCTCAATGGCTAGCTGGCGTCACCTTACAACCAAAAAGTGCCATGCATCATATTATTTGGTTGTGGCTCCTAGCATCTGCCCCCTTCTGTTTAATTAAGCAACAGGCAATGTGGCTAGGGACCGTGCCTGTTAGGTATGTCCAATTCAACATATGGTTCTTACCCATCATTGGAAAACTGACCTCTAGGCGTCAGCCTCCTGTCTTAGGTTGATACCACTGCAACTGAATCATACCCGTCACTGACTACCGGTCCAGTATATAGCCATACCTGTGGATAGGCCTATGCACCAGTGGGGGGGTGAGGTTCTTTGTCTCACCTCAGTTGGCCCCCCAAATTAGACCATCACTAGTAGAAGGGAGGAGGATACAGAAATGCCACGACATCAAGTCAATAGACGGCTCTTTAGGAAAAATTGCATCACTGGTGACACATCAGCAAAGATACTCCAACATTGCCATAGTTCGCTGTATCAACAAATAGAGCACAATGCATACAAGTATACATAGTCCAGGCAAGTTTTGTAAGCAGTTCAAAGTGGAGGAATCTATCAATATGTCCATTTCCTCCCAAAATAAATCGACTCAGTGATTGAGCATTACTTGTTGAGTTATTATTCATTGAAGCATCAGTTTATACAGTTTGTTGTGATAATTATTGAAAAAGTTGTAGTCTGGTTTCATCTTTGTCTTCACCAGCACTGGGATGAAAATAGGGATTGACAATGATGTTAAGAAAATAAAAAAATGTAACATTTCAACAGGTATTAAGAAAACAATTTTTTGAACAATTTACATTATCCTGAACAGAATTATTAAATATAATGAAAAGGAAAGGTGAAAGTAAACAAACAGATCTGTTAACCTGCTTATTTGTACACATATTAAAACAGTCTTCAACAGCTGTTTACCCAAATTAAATTAAACCATTAAAATCACGTGAATAATAAAAAAAAATTTGGGATCCATATTTTTATGAGTGCTCCTCATATATGATATATGGACATATGCACATACAGACATACAACATAAAACAGAAATGTGCACACGTAACATACAACATATAAGACAATAGTAAAGGCCTTGTAGATTTACCTAGGTGAAATCTCCATTGCAATGTTTAAAAACTCCATAGTCAAAAAATAAAACTGATCATAAAAACATTAATTTATGTCTGTATGAGCTCAAAAATAAAATGGAACCTTATGATGTGGGAAAAAGCAATAATAAAATAGATACTGAAAAAAAAGCATCCTGATTAATCACTGTCGCAGATGTAAGAATAGCCAAGCTAGAGTTCTGGATATCAGCTGTTATGGATTTGAGTCAAATAATCTTCTTTTTCTGTAGAAATTGTTTTGGTTAATCTCTCTGGAATCCAAATCGGCTGCTGTTCCTCCTGTGGAAAAACACAGATAGAGCCCCGACTCCAGACTATCACTGGATCCGGACCTTTCCATTGTCCTGTTAGAGTATCTTTCCAAAGTACCTTAGGCCTTAAGATACCATCTCACTCCAGTAAGATTGGCAGCCACTATGAAGTCAAACAACAACAAGTGCTGGCGAGGATGTGGAGAAAAGGGTACACTTGTACATTGCTGGTGGGACTGCAAATTGGTGCGGCCAATTTGGAAAGCAGTTTGGAGATTCCTGGGAAAGCTGGGAATGGAACCACCATTTGACCCTGCTATTGCCCTTCTCGGACTATTCCCTGAAGACCTTAAAAGAGCATGCTACAGGGACACTGCCACATGGATGTTCATAGCAGCACAATTCACAATAGCTAGACTGTGGAACCAACCCAGATGCCCTTCAATAGATGAATGGATAAAAAAAATGTGGCATCTATACACAATGGAGTACTATGCAGCAATAAAAAATGACAAAATCACAGAATTTGCAGGGAAATGGATGGCACTAGAGCAGATAATGCTTAGTGAAGCTAGTCAATCCCTAAAAACCAAATACCAAATGTCTTCTTTGATATAACGAGAGCAACTATGAACAGAGCAGAGAGGAAGAGCAGGAAGAAAAGATTAACATTAAACAGAGACATGAGACGGGAGGGAAAGGGAGAGAAAAGGGAAATTGCATGGAAATGAAGGGAGACCCTCATTGCTATATAAAAGTACATATAAGAGGTTGTGAGGGGAATGGGAAAATAAACAAGGAGAGAAATGAATTACAGTAGATGGGGTAGAGAGAGAAGATGGGAGGGGAGGGGAGGGGGGATAGTAGGGGATAGGAAAGGTAGCAGAATACAACAATTACTAATAGGGCATTATGTAAAATTGTGGATGTGTAACCGACGTGATTCTGCAATCTGCATTTGGGGTAAAAATGGGGGTTCATAACCCACTTCAAACTAATGTATGAAATATGATATGTCAAGAGCTTTGTAATGTTGTGAACAACCAATAAAAAAAATAAAAAATAAATAAAAAAAAAAAAAGTACCTTAGGCTTATGTACATTTTTTGGATACAAATGTCTTTCCGCAGCACTAAGTCCCGATGAATCCAAATTTAAAAAGTTTAGAGTAAAAAGGGTTATTTTAAGTTTATCTTTGGGGGATATATACCCCTTTCCAATTCCCTCCTTTTGTTTTAATAAGTACATTTTAATAGTTTGGTGAGCTCTTTCAACTATGCCTTGTCCTTGTGGATTGTATGGGATTCCTGTTATGTGAGTAATGCCAAATGATGAGCAAAATTGTTTAAAAGAGGTAGAAGTATAACCAGGACCATTGTCTGTTTTAAACTGTTTTGGAATGCCCACAGTGGCAAAATTTTGTAAGCAATGAGCTATAACATCTTTAGTTTTTCTTCCGGCATGAAGGGAGCCCATCAAAAATCCGGAAGAAGTATCAACTGTAACATGTAAATATTTTAATTTTCCAAATTCTGGCAAGTGTGTGACGTCCATCTGCCAAATATGGTTAGGTATCAGTCCTCTAGGATTGACTCCAAGATTAACTTGTGGTAAAAATATCACACAATTTTGACATTGTTTTATTATATGTCTGGCTTGTTCTTTAGTTATTTTAAAACGCTTTTGTAAAGTATTAGCATTGACATGGAACCTTTTATGAAAATTTATAGCTTCTTTTATTGTGGAGAAAATATGTATGTCATGTGTAGATTTATCTGCTAGTTCCTTGCCCATACTAAGGGCTCCAGGCAATCCTGTATGTGCCCTGATATGTCCTATAAAGAATGGATCTTTTCTGTCCCAGATTAGACTTTGTATAGCGGAAAACAAAGAGAAAACAGTAGAAGAAGGTGAAATCCTACCAGCATCTTCAAGGGATACTATAGCATTAACTACATACTGACTATCAGAAAATAAATTAAATACAGAATCTTTAAACATCATAAAAGCTTGTAATACTGCATTAAGCTCTACCTTTTGAGCTGATTGTTTGGGTACTAAAAATGTAAAAGTTTGATCAGGAGTAACTACTGCTGCTGTACCATTGTTTGACCCATCAGTGAATATATTTGGAGCATTTATGATAGGGGTTTTTCGTGTCATTTTTGGAAAGACTACAGGATGCTTAGACCAAAAAGACAACAAAGGATTAGATGGTAAGTGATTATCAAATGAAACACTAGTTTTACACATGATTATTGCCCAAGTATTTAACTCATTAGCTAACTCATCAATTTGATCCATAGTATATGGAGTAATAATTTTATTGGGAGAAATCCCAAACACTCCCTTTGCTGCTTTTATTCCTTTGAGTATTAATTGTCCTACAGCCTCAGGATATCTAGTAAGAATAGTGTTAGGAGAATAAGATAAATGTATCCACAATAATGGACCTTCTTGCCAAAATACTCCTGTAGGAATATTTTTTGTTGGTAGTACAATAAGTAATAAAGGCAAACTTATATCAATTCTATCCAAATGCATATTTTCCATATATGTCTCAATGATTTTTAATGCTTTTCTTGCTTCAGGCGTTAACATGCGGGGTGAATTTGGATCTGATGGACCTTTTAGAATATCAAATAAAGGTCCCAACTCTCCTGTTGGTATGCCTAGATAAGGCCTTATCCAATTTATGTCTCCCAATAACTTTTGAAAGTCATTAAGTGATTTGAGTTGATCTACTCGTATTTGAATTTTTGGTGGACGGACCATGGTTGAGGATAATAGAACTCCTAAATAATTAATTGGAAGATTTAATTGTACTTTATCTATTGCTATCTCTAGATTATAATTTTTCAATAAGTTTGTAAGTGTGGCATAACATTCTAGCAATGTGTTTTTATCTTTATGTGCCAATAACACATCATCCATATAGTGAAATATTTGTAGTTCAGGATTTTGATTTCTAAGTGGCTGGATTGCTTTATTAACATAAATTTGACACATAGTTGGGCTGTTAGCCATCCCTTGAGGGAGTACTTTCCATTCATATCTCTGATCAGGACCTTCATGATTCAGTGCAGGGATAGTAAATGCAAAATGTGGACTATCCTCGGGATGAATTGGAATTGAAAAGAAACAATCTTTAATATCTATAGCTAAAACATGCCAGGTTTTTGGTAAAGAAGACAATTGGGGAATCCCTGATTGAGCAGGTCCCATAATAACCATCTCATTATTAATGGCTCTTAAATCTTGTAATAATCTCCATTTACCAGATGGGAGTATTATGGGGGGATACGGAAGGTTGTATATGTCCTTCCGCTAATTGTTGTCTGACCAAGTCATGGGCTACTTGTATCTCTTCTTTAGTCAGGGGCCACTGAGGAACCCACACTGGTCTTTCTGATTTCCAAGTAATTTTGATTGTCTCAGTGGCCCTTTCTGAAAACCCAATCCATGTCTATTTATTTCTTGATCTATTTGAATTGGTGCTGTCATACCTTGTTCTTGTTCTCTTAATCTTTTTTCTTTCCTAAAGCCTTGTCTAGCCCTAGTAGTGGGCGCGTTAGGATTGATGTTATTTGTTAATGTCAATCCTAATTGATCTAGGACATCTCGTCCCCATAAATTTACGGGAAGATGATCCAATACATAGGGTTGTATAGTTCCTTCACATCCTTCAGGATCCCTCCAATCTAATACCATAGCACTTCTATGGGGATTTGTTGCCACTCCTAGGCCTTGAAGCGTTTGAGTGGCTTGTTGTAATGGCCAATGTTTTGGCCATCTTGACGAGATATGATGCTGAGGTCAGCACCTGTGTCCAGCAGCCCATTAAAGTCATGACCTTGAATATTTAATTTTAGCATTGGGCAAGAATCTAAATTTAAAGACAGCATAGCCCAATCTACACCTGTGGAGCCTAATCCCTTGGAACCTCTTTCTACATTACAACTGGAAAATTTATCATGCAGGCTGGGTATTATTAATAACTGTGCTATTCTATCTCCTGGTGAAATTACTGATATACCTCTTGGAGAACTAGCTATAATTTTTATTTCACCATCATAATCAGGATCAATTACCCCAGGACTTATCATAAGTCCTTTTAGTGTAGAAGAACTGCGTCCCAATAATAAGCCTACTGTTCCCTGGGGAAGAGGTCCTTTTACTCCTGTGGGAATGATTTGAACTCCCATCTCTGGAGTTAGTACTGATCTGGCGGAGACACAGATGTCCAACCCTGCGCTCCCTCTAGTTTGTCTGATGAGGGATTTAATGGATAATGCATCCTGGGCACTACCTTGATGGTGCTGCTGGGTTCCTCCATTGCCCCATATATTTGTGGTTTTGGGCCCTGGGGCATTGGGCCCTCTAGTCTGTTTTTTAGCAATGGAGCCTGATACCTTTCTCCATGATATCGTGGGTAAACACTTGGTCCTTGTCCGTTTTTTGATAATGGAATACCCTCTATGGTGGTTTGAGAATGGCATTCATTAGCCCAATGTTTCCCTCTATGGCATCATGGGCAAATACCCAGTATTATATTCCTTGGATACCTAGTTTTGTTAAACTCTCCTCCTATGGGGCAACTCCTTCTAAAATGTCCTGTTTGATTACAATTAGAGCATGTTTTTGGCCTGGCATCTAAAGCCTGTTGTACTGCTGCTAAGACTTTCCCTTGTTCATTAATGTCTCTACATAATTTAATATATGTGTTTAAATCTTCATGTCTCCATGGTCTAATGACCTCTCTGCAGCAACGATTTGCTTGGTCATAAGCCAGTTGTTTTATAAATGGCATTGCCTGTTCTGTGTTTCCAAATATTCTAGAGGCTGTCTGAATAAGCCTATCTACAAATTCAGCGTAAGGTTCATTAGTTCCTTGTATTACCTTAGATAATTGACCTTGTAAATCTCCATGCCCCTGTAAAGTTTTCCATGCCCTAACTGCATCTACAGCAATTTGTGCGTATACGCCAGGATCATATTCAATTTGTTGTCTTTGACCCTCATAAGGTCCCTTTCCTAATAACATATCTAGATTTCTTTGAGGGTAACCAGCTTCTGCATTTCGCCTAGCTGTCTCCATGCAAAATTCCTCATTGGCAACCTTCCATAACAAATATTGTCCTCCATTTAGCACAGATCGACATATGTTAGCCCAATCTGCTGGTGTCATGTCCAAGTTGGTAACAGATTCAACCATACTTATGGTAAAGGGAGCTTGAGGGCCATAGGTTGTTACAGCCTCCTTTAATTGCTTTACTGTTTTGAAATCTAAAGCATGGTGAATTCGTTGCCCTCCTGCCTGCTCAAGTACAGGGCATGCTAATCTTTGGGGTCCTGCCTCAGAATTCCGTCCATCAACTACGGGAGTTGAGGGCCACTCAGCTGTAGATGGAGCTGTTGGTTGAATTACGCCCTCTGGTGATAGAACGGAGTTAGTAGCAACCTCCTGTTGTAATTCTCCACCTGATGGCTGTTTTTCCTCTAAGCTTTCTTTCTTTAAATTTTCCTCTGTCTGACTAGCTTGAGAGACCTTCTCTTTTGCTTGACCTAACATTTTTTCTACCATAGTCTGGACCTCTAACAATTTACTTAACAGTCTTTCGGTTTGTTTTTTACTAGATTCTAATCTACTATAAAGGTAACACAACCCAATAAGATAGGATAAAACAAAGCCGAAACAGAATGAAACAAAAACGGAGCAGAGAATGGTTGTATCAATTTTCTCTTTCTCAGGGCCGAATAACTTCAAACCTTGAGCCAACCATTTTTCCCAGTTCACCTGAGAAAATTCTAGGGCTAGGGAGCTTGAAATAAAAACAAAATAAATCAAAACAAGAACACGTTGTTTTTTGAAATGGTCACCCATTCTGTCGCCTTCCCTCAGGGGCAAGCAATTTTACTCACCTCTAAGCTTCAGGCATTCCCCGTCCAGGCCACCAACTGCCACAGTCTAGCTGGGCACAGAATCACAAGCCACTCAAGCAGGAACAAAACTTTATTTTTTAAAATGCCGCCAACACTCCGTACGCGCCCGGCAAGCAAGCCGGTCCACCCACGCGGATCGCCTCTACCAGAACCGGGGGCCCAGGACCTCCCCCAGAATTCCCTCCTACTATCCTTCCCCAACCAATGGGAACTCTTCAGGAGTCCCGTAACATGAGTCCAGTAGCAGGCCAAGGTGAACAGCAGGAGTCCAATTTCCATATGAATGTAAATCTTAACATAATCATATCATCTCAATGGCTAGCTGGCGTCACCTTACAACCAAAAAGTGCCATGCATCATATTATTTGGTTGTGGCTCCCAGCACATCATTGTTTTGCTATTAATGCATGACTTGAGTGATTTTCAAAGGTGAGAAGAAATTTAAGTATTGATCTGAAATTGTGTAAACATACAACATCTTATCCTGATTCTGGAAATACTACCAATCTAAAAAAGTTCATTCTGAATGAAGGCTCATTCATTATTGCTGCTGAATGAATGTTATTTTGAAATATCAATATTACTTCCTAGTGCCTAGCACAGTCCCCTACTACAGCCATGTCACACAAGTGGCTTGTGATGATCAGCCTCCTCCCTGCTGGCTCTCTAGCATGCATACCCCCAACTCCTGTTAACTTTTCACTTGGATAAAGGAGACCAAGGCTTGAGTCACATTGCCTAACTTCTTTGCAGGATAATACTTAAAACAACTATGACAATATTTACTCATCATAAAGATTTAGTGATGCTCAAATGAGGTAATGTAAATAAAATAGTAAAACTCAATATAAATAACTTATTAGCTACATTTCAAGATTTTTCTTAAATTCCAAAATTTCCATAGAACATTACTGAACCATATAGCTATATACTTACCTTACACATATCTTATTTCACATGAGGAAATCTATTCACCTTAGTGACAAATGATTTGTCTTTCAGTCACCTACTTTCTTATATTTTCCTCTCATCCTTTCTTTTATGCATGCAACCTCATATCAAGGAAAATGGAAATCTATACTTCCTTTGTAACTATAGCAATCTTAATCAAAGAGTAGATATTCAAATTCATGGGAACATCAAAATATATACATATACAAAATTCTACATTTGAAGGTATTTATGATGAAGTAGAGACACCAAAAAATAAAATAAAATAGAAAAAGAAAACACTACAATAAATAAAGGAGGAAACATATCATTTTTCACAGCTATTCTTTATGTTTCATCTACCCTGTGTTGAAGTAAAAAAAAATGTGGCCAAAAGACTGGAATAAATTGGTACAAAACTACTGACATTTTCTTTCATCATGATTTTTAGATCATCAAAACAAAGAACAGCGTAGTGTAATGGTCCAGCTTCATCACACATATTGACTGGAAGAAAATAAATGTATTTTAATTAAACAAGTTTTCAATTAAAATGAGGAAGTTTATGGGGAAAGAAACCCTGTTTGAAACTTCTCCAGAATCATCTAGAAGCTTCATCTAAGCTTGAGCTGACGTCTTCCGGAGCTTTCAGCAACCAGGTTTGTAATAAGGGATTTCTACCCAAACCTCAGCACAAGAGGAAGAGTGCTTCCTGGGCTGCAGGGCTACTCTTTTCCCTTAAAATTGCATATGCCAGGGCTCAAGAAGATGGCGGCGTTGGGAGTGCAGCATCCCAGTGCACCCCGTCACTGTGCGGGAGAAAGACGAGGTGAAACGGCTGAAGACTACCTTGGTGGGAATTTCCAGTGAAACTGAGGTGCTCCAGAATCTAGAGGACAGATTTCCAGTGCGCGGGATTCGGCTGCAGAGGCTTGGTCGCAGGCGATTTCTCCGCACGGAGGGTAGCAGTACCTGGTCTGTGGACTGCCCCGCGGATGCAGTCTGGGGCGCGCGCTAGTTAGTTAGCGGCGAGGTACCAGAGCGGGATTACAGCAAAGCGCATTCTGGAGGCTCCTGCCAGCGGCGCACTGGCCACGCTGAGTGCAGAGTTCCGGCCTTGAGACAGAGGAGAGAACCGGTCCAGTTCGATTCCCGACACCGGTCGGAACACGGAGGAGGACAGCAGCCGCCATCATGGAGAGCTAATGCAATCATCCCTGTTTTCTACTGATTTCAGCTCAATCAACTACGGAACAGGTGATTCCAGGCTGGTATTTGCCTGCGTCTCGCAGACAGATCACTCAGGCTAGGGATTGGAGAACCTGAGGAGAATACTCTTCGGGGCCCACCCCTGACAAGGCGGGCGCCAGACTTTGAGCGGCCAGATCCTAGCTCCCCGGGTTGCTTTGGCCCAGGGCGGGGTAACCCTAAACGTTAATGGCCTAAACTCACCAATAAAGTGACATAGGCTGGTAACATGGATTTAAAAAACAAATCCAACAATATGCTGCCTCCAGGAGACACATCTGATTTGCAAAGACATACACAGGCTGAAGATGAAAGGTTGGGAAAAATCATACCACGCACACAGTCCTCAGAAGCAAGCAGGTACTACAATAATAGAATCCATAGATAGCGCAGTAGACGAAATGTCAGAGAAGGAGTTCAGAACATACATAACTAAAATGATCTGGGAATTAAAGAACAACCTAAGTGAGTAGATATAGGCAAAAATCAATCACTCCAAAAAAGAGATAAGAGAACAAATACAGGCAACCATCGATCACACTAACAAAGAAATGAGAGAGCAAATACAAGTTGCAAGAGATTACTTCAAGAAAGAGAGACTCTGGAGAAAAAAAAAACAGAAATCCTTGAAATGAAAGAAACAATAAGCAAAATAAAAAAATTCGATAGAAAGTGTCACCAACAAACTAGATCATTTGGAAGACAAGACCTCACACAATGAAGACAAAATATACAATCTTGAAAATAAAGTTGACTTCACAGTGAAGATGGTAAGAAACCATGAACCAAATATCTAAAAATTATGGGATACCAACAAAAGACCAAATTTAAGATTTATTGGGATAGAGGAAAATTCAGATATTCAAACCAAAGGAATGCACAATCTCTTCAATGAAATAATATCAGAAAATTTCCCAAGCATGAAGAATAAATTAGAAAATCAAATACAAGAAGCCTATAGAACACCAAATGTACAACATTAAAACAGATATACATCAAGACATATTATAATGAAAATGCCTAGCATACAGAATAAGGATAGAATTTTAAAGGTTTCAAGAGAGAAAAACCAGATTACCTATAAGGGAAGACCAATTTCTTAGCAGATTTTTCAACCCAGACCCTCAAAGCCAGGAATTCCTAGAACAACATATACCAAGCTCTAAAAGATAATGGATACCAACAAAGAATCTTATATCCAGCAAAATTAAGCTTCAGATTTGATTACAAAATAAAATCCTTCCATGATAAGGAAAAGCTAAAAGAATTTACAGTAAGAAAGCCTGCAGTACAGAACATTCTTGGCAAAATATTCCACGAGGAGGAAATGAAAAACAACAATGAAAATTAAAAAAAAAACAATGAAAATCTGTAAAGGGAAGAACTACAATAAAGGAAAAGATAGCCAAAGGAGAAACTAAGTCAAGTTAAACACCAAAAATAAACAAAAATGACCAGAAATGCAAATCATGTCTCAACTCTGAATGTTAATGGTCTAAACTCACCAATCAAAAGACATAGACTGGCATATTGGATTTTAAATAAAGACCCAACAATATGGTGCCTTCAATACACTCATCTCATAGGAAAAGATATACACAGACTGAAGATAAAAGGTTTGGATAAAATATACCATTCACATGGTCTGCATAAACAAGTAGGTGTTTCCATCCTCATATCAAATAAAGTAGACCAAGCCAAAGTTAATCAAAAGGGATAAAGAAGGATATTTCATACTGCTTAAGGGAACCATACATCAACAAGACATAACAGTTATAAATATATATGCCCCAAACAATGAAGCATCTACGTTCATGAATCAAACTTTTCTCAAGTTCGAGAGTCAAATAGACCACAACACAATAATTCTGGGTGACTTTCACACACCTCTTTCACAACTGGATAGATCTTCCAAACAAAAAAGCTAACCAAAGAGACTATAGAACTAAATAATACAATCAATAACTTTGACTTAACTGACCTATACAGAGTATATTATCCATCAATCAGTGAAAATACTTTCTTCTCAGCAGCACATGGATCCTTCTCTAAAATAAATCATATATTATGCCACAAAGCAACTCTTAGTAAATACAAAAAAGTAGAGATACTACCCAGCATTCTATCAGACCACAATGGAATAAAATTTGAAATCAATGATAAAATTATAAATATAAGCTATTCCAACACCTGAAGACTAAATCATATGCTATTGAATGAACAATGGGTTGCAAAAGATATCAAGGAGGAGATTTAAAAATTCTTAGAGATAAATAAAATACTGATACAACGTATCAAAATCTTTGGGACACTATGAAGGCAGTTCTGAGAGGAAAGTTCATTGCATGGAGTTCATTCCTTCAAAGAAGAAAAAGTCAGCAAATAAATGACTTAACATTACATCTCAAAGCCCTAGAAAAAGGAGAACAAATCAACCCCAAAAGCAGTAGAGGACAGGAAATAATTAAAATCAGAGATGAAATTGAAACAAAAGAAACAATTAAAAAAAATGACAAAACAAAAAGTTGATTATTTAAAAAAATAAATAAAATTGATAAACCATTAGCCTTACTAACAAAGAGAAGAAAAAAGAAAACTCAAATTACTAACATCCATGATTAAAAAGGAAATATCATGGTGAACACTACAGAAATACAGAAGATAATTAGAAATTATTTTGAAAATTTATACTCCAATAAAATAAAAAATATCAAAGGCATTGACAAATTTCTAGAGGCAAATGATAAGCCCAAACTAAATCAGGATGATATACACAAACTTAACAGATAATTTTAAGTAAGAAAATAGAGGATGCCATAAGAAGCCTACCAACCAAGCAAAGCCCAGGACCAGATGGATACACAGCCACGTTCTTCAAGACCTTTAAAGAAGAAATAACATCAATACTCCTCAAACTATTTTGTGAAATTGAAAAAGAGGGAACACTTCCAAGCACATTTTATGAGGCCAATATCACCCTGAATCCAAAACCAGGCAAAGACACATCAAAGAAAGAAAACTTCAGACCAACATCTCTAATGAACATGGATGCAAAAATTCTGGCAAATCAAATACAAAAACATATCAAAATAATAGTGCACCATGATCAAGTAGGGTTCATCCCAGGGATGCACTGTTGGTTCAACATACAGAAATCAATAAATGTAATTTATCACATCAATAAAATCTAAGATAAAAATCATATGATCATCTCAATAGATGCAGAGAAAACATTTGATAAAATACAGCTCCCTTTCATGTTCAAAACAGTAGAAAAACTAGGGATATTAGGAACCCATCTCAACATTGTAAAAGCTATCTATGCTAAGCCCCAGGCCAACATCATTCTACATGGAAAAAAATTGAAAGCATTCCCTCTAAAAACTGAAACAAGACAGGTATGCACTCTTTCACCATTTCTTGAAACTCTAGCCAGAGCAATTAGAGGGGTGAAAGAAATTAAAGCGATTTAAAAAAGAACTCAAATTAGCACTATTTGCCAATTATATGATTCTATACCTAGACCATCCATAAAATTCCACCAGAAATCTTCTAGAACTAATAAATGAATTCAGCAAAGTATCAGGATATAAAATCAACACCCATAAATCAAAGGCATTTCTGTATATCAATGACAAACCCTCAGAAAAAGAAAGTAGGAAAACTACCCCATTTACAATAGCCTCAAAAAATAAAAATAAAAAACTGGGGAATCAACAAAAGAGGTGAAATACCTCTACAATGAAAACTACAGAGCACTAAAGAAAGAAATTAAAGAAGACCTTAGAAGATGGAAAGGTCTACCTTGTTCTTGGAGAGACAGAATTAATATTGTCAAAATGACCATACTACCAAAAGCACTATACAGATTCAATGCAATCCCAATCAAAATTCCATTGACATTCCTCATAAAAACAGAAAAAGCAATCATAAAATTTATCTGAAAAAAATAAGAGATCCAGAATAGCCTAAAGCTTTCCTTAGCAAGAAGAGTGAAGCTTATGTCATCTCTATTCCAGATCTTAAACTATACTACAGAGTAGCAGTAACAAAAACAGCATGGTATTGGCACCAAAATAGACCCATAGACCAATGATACAGAATAGAGGACACAGAGAAAAACCCAAATAATTAGACAAAGGCATCAAAAACATGCATTGGAGAAAAGATAGCCTCTTGAACAAATGGTTCTGGGAAAACAGAAAATCCACATGTAACAAAAATTAAATTAGACCTCTATCTCTCACCATGCATAAAACTGAACTCAAAGTGGATCAGGGACCTAGGATTTAAACCAGAGACCTTGAGCCTAATGAATAAAAAGTAGGCCCAAATCTCCATCATATTGTATTAGGCCCCAACTTCCTTAATAAGACTCCTGTAATGCAAGAATTAAAACCAAGAATTAACAAATGGGATGGATTCAAACTAAAAAGCTTCTTCTCACCAAAAGAAACAATCAGTGAGGTTAACAGAACGGGAGCCTACAGAATGGGAGCAAAACTTTACCACAAACACATCAGATACAGCACTAATCTCTAGGGTATATAAAGCACTCAAAAATCTTAACACCAAAAAAAACAAATAATCCAATCAATAAATTGGCCAAGGAACTGAACAGACACTTCTCAGAAGAGGATATACAATCAATCAACAAATATATTAAAAAATGTTCATCATCACTAGGAAGTAGAGAAATGCAAATCAAAACTCATCTTCCCTCCAGTCAGAATGGCAACTATTAAGAATAAGTGTTGGCAAGGATGTGGGAGAAAAGGTACAATCATACACTGCTGGTGGGACTGCAAACTGGTGCAGCCAATATGGAAAACAGTATGAAGATTCCTTGGAAAACTGGGAATGGAACCATCAATTGACCCAGGTATCCCACTCCTTGGTTTATACACAAAGGACTTAAAAACAACATACTATAGGGATGCAGCTACATCAATGTTTATAGCAGCACAATTCACAATAGCTAAACTGTGGAACCAACCTAGATGCCCTTCAGTAGATAAATGGATAAAGAAACTGTGATACATATACACAATGGAATATTACTCAGCAATAAAAGAGAATAAAATCATGGCATTTGTAGGAAAATGGGGATGGAGTTGGAGAATATAATGTTAAGTTAGCCAATCCCAAAAAACAAAATGCTGAATGTTTTCTCTGATATAAGGAGGCTGATGCATAGAGGGGTTGGGAGGGGGAGCATGTGAGGATTAGATGAACTCTAGATAAGGCAAAGGGGTGGGAGGGGAAGGGAGGAGGATGGGGGTAGAAAAGATGGTAGAATAAGATGGACTTTGTTATCCTAAGTACATGTATGAAGATATGAATGCTGTGAATACAATTTGTATATAACCAGAGATATGAAAATTTGTGCTCTATATGTGTAATATGAATTGTAATACATTCTACTGTCATATATAACAAATTAGAATAAAAAATAACTTAAAAACTGTGGGTTTGAGGGGATTTTTTGGTTGTTTTTTGTTTGTGGTGCTGGAAATTGAACCCAGGGCCTCATACCCTCTAGGCAAGCATTTTAGCACTGAGCTACATGCCCAGCCCCAAAGCTTGTATTCCTGAACAGTGAATTCATAAGTCCTGCCAGAGGATAGGGCTTCCTCTGGCAGAAAAGATAAGTGGAGGTAGACTGAGTCCAGGTTTTAGAAAAATTCAAATCCCTGCTTAAGGATACTTTTTATATCAGGTTTCTGAAGAAGTACACTTCATGAGGACACACATAGCACAAGAGTTAACAACTAGAATCAACAAATGGGACTTAATTAAACTTAAAAGTTTTTTCTCAGCAAAAGAAACAATAAGAGAGGTAAATAGGGAGCCTACATCCTGGGAACAAATCTTTACTCCTCACACTTCAGATAGAGCCCTAATATCCAGAGTATACAAAGAACTCAAAAAATTAGACAATAAGATAACAAATAACCCAATCAACAAATGGGCCAAGGACCTGAACAGACACTTCTCAGAGGAGGATATGCAATCAATCAACAAGTACATGAAAAAATGCTCTCGATCTCTAGCAGTCAGAGAAATGCAAATCAAAACCACCCTAAGATACCATCTCACTCCAGTAAGATTGGCAGCCACTATGAAGTCAAACAACAACAAGTGCTGGCGAGGATGTGGAGAAAAGGGTACACTTGTACATTGCTGGTGGGACTGCAAATTGGTGCGGCCAATTTGGAAAGCAGTTTGGAGATTCCTGGGAAAGCTGGGAATGGAACCACCATTTGACCCTGCTATTGCCCTTCTCGGACTATTCCCTGAAGACCTTAAAAGAGCATGCTACAGGGACACTGCCACATCGATGTTCATAGCAGCACAATTCACAATAGCTAGACTGTGGAACCAACCCAGATGCCCTTCAATAGATGAATGGATAAAAAAAATGTGGCATCTATACACAATGGAGTACTATGCAGCAATAAAAAATGACAAAATCATAGAATTTTCAGGGAAATGGATGGCACTAGAGCAGATTATGCTTAGTGAAGCTAGCCAATCCCTAAAAAACAAATACCAAATGTCTTCTTTGATATAATGAGAGCAACTATGAACAGAGCAGGGAGGAAGAGTAGGAAGAAAAGATTAACATTAAACAGAGACTTGAGATGGGAGGGAAAGGGAGAGAAAAGGGAAATTGCATGGAAATGAAGGGAGACCCTCATTGCTAAACAAAATTACATATAAGAGGTTGTGAGGGGAATGGGAAAATAAACAAAGAGAGAAATGAATTACAGTAGATGGGGTAGAGAGAGAAGTTGGGAGGGGAGGGGAGGGGGATAGTAGGGGATAGGAAAGGTAGCAGAATACAACAATTACTAATAGGGCATTATGTAAAATTGTGGATGTGTAACTGACGTGATTCTGCAATCTGCATTTGGGGTAAAATTGGGGGTTCATAACCCACTTCAATCTAATGTATGAAATATAATATGTCAAGAGCTTTGTAATGTTGTGAACAACCAAGAAAAAAAAAAGAAGTACACTTCATGACATCAGTGCTCAGGAAAGATTAATTTGTAGTAGTGTTCACGAAACACGAGAGGAGAAAATACTACTACATATATACTCTAACTTATTAGGGAATCTCCAAGCTTATTTTGTTTAAATGTTTCACAATGTTCAGAATTCTAATAGCAATAACAGATGCCATATATATATATATATATATATATATATATATATATATATATATATATATTATTTCCATTAGATCTCATTTGGTCATTAAAACAATTTTGTTCCACATCTTCTGATATTTTTTTGGCTGAAGAAATGAAACATTACCCAATGTAAGACATAGTGTTGTATTTAAAACAAAGCCAAACAGAAATGCCTAGCATATAAAAAAATGCAACTGAATAAAAGATTCAGTGTTTTTATTTTAAAATAACTTTGGATTATACAATCAAAAAATATTTTGGATAAATTAGAAAATTGATATTAGCAAAGAAAAATATAGAAATAACACATAATCCATTGATCCAGAAGTAACCACTTTTATTTTATGTATGTTTGTGTATATATAGCATCTGAAATAAGTATCACAGTACACACTGTTTAGTAACCTGTCTTTCTCACTTACAGACACATTTCCATAACAAAAAGCATATATTTTTGCTGCACTTCAATGATTACCCCAGAAAGATAAACTATCATTTCCTTTCATTATTCCTGGCCTCATCAATACTAGATAATAATTGTGAAAACAGCCACCAAAAAGAAGTCCTGATCATAAAATTAAAGGGCCCAGAAGAAAAAGCTCTTGGTTCTTCTCAGAGTCCACAGGCGTCATTTTCCAAGACTGCCACACAAGTCATCACACACTCTGGCTTAAAACAACAGTCTGACTCTCGCAGAGTTCTGGAGACTTTTAAGCCCAAATCACTGAATTGAGCACCCACTCTCATTTTAACTTGATTACATCTACAATTGACCTGGCTCCCCGGCTACCTAGCCAAGTATCCAGCCCACCAATCCCGGGCGAGAAAGGGCAGTGGAGGGCAGTGAGCACAGGCTGGGTGGAGAGAAACCCACCATACCTGTTCGAGCCTGAGGCACAGCAGCCAGGGATAAGAGGGTCAGGACACACAGACCTTCCACAGCTGGGCAGACACCAGCTCCACACAGTAACCCCAAACCCTGAAGGATCTCAACCTTCCATTTCCCCAAGAGCAGCAGGAAAATGGAAGTGGGACCGACACCAATAGAGACTGCAGGACTAAACCATAGATTAGTACTTTTCCAAACCCTGATTAGCATAAATTTAGACCAACAGCATTGATCCAGTTACTATATAAACCCCTAGACTAGCACACTCAAGCAGCAACATGCTTTTAGGTCCCCTCTAACCCTGTAGGTGCTATTTCTGTTCATACTTGAATAAATTCTACTCTTGCCTTCATTCATCCTTATCTGTGGACTGCATTCTTCAAATCGTGTGACTAGAACCCAGAAAGAAGAAGTTGGCAATGAGCTACAGAGTCTGCTGAAACACTGGAGGGCACAGCCTACCATGAAGAGCTGCACCACTACACTCAATGGTAGTGGAGAAGAAAAGGGCTTTCTCAGCCGCAGAGGCCGGCAGAACCCACCCACCAGCAGAAGTTGCCAAATAAGGTTGTATTTACAGATACCTGGGGCTTTGACATATTTTAAGAGGCAATGTGACACAATTGAACCCTAAACACATGTAAACCTTGAAATAAGGAGTATTCTAGCAATCAAATTGTGAACCTACAAAGGAGACCTAGGAGCCCTGCAGCAGGTAAAAGCTCAGAAATGCCCCACTCAGAGAGGTCAGAAACTGGGCCAAGCTGAGTCTACAGTCTACAGGGTCACAGGACTGAGCTGTGGGGACTAAGAATAGGGAAACTAGGGCTAGAACTGACCTATTTACTCACCCTCTCTGCAGGCACAAATCCCATCCACCCTGCAAAGTCTAGAGTCTAGGTTCATAACCTTGTCTCCTAAAATTCATCTAATATTGTTTCCATTCTTTAAATTCAATAGTATATTCCATCCATCCCAACCTTATTTAAATATTTTATTACAACCTGTCCTGTCATGTGTCTCTTTTTTTAAAGTTATCAATCTATTAAATAAGCTGCAAGGTGCTTGAGATTCAATACTGTGCCTAATATTTCTTTGCTACCCCATAACAGGAACCATCCCAGTGCTGAACATTTAGGGAATATGTGATATATATAACAAAATAAGTCTTCTTTTGATCTGAGGGAGGGTGACTATAAAGCCTCCATCATCCACAGCACAAGGGGCAGATCAGGTCACCTGGAACACAATTTGTGGAGTCGTCACTCTAACTTCAAGGAAATCCAAGTAGCCTCTCTCACTTATATCCACCTTCAACCCACTGCCAACTCTTCGAATTTTCTCTCTGCATGTCATCTCTGTTCAACAACTCTCTTCCCAAAACAGAATTCTAATCATACACTTTGAGGTTTTATATAGAAGCTAAACCCAGAAAATGCAAGAGGTTGCTGAGAGAACTACTATCCTATGGTCCAAGCACAACCTGCAAGGTCAGCCTCATTCAGCACAGAGCGGGGAAAGCCCTGAGACTTCAGTTGTCTCTTCTGAGCATTCCAGCTAACACAGCTGTCTCTTGAAGCCAGACTTCTGCTGAGAATGAACAGGCAACCTGACGTGCAGCACATCTCAGGAGTCAGACCTGAACACAGCCAGGCCGCAATGCAAGCAGTGATCTACCTAAACTAATTTGCAGACATTCCCATGCCTAAGGAAGGTGTCAACTCCCAGCACTTCTCAGAGCTAAATGCTTTTTTTTTCCTTCACAGCAATTAAAAGAGTGCTAAAAAAAAGCCAAAGGTTTTGGAAATCAATGTGTTTCTTTAACTTCTGATTCGTTATATCAGATTTTCCTTCTTGAATTCTAATTTTATGCCATGAATGGGGGGGGGAATACTTCCTTTCAGAGCACTGGATAAAAAAGACACATTTTTGTATATTCTAAGCTGTCTTTTTTTAAAAAAAAATTACTTTCACCTTTCTATTGAATGAGCATAAAGAGGGAAATCACATTTTTAATAATTACAGAAAATTTTGCTATAAATGATAGATGTGATAAAACTCCAGCTATTATTGAGTAAAAGTTGAAGAATAAAGCATAAAAGAGTCAATTTACTCATTAAAAAAATATCATCCTCCAAAGTTCCTTTACAATTAATTAGAGGATACTGTGACATAGAAGCATGAGCAGTATTTTTATTTTATTTCAACTAATATCCTTAGTCCTTACTGTCTCTGATTTGGGGATTCAAATGCTCAAACTATGTGTGAATAACCCCTATTTAATATTATCTATTATATATATATCACAGAAATATCTTATCAGCTAGCATTGTTCTTGTGTAATATTATTTGATAGGCTTTTTTAAATAAACCACTGGATGCAGTATGTATCTATAATTTAAATGTATCATGTAAATAATTTTTCTATTTTTCAGGTGTTGCCAAGAGGCAAACATCATTTTGAAACAGTGATTTGATCTTCAGTGAGGGGCTTGATAATTGACTTAGAAAAGAAGGTGCATCTTAGTTCTAGAGCAATTTTTCCCATGTTTTATCATTTAAGGGGAGATAGACTCAAATCGCTTGGAAAGTATAACCAGAGATGAAACAGCAGCAGCATTCAAAATGCTGTAGTCCTAGAAAGAAGCCACCAGCATCATTAAAGCTGCACTTGCCTTTGGTTGGCTGGTGATCTGAAAACTGATGTATGCCAATTTTATTTTTCTCTACAACCCAAACCCTTTTTATTTTGAGATAGGGTCTCACTAAGTTGCCCAGGCTAACTTCAAACTTGCTATCCTCCTGCCTCAGTCTCCCAGAGTCACTGGGATTACAGGCATGTGCCACTGCACTCTTCTAGAATTTACGATTTCAGTGAAAAAGTAAAAATAAAAAAAAAATAGAGATTAGTTTCATCCACTCCTGAAGCAAGTCAAATAGATTGTTCCATGATATTACTTCTACCGCCTGATCCATAAAGATAATGAACACAGCACACACTAAAAGTCAAACAAGTCATAAATGTGTTTGGCTTTGTGGTGTGCAGGGACTTGAGTTCCAGAATCAAGGGAAAATTTAAATATTCCAGATTGGAAGACTGGGAGCAGAGACCCTAGCTCATTTCAGTGAGAATCCTCCATGTGAGTCAGCATTGGAATAAACTAGAATATCCACAGAGGAATGGTGAACTTAGACTTAATGTGGTGATGTGTATGTGGGTCTTACTGACCAACATGGGAGTGACAGGAGTTTCCATGGAGTCAGAGGACAGGGATGGCAAGCCATGTGACTCCAGGAGGTTGGAGTCTGAGTCTGACTCAGTACAGCTAAAGAAACAGAGGGAATTAGGAGAGATATATTCCTTCCTTGACACAATCATTGGCCAAGCTAAGCAGGGGTAAATATGGGAGGGTTTCAGAATAGGATCCAATCCCCAAAAGAGGGCCAATGAGAAGGGGTCAGCCTGAGGTGGACTCTCAGTCCTGGATGCAGCATGGTGCAGCTGGGGTGGAGCTGGACACCCCTGGTCCTGCAGCGTTGCTCCCCCGCCAGCCAACAGTGCCAACTGCGGTCTGAGCATTCTAGACCACAGGTTTGAAGAGGATCCTCACATTGCTCAGGACTGACTTAGGAACTGCGGGTGGTGAACCACGGGGTGGTGAGTGGACTTGAAGCAACAAAGAAGGAAGCAATGATTCCAGGAGAAAAGACAGAGCCAATTCTATTGTAAGGAAAATGACAACATATACAATTCAACACAACAGAAACAGAAAAATCGTTTTGATTGGTCTTTGAATATAACTAATAAATGGCTCTTCATTCAATTCCTTACATTTACTTGCTTTCCAAAGCTCATATATTTATATGACTATATTTGTAGACATGAGAGATCTTAAAGATAAAGGCATCTTAGTTATTTATATATTTAATGTTGCATGAAAATCAAAATATACAGTACAGTATACTTGGCATGCTACTGTTTGAGTAAAAGAAGTATAGGAAATTAAATAAATTTGTGGGTTTTTTCTTATAGGCATTAAAAAAAATCTCTGGCAAGATCAGTAAGTAGTGGAGGGATGGAACTCAATACACGGAGGCTGGGATGGGATGGATGGTTTTCTCACTGTATTTATTTTCTATTTTGGGATATTTTACACATTTGAATATATAATTATAAAAACACAAATATATAAAATAAAAATATAAGCCATGTCATACAGAAGAAAATGAAAACAAAACATTTTAAATTAAAGCCCTCCTAAGATAGTTTTTATTTGGTAGTATGAAATACTAAAAGCCAAGAAATCAAGGAAAACAAGATCAGTTTTACATATTAATCACTATTTATAACCAGAATTATATTATCCCATTTGCCTACTATAGATAGCCTAGCAAAGTACGGGTCCCGCAGGACAAAACCTGGGGACAGGACTACCTCTCACCTAAGACTATGGGTATATTAAATGTAGTATAGTAGTATAGCACTTGTACTGTGTCCATTTGGCCAAGGTGAAACCAAATTTCCCAGAAACTTTTCCCTGTAAGATCCCAAGTTAGACTTGGCTAAAAGGATTTTCAGTGAAATCTGAATGCCAAAAATGGAGTGGTATCATTACTCCACAAAAGTCAACATGCTTACATGTAGCAAGAGACAAAGCAAAAGTTTCAACAGTTTCCAACTTGTCCCCATCTCCTCCACTCCTTGCTGGGTCTTTCTTCCCAACTGCCAGCTTGCTGATCATGAGTGACCCGAGATCCATCACCAGTCACAGGGACGACAGCCTCCTGTGGACATCAGTAACCGGAGACTGGGGTCCCTTCCCAGCGACTGTGGCTGCCTGGATTCCCGAAGCCCTTTGCAAGCTCTGCTAGTCCTCCATGCCAGGGCTTCAGGTGACTAGGTGGCAGCTTTTTTTGATCCTCCAACTCCCTCCTTGGAACTGTGTTTCCAAGTTTTTTCCAGCAAGGTCTTCTTTCTACAGTCAATTTCTCTTCTATAACCTTCCCTGTGGTTCTGCTTCCCTAATTGAACCTGATCAGTGTAACCAATATGAGTCAGGGTGAGTAGACTTAAAACACATGTCAATAGATTGTCAATATTCTGGTGTATATGTACTAATATATTCAGTACATTGGGTAAGAATCAGAGAAGAAAGGACAGGTGCATGAAGAAACAACGAGACAAGTTTAAGGAACAAAAAAAAAATCAAAAAAAAAAATTCTGGGAGAGGCAATTCCAACCCAGTGGAGCCCTCAGAGACTCCTGTGCCAGACAGAGAAGAACCACTAACAGCCCAGCCAGCAGAGAACTGAGAAATGCCTAAGTAGTTGTTTTAAGTTCCTAGGCCACTGGGTATATTTGTTATGCAAAACAGGTAAAATGGAGTCTAAAGGTTGACCTTGTATCTTTCCATGCTGTTGATTAGAAAGAAGCCCATATACATTATGTTAGCTATCACATCTTAAGTAGCAAAGTTCACAGGTTGCTATAAGATCAAATCATTTGATGTGCTTTCCTATGTGCATGAAAGGCCATGTCATCTGTGCATGAAAATCAACTGTAGAACATGTAAATTAGTCCCAAATATGCCATGTTTAATCTTTTCCAATATTCAAAACATGTGCTTTGTGAAAATAAATATTTGCTATGGCAAGAAATGCTAAATTCAGTTCTTCTAAAAACTTCCCTGAGTTATAAAAAAAAATCTAAAACTAAGGAGATTTAGGACATAACCCTCTTTATGACTTAGTTCTGGAATTTCATCTGCAAGGCCCTGTTCCTTCTACTCTGTCCTGATTAGCATTGTAATAAAAATTTATCTGGAGTACCTAAGTCCTGAAACACAAATCAACACTGGCATATAGATGGCTCTTGACTAAGAAATTAAAGACTAATATATTCTACAATTAAATTGGACTTAAGGAATCAAAGATCAACAAATGTTATTAAAAAATAAAGATAAATCCTAAATTGATTTTGATAATAAAAGTCTAAGGAATAAAAGATTTATATTCTAAAGTGAATCTTAAACTAGACTTTTCTCAATTAAGTGATATAGAGCAAATAAAAACTGTAATAGCTAAATATTTGTACTCAAAATAATTTTGTTCCTCATCTAGGATATTGAATTGGGAGTCCCAAACCTGCCATTTATTGAACATAAAGCCAGGCTACAGATGCGAGAGGATATATAAAAGACTGATAGGTCTGTAATTTAGAACATCATTTTTCTGTAATTCTATCTTTAATATGCTTCTATTAAGCAACTATTCAAAGTTACCTTGTAGTCCATGACAATTCAGAAATTGGTAAGGTATCTAAAACAAGTTAAATGAGAAAAAAAAAAAAACCTTTGATTTATTTACTATACTCAATTTTGGATAATCAACCATTAATGTAATTTCTTCAGTATTTTTTATTAAACCAACAACATTAAGCTGGGAATCCCAGTGAAGTTTCAGAAATGAGAGACAAATTCTCTGACGGAGCCAGCTCCTACAGTGGTCTAATGATGGAGAACCGCTGCAGCCAGGTGGCAAGAGGGAGGGAGGGTGCCTCTCCTCAGGTGGGTACAGGAATTCCTCCCAGAGGAATCACTGCTCCAGCTGGGTCTTATTCCTAGGGGACAAACACTTCCATCTTGAAAAGCAAGGACATTCTGGGAAGAGAGAATGACATATGCAAGGAAAATCATCCTGAAACAGTGTGGAAGATGGACCTGACAGGAAGCGGAGTTGAGACGGAGGACAGAGATAAGAGCAGGAGGGGAGAGAGAAGACAGGTGAGAGAAGAAGACAGGTGAAAAAGGAAGAGAAACAAAGGAACAAATGGGGAGGGGAGGGAGGAAGGAGCACAGAGATAGAGAAAGAGAACATAAAGACATTTCCAAAGGAATAAAAGTCCTCCGAAGAGTATCTCTTGATTGATGGGTTCTCTACTTCAGACCATCCTTATTCCCATGGTATTATGTTGTATATAACATTAAAAGGTTCAGAAACAAGAGCACAAGAGCAAGGCATGGTGGCTCACACCTGTAATGCCCCCAGCTCAGGAGGCTGAGGCAGGAGGATCACAAGTTTGAAGCCAGGCTCAGCAACTTTGCGAGGCCCTAAAGAACTTAGTGAGACCCTGTCTCAAAATAAAAAATAAAAACAGGGATGAGGGTGTAGCTCAGTGGTTAAGTACCCTTGAGCTTAATCCCTGGTACCAAAAAAATAAAAATAATAAGTTCAGAAATAAGAGGTTTCCCTTAAGGTTTGATGAAATGATACTCAACAATAAGTTAGTTCACCTCCAGAAAGAGAAACCACAAATTTTAGGAAACAAGAAAGAAATATAAACCAAGACTTCTATTCAAATAAGAAAAGCAAATTAGTGACATTTATTATGTGCTTTTAATATAACATTATAATAATATTGTTTCTCAAATACAGTAATATGATAAATACAAAACCGTATTACAAACACAGTACATTAAATAAGATGTAACTTTTTAAAAAACAGAACAAAAGGTGTAAGGGAAGTAGATCATATTTTGTTTTGTTTTGTTTTGGTTTGGTACCATGGATTAAACCCAGGGAAGGGCCCTTAACCACTGAGCCACATCCCTAGCTCTTTTTATTTTTTTATTTTGAGACAAGGTCAAAATAAGCCTCACTAAATTGCTGAGGCTGGCTTAGAACCTGCAATACTCCTGCCTTGGCCTCCCAAGCCGCTGGGATTACAGGCGTGCACCACTGCATCCAGCTTTGTTCTGTTTTGTTGATCTGCATAAAGAAAATCTGGACATGGAAGGTCTGTCCCAAGACTGCCTTATCACCTGAGGGGATTTCAAATAATAAAATGGAGCAGTCAATCTCTCTCTTCATTTTTTATGTTTTTGAAAGGTTAAGATAAGTCCAAATAGCATAAATTGGAAAGTTATACTAAGATAGAAACATTATAAAGTACATTCAAGCAAAAGGCCTGAATACAGAGCAGAAAGATGGCAACCGCCTTCTACCCATTGAGATGACCAAGGAGGAGGCAGGGTGGGCAGAGGGGCAGGGCGTGGGCCAGCACACAGACTTGGAAGATGAGCCCGGGGGGCTGGTAGCTGGGTGGTTGGCTGGAAGCAGGAGTGAAGATGCAAAAGAAGAGTCAAAGTCTTTTCCAGATCTCGAAGTGAGTGGCAATTAAGGAGACCCCACTGAAATGCCAGGTCATGTCACTTCTCTGCTCAGAACTCCCCCATGGTCAGTCCTGACCACATCTCCTCTGTTCCCTCACCCCACACCAGCCACACCAGCATCCGGGCTACTCCTCAGTCACACCATGTGCTATGGTTTGGATAGTTTGCCCCCAGGGTCCACGTACTGGAGGCTTGGTCCCTAGTGTGGTAGCAAGAGGTGACGGGACCTTTAAGAAGTAGCTCTAATTGGAGATCACTGGGGACAGTGTCATCAGGATTAACCCAACACTCCCAGGACCCCTTGGTTCTTATCAGAGTTGTTATAAAAGCTTGAGCCTGACCCTTGAATCATTCTCTGACTTTCTGTCTGAAATCACTAAAATTGAGTTCTGGAAAGAACTTTTTTGACTTTTCACTCTTGCTCCCACATGCACTCCTACAGTGATGCCATCCACCATGGGGTCCTCAGCAGAGATGAAGATACTGTGCCATACCTGAAACTCTAAAACTCTAAGCTAAATCAACCTCTTTTCTTCCTATAGGAATGGAAAACTGACCAATTCACTAAGCATGCTTTAACTTTTGCACTGGTTATTTTCATTGCCTGGAATGTTTCTCCCTCGAATATCTACTTGAATAACTCCCTCACTTTCCTCAAGTCTTTGCTTAAGTACCACTGCTCAAAAAGTCCTACATTTACTACTCCTGTTAGATGTCAACCCTCCATTCTCCCAACCCCATTTTCTGATTCATTTTCAATAGCCCTTATCTTATCATTCATTCTTGTGTATTGTGCTCATTTTCTATTTTTTAAATTCTTCTTATTTGTTCTTTCTAGATATGCTTGACAGTAGTGTGTATTTTAACCTATTATAAATATATAAAATAAGTACAACTTGTTCCAATTAGGATCCAATTACATGTGGTTGTACATGATGTGGAGTTACATTGGTCATCTATTCATATATAAGGATAGGAAAGATATGTTCGATTCATTCTGTCTTTCCTATTCCCATTCCCATCCCTTCATTCTCCTTTGTCTAGTCCAATGAACTTCTAATCTTCCTCTCCCTTGTTGTGGATTAGCATCCACATATCAGAAAGAATATTCTGCCTTTGGATTTTGGGGACTGGCTTATTTCACTTAGCATGATATTCTCAAGTTCTATTCCTTTACAGGCAAATGCCATAATTTCATTCTTCTTTAAGGCTGAGTAATATTCCATTATGTATATGTATGTATATGTGTGTGTGTCTGTGTGTGTGTGTGTGTGTGTGTGTGTGTGTGTATATATATATATATATCACATTTTCTTTATCCATTCATCTGTCTGTTGTAGGGCACCTAGTTAGGTTCCATACCTTGGCTATTGTGAATTGGGCTGTTATAAACATTGATGTGGCTACATCACTGTAGTACACTGATTTGAAGTCTTTGGGGTATAAACCAAGGAGTGGGAAAACTGGGTCAAATGGTGGTTCTGTTCCAAGTTTTCTAAGGAATCTCTATACTGCTTTCCAGAGTGGTTGCACCAATTTGCAATCCCACCAGCAATGTATAAGTGAACCTTTCCCCCCCCACATCCTCACCAACATTTATTGTGACTTGTATTCTTGATAATTGCCATTCTGACTAGAGTGAGATGAAATCTTAGTTGAACATTTTTCATATATTTTTTTGACCACTTGTATTTATTCTTTTGTAAAGTGTCTGTTCAGTTCCTTAGCCCATTTATTTGGGGTTTTTTATGTTAAGTTTTTTTAGTTCTTCATATATCCTGGAGATTAATGCTCTGAGGTGGCAAAAATTTTCTCCCATTCTATAGACACTCTATTCACATCCTTGATTGTTTCCTTTGCTGTGAAGAAGCTTTTTAGTTTGATACCATCCCATCTGTTGATTCTTGATTTTACTTCTTGAGTTTTAGGAGTCTTACTGAGGAAGTCAGTTCCTAAGCCAATATGGTGGAGAGTTGGACCTACTTTTTCTCCTAGTAGGCACAGGGTCTTCAGTCTAATACCGAGGTCCTTGATCCACTTTGAGTTGAATTTTTTTGGTGTACTGTAGTTTTCATTGTGGAGGTGTTTCACCTCTTTTGTTAGGTTTGAGCCCCCCCATTTTTTTTTGAGGCTATTGTGAATGGGATAGTGTTCCTGATTTCTCTTTCTGCTGATTCATCATTGGTATAAAGGAACACAACTGATTTATGGGTGTTAATTTTATATCCTGTTACTTTGTTGAATTCATTTAGGAGTTCTATTAGCTTTTTGGTGGAGTTTTTTTTGCGTGTGTGTGAGGGGGTCTTCTAAACATAGAATCATGTCATTGGAAAACAGGGATAGTTTGAGCTCTTCTTTTCCTTTTAATTTCTTTATTTTGTCTAATTGATCTGGCTAGGGTTTCAAGGACTATGTTGATATGAGTAGTGAAAGAGGACATCCCTGGGGCTGGGGCTGGGGCTCAGTGGTAGCGCACTTGGCTGGCATGTGTGAGGCACTGGGTTCGATTCTCAGTACCACATATAAATACATAAATAAAATAAAGGTCTATCAACTAAAAAAATATAAAAAAAGAAAAAGAAAAGAAAGAGGGCATCCTTGTCTTGTTCCAGTTTTTAGAGGGTCATTTTCTATTGTCTTACTGAGGTTGAAAATTAGAAGAGAGAAGATTAAGAAGACAAGATAATAGCTCATTTGTTAACAAGTTGATCTTGTAGCATCCATGGACATCTAGATAGAAACAGTCAATGAACAGTTAGATGTAGTGGTCTGGAACTCAATAGAGACTTGAAGAGTTATGAATTAGAAATCATCAGCATTAAGCCTATTAAGCCTATTAAGCCAGGAGTCAGAGGAGTTGATCCACAAAGATCTGAGTAATTCCAGAAGTTCCTGAGAGCAGGCAAAAGAAACTCTAGTTATCTTAAAGCAGAAAGAAACCTTATCAAATACCTTTTAAGAACTCACAAACTTCACTACAGTTTGGAAAATCAGAGCTGGAAAAATGGTCAGGAACCAAGGGAATGACAGAGGCCCAAGAAATAGGAAAACACAACAACACGCTCTTAGTACCTCCAGTTCCGCCAGACCCTGATGCCAAATCAAAACACTCTTCTTGCCATTAGATAGCTCTGCTAGTAATGTTATGCCACTAACTCAAGGACCTGGTGGAGCACCAAGTCTAGGTCACCTGACAATGCGCTAGCCCTTGGTGTATAGGGAATGTCCTCTTCATCTCGACTTTTACCACCCTCACACAAATGAGGATCCCCCTAAGCAAAATGAAGTCTTGAAGGCTGAGACTAAAGAAATAACCTCAAGAAGCAGTTGTCACCAATTCCCAATGCTACAGGGAGTTCCAGTAAGATAAATGCAGGAAAGTAATCATTGGATTTCTTAGTAAGAAAAGTTTTGGTGGAATAAATACAGCAAGAAATCAGATTTCAGTGGTTCAGAAAATTAAAAGGCTATAAAGAGAAGACAGCAAGTGCAGAAAACTCTTTCAAGAATCATTGTCCTAAGTTTCATAATTACATGGCCCAAAATTTCCACTTCTTAAAATAAATGCAAAATAAAATATATGTGTGTGTATTTGTGCAGAGATCCACTTGAAGGTAGTCTCATATGCTGTTTGTGTTAGTGAGAAATATGAAACAACCTAAATATCCAAAAATGAGGGACTGATTATACATGCATCTGTTCAGCAGAATATTACATGGTCATTTAAAGAATGCAGTAAAAATGAACTTGTTCTTGTACAAATCTGTGACCCACAATTGAGTAGCTGCAACTTGAAATCCTATATTTATTAGAACCTTGGCTCTTAAATTTTTAATTAAATAATACACACACACACACACACACAAAGGGAGAGAGAGAGAGAGAGAGAGAGAGAGAGAGAGAGAGAGAGAGAGAGAATGTATACTTAACACCAAATTCTACAAGAGTTAAATGATAAGATCATTTCTTATCTCTTTCTTAAAGAAATCTTTGCACACAGCAATGCCACATTGCTCAGTCATTTAAGTCTGTTCCTCTGGGGCTGCATCAAAGAACTTTCTTTCTCCTGAATCTTTTTCTATAATTTTAATGCATTTTAATTATACATAGAAGTAGAGTTCATTGTGACATGTTCAAACATGCACATAACATAATCTGTTCCACTTCACCCTCCAGTACCTCCTCTTTCCCTCCCTCCGTCTCCCTCTCCCTTCCTCTACATTCTCTTTGATCTTAAACCCATCATAGTCCATTGTACCTTAAAATATATTCACTCCTCTGTCTTCATAGATATTTCTGAAAGGAAAAGGGCTGTGTCCACATTATGTCAAGTACACTAGTCCCTCCTCGGTGGTCTAAACTTCTGCATCTCCTCTCTAACCCCAAGGTGACTGTATTAGCAGGTAGGGTCTTTGGGATGTGATCAGGTCATGAGGGCAAAGCTCTCATGTTTGAAATCAGTGCTCTGATAAAAGAGAGGCAAAGAGCTAGCTTTTCCCCTCAGCCAAGTGAGGACTCGGGGAGAAGGTGCCATCTATGAACCAGGAGACAGGACTTCACCAGACACCAATCTGCCAGTGCCTTCATCAGGGACTCTCAGAGCCTAGAACCAAGAGAAATAAATGTTTGTTATTCATAAACCACTCAGTTTATAGTATTTTTCTATAACAATTTGCACAGACTAAGACACCTCTTCACCATCATCCACTTAACCCCAATGCTTCTTTTATGTAGACAGGTAATATGTCAATTCAATTGTCATTTTTGAGTCCACCTAAATATATAAATTAAAGTGCAATGCTACCTAAACATCTACATTTAAAACTCTTAGCTTATATTTTGGAGAGGTCACAAACTTCAGCAGAGTTCATACTAATATACAATAACACTGTGTGTGTGTGTGTGTATATATGTGTGTGAGAGAGAGAGAGAGAGAGAATAATTCAAAAGCTGTAAATTTTTCTTTAAAACTTGCTGCCCCTACATTACACTCTCAATTAAGGACTCCTGTTTCATAATGCCTGTCTCATTTCTTGAAAACTCATTAGCAGAATTTTGTACTAATTTTGTTTGTTTGTTATCCAACCAATATAAATGCAAATTAACATTGAAACTGCCCTCAGCAATAGAGAGACTACGTATGGTTTAAACTATAAAGCAGAAGTGAACCACAAATTCAAAAGAAATAAAGCGCTGATTGCTTTTCTCATGCAAAATTGAAAATCCAAAGCCAAGTTGGAAAAACATTAAAATACTACATTTTGTACCTGTTGTACTTCTGTGGAATCTTTATTATTAAAAATACAAAATGCATCCTCTACACAAGACATAAAACAAGTAGTAATGAGTATCTGCTTAAGTCTTTACTGCATATATGTCTCTTTCAAAAAAACATTTTTTGGAGAAGCTGACGATGAAAAATGAAAATAAAAGAGGAGTATTAAAATGATTAAAAAAAAGAAAAAGAACCACTGACAAATAGGTAAAAACAGTAATATCAAGACAAATTACATTAAAAATAACTGCTGAGATGGAGCAAAACATGCAGTTCTGAGCGTCAGCACTGCACTGAGGACTGCTATGAGCAGAGTCGCTCTGGGCCCTGAAGGCGCTAGTCCTGTACAGCAAGGCCACTGCTGCAATGAAAAATAAATCGACTTTCCTGTCCCCGCGTAGCCCCCTATGGGGTAGTTTGGTGGTTTTATTCAAACATCTCAACCAGCCCAGCAATCTTAGATGAAACTGCTGAGCAAGTAAGGTTTCTGTGTTCTCCAACCTCCCTTTTGAGCATTTCCAGGAGCTCAGAACTGGGCCCCTGCTGCAGTCTGACAGTTTGTATCCCCTCAAATCTAAAGATGGAAATCGACCCCTAAACTGATGGAATTAGGAGGTGGGGCCTTGGGGGCACAGCCCTCCAGGGGAATTGGTGTCAATGAGGCTCCAGAGAGCTCATCTGCCTCCTCCACCCCAGGAGGACACAGTGAGAAGGCGCCCTCCGCGGAGCAGGCAAAAGCCGATCACCAGACACCTAATCTGCCAGGGCTTTGATCTTGGACCTCACAGTCTCCAGAACTAGGAAAATTTCCAAATGGCTAATGCGGCCCCTTTCAGTTAGAAATTTTGGGACCCACACAAAACAGTGTGTCCCCAAACTGATTCTCAGAAACACATGTGGAGCTTCAAGAAGTTAAATTTTTACTTTGTTACCTGTCCCCACGTGGTTGTAAAGCTCCATCACCTTAGCTAATAACCTCTATACTTTTGGGGGGGTATCTTTATACAATGGGGACAACTCTGGAGCATCTAAAATCATAGAAAAAGCTTACTATTTTACCATTATTCTTCTAATAATTTAAAAATGAAGCTGGGTGTTGTAGCACACACCTGTAATCCCAGTGGCCTGGGAGGCTGAGACAGGGGGACCATAAATTTGAAGCCAACCTCCACAATTTATTGAGGCTTTAAGCAATTTAACAAGAACCTGCCTCAAAGTAAAATTGTTTAAGAAAATGGCTGGGGATGTGGCTAAGTAGTTAAACACCCCTGGGTTCAATCCTTGGTATCAAAAAGAAAAAAAAAATGCACACAAATACTAGAAAAGAAAGAAATTAATTAGAAAGCTAGGCACAGTGGCACACACATGTAGTCCCAAGTATTTGAGAGGCTTTAAAGCAGGAGGACCACAAGTGCAACAGCAGCCTGGGTAACTTAGCAAGACCCTGTCTAAAACAGAAATTTTTTAAAAGGGCTGGAGATGTAGCTCAGTGGTAGACTACTTACTTGCCCAACATGTGTGAAGCCCTGGGTTAAATCCCTGATACTGCCAAAAATAAATAAATAAATAAAATGTTTTAGAAACTATTTAAATCCCCTATAAGCAATCCCACCATCTGAATTAATCATTGCTGACACTAATATTCTTTCCTTCCATAATTTTTTTCTGTGGACGCATATAAACAAAAGGTTGGATCTGAGATATGCTCCTATGATATTGAGGCAATGCTTTTTAAAAAATTTAATATCTTCAAACCCTTATCAAATAGTCTTGAAAATTATTATCAATGGCTGCAAAATAGTTCACTATATGAGTAGACTACACTTTTTTAATTAAAGCTATTATTATTGGGACTTAGGTTGCTTTGGGAGGTTTATTTCTGCTTGCACATTTATTTGTTTTGACCAAGAAAATCCTAAAAGAATGGAAAGGATAATATGTATAAATTTTTCAAAAGATCAAGATAAGTAGGCTTATTTCTTGATGTAAGAATTGAGGATTCTTTTATCCATTTCCCCCACCCACAAGTCTACCTTCTAGCCTGATTTCCCGGCACCCAGGTGTTCAGGTCAGTGAAACAGGAGAACAAAGGAGAACAGAGGTGCCTCTTGGGGCCAGCCTGCCACACTGTGTGTAGTTTCAGCTGCTCCTATCTTTATTGTTCTCCATGGAGACACCAAGGGCTGAGAAGTCACTTTGATAGGCATTCACTAGGTAGTGATCCACTGAGTCAAGGATATCCAAAAGTGAACAGGGAACTTTTGAAAACACATTTGTAATTAAAAACTCAGGCATCAAGAAGCCACACAAAGACTGAGGAGTTAGATTGAAACTTCATTAGTTTCATGTGAAGAAGGGCAATTTGCAAGTAGGACTGCACCTAAGGTGACCTAGTTTTACAGGGTGCTAGTTAAGACACCTTGACCCAGAGAGTTGTGAGGGCTGATGAGCAGTGGTATTGTGCAGAGGGGACAGAAGCTCATCCTGAAATTACTCAGCATGACTCATCTATCCTCTGAGGTTAGTCACAGATTCTGTAATCACAGGGAGACATTTTTCATTTGCTACTATGCTTGCTTTCCTGAGTAATGAAGATAAGGTAAAATGCTGAGGGGTAAAATATTATGGGACTTTTTTTATTTCCTCAATAACATTTTACTATACAAACTAAGCTGATCTTCAATATCAAGAAAAAACAAAGAGAAAATTCGTGGAGGGTGAGGGGACTTTACTAGGTGATGGGTCTGGTTAGTTCCTTGTTGCAATGATGGGTATATGAATGTGTACCAACTCATCACGATGTTCACATTAAACATGTGCAACTTTTGCTTATTAATTATATAACAATAAAGCTAGAAAAGAAAGTAAGTTGATGGAAAATACAAGTTAGTAAGTTTAAACAAGTGAGAGGGCTAAAGGAATGGGTTACATTACGTCAAATGATGATGAAGATAAAGTGTTCCAGGCATTGGGGAGGGGAAAAGAGAAAAATGGGGAAAAGGCAAGCATATCATCACTGCTGCAGAATATAATAAATATTCAAACCAGAATCTCCTACTTATGCAGTACATTGGTGGTTGAACCCTGTAGAACCAACTCATTTGTTTTCTTTCTGCCCAGACACAAATCAACATACATTAATTCCTGCAGTGAACCCTGCTTCACTCACCCACCCACCATTTATTTATTTATGCATATGATTGCTACAAAGACACAGAAAGGAACTATATTCCCTTACATTTCATTATTGTTATTATGCAACATTTTATTTTTTCAAAAAAATTATTTTCATAGAATTCATTTTCTCATTAGCAATTCCTATAGTGGACGAATAATTTATGATTCATAGTTTTATATTTGTGGACAGATCATTTTAGGCCAAGTAGAACACACTTGAGAATTAATTTTTTTTGGAATCTATAATACTGTGAGACATCTACCTGGAAGACCTCTTTCCTAACTGGAGCTTCTCTACATTCAGAAGCTCTCCACACTTTCTTTCCTCAGACTTAGAAATCTGTAATCTGAGATTCCAGAATCTCCTCATTTTATGGTTTCCCACGGCATGGAGCCATCAATAGCTGGTGTCAACCAAACAGACAGGGAAGTTTCCAAAATTAAACACTGTCTAATTTTTTGTGAACTACTCATGAATTAACAGTCTTTCCCTTCACCTATCATTCCAAGACAAATATAGAAGTATGATCAGATACTGATAATAATAAAGCTGAATTCTTTTAAAGAGATTAACAAATTCAAAGGCAAAAACTTATTTATACAGTTTAGATACACTGTGAGTCTTGTAGGCTAGAAACAATCCCATTAACTCACCAGAATCCAGAACTAGGTCTCATAATTTCTCGGACACACTTCCTCTCAAACCTTATCCTCAGCAATTAAATTCTAAAATAACCATGTGATTAGGAGATCTGCCCACCAAGGGACTTATCTGCTATTTCCTCCTTACTGTGAACTGAATGTCATAAAATAGCAGAGGCAAACAGGCCTACAATCATTTCTTAAGGTATTAAGTCAAAAAGGTCAGTGCTTCCAAGTATGGCAACAGCTTTGCCGATGCCCACATCGCAGTGGTTGAAATAACAAAGCCCAGCCAAGGTTAAAGCTGAGAGCAAACGACCTGCCTTGGCTGCCTTCTGCAGTGCATCACCCAGGGCTCCTGTGACTATGGAGGGAGAGCGCTGCAGCCAGGAAGTAGTCTGCTGTGGAGCAATGATTCCAATACACAGCTGGAGGGCTGGGGTTGTGCCTCAGTGGTAGAGAACTTACCAAGCACATGTGAAGCACTGGGTTCAATCCGCAGCACCTTGTTAAAAAAATAAATAAAATAAAATAAAGGTACTGTGTCCATCTACAACTAAAACAATATTTTAAAAAAATATAAAAACTGCAGCTGGAAGTGGCCCAGAACAGAACACTAACAATCTTCTGGCTAGTCCAATGGAGAGATGCAATCTTGGATGCGGTTTGGTGAATGCACCATGTTCCACACCATCCTGGGGTAGGTCAGCTCTGCAAAAACACTGAAGCATGAGCAGGTTTGACCACTGGGATTCGGGGAACAGCTTGGCCTCCTTGAGTGCCACAGGGATACCCAGCCCCACGGTAACTGCCCTCTCGCTTTCCAGGGCTCAAGGTTTTGTCCATCAACCAGGAAGCAGTTAAACACAAACTCCTAACCCACAAGTACATCAAGGAGGGCTGGGGATGTGTCTCAATGGTAGAGCACTTGCCTAGCATGTGCGAGGCCCCGGGTTCAATTCTCAGCACCACATAAAGATAAATAAATAAAATAAAGGTCCATTGACAACTAAAAGAAATATTTTTTTTTAAAAAAAGAACTCCTTAATTTCTTAAGTTTACTTATGAACAAGATCTGAGAGTTGGGGAAATGGGATAAAGGTATTCTAAAACCTTTTTTTTCCCCCTGTTAACTGAAGAAGCACCCATTGAAAGTAATAAAAGAGGAGGTAAATTTGACTGAAAGAAAAGCAGAGCAGCCTGGTGGAACAGGAAATTATAGTGAATGAATTAACTTAGTCTAGAATGAATTTTGGTATTGAGCTGGGGACAGAGAGGATACACAAAATTACTGAAGGGAAAGAATCTGCAGGGAGATGTGGAAAGCCAAGAGAAGATAGGGACAGACAGTCTAGACATTAAAATCAGAAGATCAAAATGTCCCTCAGCAGCAATATAGAGCCTTCTATGTTGTTGAGCACTAGCAAGGCCATGCCAACGGTATTTAATCTAGGACTTGTACATCACATAAATCCAAAAACTCATCAGGAGCCTTCAACAGTGGTACAGCTATGAACATATGTTTGTCTAATTTGGATCGTGGCAGTGAGAAGACAGAAAAATCAAAATGCAAGCTCAAAATAGAAAAAGATAAACCTGGATTATAAATTAAAATCAGGATACAAATGATTATTACATGTTTCAAGCTTGGGAGATGAGCAGTGTTAGCTACTATTAAGTATGGACCAAAAAAATAAATAAAAACAAAGGTTGCTCCCTATCACATACAACCTCAACTCTAGCTTGTTTAACCTGGAAGTCAAAATCCAACAAAAGCTGACTTTCTTCTTCCCACAGTGCATATGGTACATATTTAGTCACTACTATGTGCCCAGTCAATGCCAGGTACCATTTTATGGTTTTAACACAGACTTTTGAGGTCCTTGCCTCAAATATCCCACTCTGTAGTGTTTAGTGTCTCAATTTATGGATCAAGACACAAGGTACATATCATCACTGGTGTACATTCTACTATATGTTTCCCTTTGCCTACTCTATGGAATCCATCAACATATTCAAGTCACATCAGTATTATGAAGGACACTCTGAACACTTAAATTCATCTCTTCTTTCTTATCTAGAACACAGATAAAGAAAATGTGGTATATATATATATATACACACTGGAGTTTTGCTTAGTCATAAAGAAAAATGAAATTATGCCATTTTCAGGAAACAGATGAAACTTGAGGATATGTTGTTAAACAAAATAAGTTGAACTCTGAAGGTCAAGGGTCCTATGTTTTCTCTCATATGAGAAGCTAAAGAAGAAACAGGAAAGGTGAGGGCGTCTCTTGAAAATCAAAGGGAGATCAGCAGAGTAGAGGAAACCTACGAGGGGAGGAAGGGAAAGAGGAAAAGGGGAAAGGCTGGGGAATGATGTTGGATAAATCATTCTGTTCTACTGTGTACATGTACAAATATGTAACAATAAATCCCCAAAAAATGTGGAAAAAAATAATAAACAAAAAAATTTCCCCAGTAGTCAAAAGAAAAAAAGCCTTGCTTGTTTGGTAGGAATAGGTTATAAAACTACCTTGCATGATTCATACTATCCATAAATTTAACCAAAAACAAAACTCAGTGGCTCAAGAGACACACCACTTTCCTCATAAAGTAATTAGAGAAATTTCTCCAAGGATCTTCAGAAACAACATAATATGAAGGATATGTACTAAACAAATCTGAAGATAATTTACTGCCTTCCTCGCCCTCTGACAATTCATGTGGTCAGCATTTATTTTGGATGTGAACTTTCTGCGTAAGTGTCTGTGCCCTGTCAAGATGTAATGTGGCATGGCATTCATTTATGGGCTTTGGATATGTATTTTTAACATACTTCAATTTAACATATTTCAATTTTACAACAGAAAAGCTGCAAAGATATTTAGAGTTTCAATAACCCTGTACCCAGGTACTGCTATTATTGACATCTTACCTAGCATGATAGTAAATGAGCCAATACTGATACATTATTACCTAAAAATCTACACTTAATACAGATTTCCTCAGTTTTTCCCTAACTCCCTTTGTCCCTCTGAGGACATTATGTTCAGTGGTCATGTTCCTCTTGGCTGTTACAGAATCTCAGATTTTCCTTGATTTTTATGACCTTGACCATTTTGCAGAGTACTTGTCAGATATATTGTAGAACGTCCCTCAACTGGAATTTGTCTGAAAAATTTCTCATGATGAGACTATGGTTATGAGTTTAAGGAAGGAAGACTACAGATAAAGGGCCAATTTTATCACAGCACATCAAGAATGTTCGCTATCCACATAACTTACACCACCAAATGACATTGACCTTAATCACCTGCCTATAGGTAGATATAGTACTATCTGTCACTTTTCTCCACAGTGAAGTTACTCTTCTTTCCCTTTTTCCATACCATATGCTTTGAAACTCACCATGCACTTGAGAAGGAGGAGCTGTGTGTGGTGGTGCAGGCAATAATTCAAGCTACTCAGGAGACTGAGATAGGAGCACTGCAAGTTCAAAGCCAGCCTTGGCAACAGAATGAGACCTGGTATCAAAATAAAAATAAAATGGGCTGGGGGTTTAGTTGAATGATGGGGCTGTTGTCTAGCATGTGTGAGGCCCTGGGTTCCATCCTTAGAACAACAACAAAAAAAAACAAAGGTTGGGGGAAGGAGGAGAAGAAGGAGAGGAAATAATAATGGAGAATTAGGCTTCACCTCCTTGAAGCAGAGTATATACATAAATTATTTGGAATGGCACACCAGTTTTATGGCACATACCAGTCAAAATTCAGTGTCTTCCAGAGTGGCACCAATGTGTTTACATTTCACCCTGTCCCCATCACCTCATGAACCTGGCCTGCTCTGCATAGCAGTGCTCATAGTGTGTATTTCAGGCAACACCAGTATCACTTGGGAATTTATTAGAAATACAAGTTCTTTTTTTTATTTGTTCTAATTAGTTATACATAACAGCAAAATGCATTTCAACTCATTGTATACAAATGGAGCACAACTTCTCATTTCTCTGGCTGTACACAATGCAGAGTAACACCGTTCATGGACTCATACATGTACCTAGGGTAATAATGTCCATTTCATTACACCATCTTTGTTACTCCTTTACCTCCTTCCTCCCCCCTCACTCCCCTCTGCCCAATCCAAAGTTCTTCCATTCTTCCCTTGCCACCACCATCCACACGTTATGGATCAGCATCCACTTATCAGAGAAAACACTTGGCCTTTGATTTTTTTGGATTGGCTTATGTTGCTTAGCATGATATCTCCAACCCCATTCATTTACCTGCAAATGCCACAATTTCATTCTTTAAGGCTGAGTAATATTCCATGGTGCATATATACCACGTTTTCTTTATCCATTCATCTGTTGAAGGGCATCTAGGTTGGTTCCATAGTTTAGCTATTGTGAATTGAGCTGCTATAAACATTGATGTGGCTGCAACACTATAGTATGCTGCTTTTAACTACTTTGGGTATAAACCGAGGAGTAGGATATCTGGGTCAAATGGTGGTTGCGTTCCAAGTTTTCCAAGGAATCTCCACACTGCTTTCCATATTGGCTGTACCAATTTGCAGTCCCACCAGCAATGTATGAGTGTGCCCTTTTCTCCCACATCCTCACCAACACTCATTGTTGTTTGTGTTCTTAATAGCCGCCATTCTGACTGGAATGAGATGAAATCTTAGAGTAGTTTTGATTTGCATTGCTCTAATTGCAAGAGATGTTGAACATCGTTTCATATAAAATACAAGTTATTGAACCTTTTAAAGAACTCTTTTAAAGAACACCAATGCTCTTCAAGCTACCCTTCAGATAGAAAGGGAAGGAACCTTTCCAAACTCCTCCACAAATTCCGTAGTATCCTGCTACCAAAACCTGACAAGGACACACCAAAAACTATAGACCAATATCACTGATGAACACAGATTCAAAAACACTTCGTTATTCACCAAAACACTTGTAAACTGATATCAACAGCACACTAAAAAGATCATATACTGGGCTGGGGCTCAGTAGCAGAGCACTTGCCTAGCATGTGTGAGGCACTGGGTTCGATCCTCAGCACCACATAAAAATAAACAAATAAAATAAAGGCATTCTGTCTATCTACAACTACAAAAAAAATTTTAAAAGATCATATACCACAATCAAGCTGGTTTCATTCCATGGATGCAAGGAAGGCTCAACATATGAAAATCGGTAAGTGTAATTCAACACATACTACAATCAAGGATTAAAAATCACATAATCATCTCCACAGATGCAGAAAAAGTCTCTGATGAAATTCAACATCCTTTCATGGTAGAAGCCCTGAATAAATTAGGTATACTAGGATCAGGCCTCAACATAATAAGGGTCTATACCACAGACCCACAGTCCACACCACACTGGAGAAAAACTTAAAGTATTTCCTCTTAAATTAGGAATAAGATACAGGTGTCCACCCTCACCACTCTTATTCAATACAGTATTAGAAATTCTAGACAGAGTAATCAGGCAAGTGAAAGAAATAAAAGGTATAAAAGTAGGAAAGAAGGAAGTCAAATTATCCTGTTTGCAGATGGTATTCTCTACATAGAAAATTATAAACACTTGACCAAAATACTTTTAGAACTGATAAGTAAATTCAGTAAAATGACAGGTTACAAAAACAACATACAAAATCAACATACAAAAATCAGTAAACTGAGGGATAACCCTAACCAAGGGGATGAAAGATCTTTACAATGAAAATTCAAAACACTGAAGAAGTTGAAGGAGATACTGGAGTGTGGAAAGACCTTCCAAGGTCATAGATAAGAAAAATAAATATTAGTAAAATGGTCTTGTTACACAAATTGACCTACAGATTCAATGCAACACACATCAAAATACCAATGACATTCTTCACAGAATTAGAAAAAACAATCTTAAAATTAATATGGAAACACAAAAGATGTTAAATAGCCAAAGCAATCCTGAGCAAAGGAGCAATGCTGGAGGCTCACAATACCTGGTTTCAAAACATGCTACAGAGCCATAGTAACAAAAACAGCACAGTATTGACATAAAAACAGACCTGTAGGCCAACAGAAAAGACTCAAGAATAAATCCATGCATCTTCATTCAAAATGGCTTTTGGCAAAGGTGCTAAAATAAACACATTGGAGGGAAAAAACAGCCTTTTCAACAAATGGTGCTGGGGAAACTAGATATTCACATGTGGAAGATTGAAACTTGAACTCTCACCTTGTACAAAAATCAACTCAAAATGGATCAAAGACCTCAATCTGAGGTCTTTATTAAAAAGCTTCTGCACAGCAAAGAGAACAATCAACAAAGAGACAATCTACAGAACAGGAAAAATCTTTATTAGCTATTCATCAGACAGATGATTAATATCCAAAATATATTTTTAAAAAAACCTCAAAACTTAACAGAAAAAAAGCAAATAATCTGAATATATACTTCACAAAAGAAGAAATACACATGGCCAATAAATATATGAAAAAACAAAGCTCAACATTTTTAGCCATCAGAGAAATGCAAATCTAAACTGCAAGTAGGTTCCATCCCAGCTCAATCAGAATGGCTATTATCAAGAAAAACAAAAGATAACAAATGCTGGCAAAGTTCTAGAGAAAAAAGAATTCTTAAACACTATTGATAGAAGTGTAAATTAGTACACCCTCTGAAGAAAACAGTATGGAGGCTGCTTAAAAAACTAACAGAACTACCATGTGATCCAGCCATCCCATGCCTGAGTATATATCTAGAGAAAATAAATTCAGCATACAAAAGAGATACCTGCCTATCTATGTTATTGCAGCACTATTCACAATAGCCAAGATATCAGCCTAGGTGCCCATCAACAGAAAAATGGGTAAAGAGAATACAATGTATTATAACTAAAAAGAACCAATCTAAAAACAAAACAAAAAAATAAATACTACTAGAAGTAATAAGGGCAAAGATAAATAGCTTCTGCATGAAAAATATGCAAGCAAATTTGAATAGAGGTTTATATATACATAGGAGCATTTAGACATTTAAGTAAATAATATGTATGCATAGTCATGTATATGTTATATATCTATATATGTATAAATATTTTTATGGCTTGAGATATGAGGTATATATTTTTATTAAGTGAAGAAGAGTAATTTTTGTACTAAGGTAGAATGTTTTGTTGTTCTAGAATGAAAAAGAACAAGATTAAAACCTGAACGTATATTTTTAAAAATGTAAAACACATATGGAGGGCTGGAGATGTGGCTCAAGTGGTAGCGCGCTCGCCTGGCATGTGTGCGGCCCGGGTTTGATCCTCAGCACCACATACAAACAAGATGTTGTGTCCGCCGAATACTAAAAACTAAATATTAAAAAAATTCTCTCTCTCTCTTTCTCTCTCTCTCTCTCTCTCTCTAAAAAAACACATACGGGGGCTGGGGATGTGGCTCAAGTGGTAGCGCGCTCGCCTGGCATGCGTGCGGCCCGGGTTCGATCCTCAGCACCACATACCAACAAAGATGTTGTGTCCGCCGAGAACTAAAAAATAAATATTAAAGTTCTCTCTCTCTCTCTCTCTCTAAAAATTAAAAAAAAAAAATAAATAAATAAAATAAACACATATGGAAAAGAACTCTTGAAAATGTAATTTTATATATGATTAAGCTATTTAGATTAACCAATTTATAGGATTTGAGCTTAAAAATACACTGATGGAAAAACTAAGCTGATGATTTCTATGTTAAAAATTCTGAGTTTTCTTGGATATGGGTCTGTTCTTCTTAAGAGTTCATAAAACATGTTTAATTTTGCCCATTATATAATCTCCCTAAAAATCAAGATTTCTGTGTCTCTTTCAAATAGATTTTCCTGCTTTATGCTGTCTTTATCAGGGATTTGATTATTCAAGGAAATGGTCCTCTAGTAAAGAGCTAATAATTATTATAAAAAGAAAATACTATCTATGTAGGTGATAAAGTATTACTCAGCCATAAGAAGAATGAAATCCTGTCATTTTAAGGATAATGGATGAACTAGAAAACATCATGTTATATAAAATAAGCTAGACGTTAAAAGACAAATATTGCACGTTCTCTCCTATGAGGGAACTTTTATATATATATATCTCCAAAAGTAGAAGAGTGAGCATCGGAGCCTGGAAACGGGTGGGGAGGGGGATGTAGGAGTGGTGGTGGGAGGGGAAGGGAAGGCAGTGCTACCAAAGCTTGACATCCTGGGGACAGATGAAACCCATGATTTGTACAATTAATATGTGTTGATCAGTCACTAGTATGGCAATATGTGTAACCGATGTGATTCTGCAATCTGTATATGGAGTAAAAATGGGAGTTCATAACCCACTTGAATCAAATGTATGAAATATGATATGTCAAGAGCTTTGTAATGTTTTGAACAACCGATAAAAAAATGTGTTGATGATTATAATAAGTTTTTAAAATAACTTTTAAAAAAGAAACAGGTGGCACTCCACAATCTCTGTTTTGACAAACCTCCACATCACCATGCTGGCCGTGGTTAGGAGGAGAATGCAGCTCTAATTCTGCCATGCCTCGGTCTGCCTGCTCCTGACAAAATCCCCGAGCCTTCATCGTGGCTCTAGCAAGCATCTGCATTTCCTTCTGCACTGATGGTGCTTAAACTGACCACCTGGTGTGGGAATCTCACTCTCAGGATGCTTTTCTTGTTTAGGGCCCACGGACATCTCTGAAACCCTGGACAGTTCAGGTATTAGACATCCTCTCCTATTACCTAAAACATACTCAAGTCTTCCACTTAAGGCCTTTTTCTTTTTTTCTTTTTCTCCCTGATTTCATTTCTGGCTGATTTCCTAAAAGGAACTTATTTTGATCAAAACCCTGCTATCTCCACCAACAGGTTCTTTCTTTCTGCCTACTTGGAGTGATAAGAATTCCTGCCCTTACTGGAACTTAATCCATCATTAATTCTCTCTCTGGTAACTCCTGCCAATCTCTGATTGCTCCGGGTTTCCATCCCCTTCCCACTGTGACTCCCTATTTCCTGGGCTTCTATCTGGTATAGGAAGAATGTCCTGCCTTCTGCTGGGACCCAGGATTGACACCGGTATCCTAACGGTTGCTTGTGCCAAGGTTTAATTCACACAGTACACTAAACAATACAAGTCTCGAGACATTTTAAAAGTAATTCAGCCATTGTACAGCAGTTCTCAAAAATATAAGATTAAAATAAAGAGGTACTCATTCTCAGTCCATTTTAATGTTATCATAAAACTATTGTGTATAAAATTCTATGAGATATAAAATATTCATTTCCTCATTTATAAGCATTTATGGGAAGGTTTACTTATAGTCAATGTTTTCATGGAAATTGCTTACAAAAGGAAAGCTGTTGGAAGAAATGCCTATTGTTCATTTGCACTGAAATATCATAAATCCAATCCATCAGGAGCTAATTAAAACAATGAGTCATCTGGAACCTAATCATTGTCATTTATTAACTCACTCATTTGAAAAATATTTCTTAGCATATATATGGTAACTAACTATCCTTGTAGATTTAGCCAGGCTTGGTGGCACACACCTGTAATCCCAGCAGCTCCGGACGCTGAGGCAAGAGGATCTCTAGTTCAAAGCCAGCCTCAGCAACAGTGAGGCCCCAAGTAACTTAGTGAGATCCTGTCTCTAAATAAAATACAAAAAAATTAAGTTGGGATATAGCTCAGTGGTTAGACACCCATGGATTCATTCCCCAGTACCAAAAAATAAAAACAAAAAATAAAAGATATAATGAGATTTTGAGAATAAAATGCTTTTTATTCTTAAAAAAAGATGCAATTAACTTTCTCATATATTATTTTTAATACCCTTATTTTGGTTATTTATTTTTATGTGGTGCTGAGGATGAAATCCAGTGCCTTACATGTGTAAGATAAGTGCTCTGCCACTGAGCCACAACCCCATCCCTCTCATATATTCTTGATCCTTGTTTTATATGAAGTCATTAGAAGAGATTTCTAGAAGTAGAATAATTGGCTTAAAGGGAACCAAAAATTTTTAAGACTTGACATAAATTACTTTGATATAAGTTTGAAAGTTTAATGACTTTAATTCTGAAAGACATATTCCTTTTATTTTTGGGAGGTGGGTGGGTACTGGGGATTGAACTCAAGGACACTTGACCACTGAGCCCCCACTTCCCCGTATATTTTATTTAGAGACAGGGTCTCACTGAGTTGCTTAGCACCTCGCTTTTGCTGACACTGGCTTTGATCCTGCTGCCTCAGCCTCCCCAGCAACTGGGATTATGGGCGTGTGAAAACACACCCAGCCTGAAAGGCATTTTTATATCTATTTCTGTACTAATTATCGAAGTAATGTAAATTTAAGTCAATAGTAAGTGAAATAGAGCAAAATTTAAAGAGGGGGAAAAAATCACTCATAATCTCAGTTCCAGAAATAACAACTTAATTCTCCATTCAATCTTTTCTCTACAATAGTTTTTCTTTCTTTTTAAAATTCATTATTTTAAAATATAATTTTTTCATGTCTTGCTTTATGAATATTTATATTTAAAAAAATTAAGCACTGTTTTTCCAATGATCCACATCAAGAAAAATACCTATTGAATCTCATCAATAGATTTCTGAGGGGCTGAGGATGTGGCTCAAGCAGTAACTCGCTCACCTGGCATGCGCGGGGCACTGGGTTCGATCCTCAGCACCACATAAAAATAAAATAGAGATGTTGTGTCCACCGAAAACTGAAAAATAAAAAAATATTAAAAATCAAAAAAAAAGATTTCTGAAAAAATTCAGCACATTTTGATTTTCCTTGCAATCATCATTCCACAACTCCCACTGTCCACTTAAATAATCTGAGGTTTAAGAATCTCATAATTTAGGGGTTCAGCTGGGCACAGTGGCACATGCCTATAACTCCAACTACATGGAGGCTGAAATAGAAGGATTGCAAGTTCAAAGCCAGCCTGGGAAATTTAGTGAAACCTTATCTCAGAATTTAAAACAATACAATAAAAAGATCTGGGGATAGGGCTCAGTGGTAGAGCACCCTGAGTTCAATCCCTAGTACCCAAAAACTAAGAGTTCAGAGTTATATGTTGCATTATTTTGTAACTATACCTGCAATAATAATTTAGACCCAACCTGGTTACTTGGTTTCAGTATTTACTGCCATTACACTTACACAAGGATTTTTCATTTCTTGAATAATTTCTCTGAGTTAGAACTTAAGTAAAAAGTGGAACAGATCTATCAGGTAGGAAATGCGAATGGCACACATGCTGAACTTCTATGATATAAAAAATGACTCAGTCTAGCCAACTTTTTGTCTTTATGAAATGTAGACAAAATTCCAGTGCCAGGTGGCATTTTGTTTCATTTATTCAACATTTAAGAAATGTGTCTGAACTCTACAACATTAAAACAAAACAAAACAAAACAAAAAAACCCTGCCTGGATGCTTGGGTAGAAAAATATAGGCAAATGTCAATTAGATCTACATATAGACAGGCATATAGATTAAAATGTAAATGTATAGACAATAAAGAAATATATGGGCATATTAAAATTTAACAACCAGTCATGATCTCAGTCATTGTTTCAACAAAATACTTTCTGTGGAACCCTATTCCAACATACACTAATAGTATTATCATTAAAAAGTGCTTATATTTTGGACTGGAGAGGTGTCTTGGTGGGAACGTGTTTGCCGAGTATGTGCAAGGCCCTGGGTTCAAACCCTAGCACCATCAAAAAGAAAATTTTTAATTATTCATTCAAATTAAAGAAATACTAGGTTAAAGTAAGTTAGACTTGTTTTGTTTTCCTGCTATTACTTCATTTAACTACCCAATGTACAATGTGAATCTTTCAGAAGCCTTTGTACTATGCAAAATTTCCCACACTAACTGGAACACAAAACTATTATTTTTTTAAAGAGAGAGAGAGAGAGAGAGAGAGAGAGAGAGAGAGAATTTTTAAAATTTTTTCAGTGGACACAACATCTTTATTTTATTTTTATGTGGTGCTGAGGATCGAACCCAGCGCCCCGCGCATGACAGGGGAGCGTGTTACCACTTGAGCCACATCCCCAGCCCAAAAAACTATTTTCTAAATCAGGATAAAGTAAGAATGCTTTGTGGAAAGCACCTTAGGATTCACCATTCTGGATGTTGGTTAATATGTTATAATTCACCATGCGCTAGGTGAGCATTTTTATCACTAGACAAATATCTTTTCCAGGTCAATGATGTTTCTTCTGTTATTTCTGATTATTGCTTCTGATCCCTCCACCTGCTCGTTTTCCTTCTGAGATTCTGATTATAATTAGGTTTAGCCTCTAGAGATGTCTCTGCCCTCTTCTCTCTTCTTTAATCTTTCTAACTGCTTCATCCTCTTCTAAGTCCTGTTAAGATTTTCCACTAGAATCCCATTTGCCACTCACCACCTCCACCAGGTTTTGCCTGTGATGATTATGTTTTCATCAACTCACCATACTTCTTCAGATTCTTGGTCACAGATGGTTTTCTATGTTGACATCCTTATGGCAGGGGCACTAGAAGTTTCTAAAAGTGGTTTATGATCCAGCTGAAACAGGCAAAGGAAGCACGTATTTAGTGGAGACTTACCTTACCAATTCAGATTCAGCAGTCCAAGTGAACTGGGGAGGAATGGACATCACGAAGGATCTCCATGGGAGGCTGGGGATGTAGCTTTGTGGCAGAGGGCTCACTTAGCAGGCAGGAGGCCCTGGGCTCCATCCCAGCACTGCCAAGAAAAAAGAAACTTCATTCCAGACTATGGTCTTCCCATATTGTGGTCTAACTACAATACCTGGGGCATCTGACCTATAGACACCTATCAAAAAGCTGCATCAGTAAATTCTGGGTCTTGTTTATCATTATTTCTCTAGAAACTATCTAAAACAGTGCCTGACTCATGATGAATTACTTGTCAGCAATCTTTCTGTTTTAAGTGACAGAAACAAAATGGAACCCAGATTATAAGTTTGAGGAGACTGGGGTTGTGGCTCAGTGGTAGAGTGCTCGCCTAGCATGGGTGAGGCACTGGGTTCAATCCTCAGCACCACATAAAAAAATAAAGGCATTGTGTTTACCTACAATAAAAAAAAAAAAAACCAGAATACAGGATTGAAGCCAGGCACAGTGGCCCACGCCTGTAATCCCAGCGGCTGGGGAGGCTGAGCCAGGAGAAGTACAAGTTCAAAGTCGGCCTCAGCAAAACGTGAGGCACTAAGCAACTCAGTGAGACCCTGTCCCTAAATAAAATAGAAAACAGGGCTGGGGATGTGCCTCAAAGGTTGAGTGCTCCTGAGTTCAATCCCTGATACCAAAAAAAAAAAAGAACACAGGATTGAGAAATCGATAGTGCCTCTGGCTCCACGCACAGCTAGATCCAGAGTCTTGAATGATAATTCCCTCTCTCTCCAAGTGGTAGACCATTAAATCTGAGGATTCTCATTGGTCAAGTTTCAGGTCCTTATCTACCTCTAAATCTCCCTGTGTGGTTGGGGGATTGAGTCAACTCACCAAGTGGCTGGCTACCCTACCCAACTATGCTAGTGCTGATGGGCAGGGAAAGCACCACAATGTACAGGTCCAAGGCTATTGTGAGTGAAGGGGAGGAGGCTGGATGAAGGCACAGTGAGGGGTACTACCAGTTAAAGGAGGAGAGGATTCTGTGATTCACCAGCACCACACAGTAGGTGCTCAATAAACAATACTGAATGAAAGAACAGCTTGTCTCTCATGAACATCAGGTTTTGTGATTTTTTGGGGGGAAGGGGGGTCCCTTTCATTGCTGAACTCAGTGACAATTGTAACTGGGTTCTATTGAGGGTAAGCCAAACAGGATGATTTGTTCTGGATCATTTCTTTTATTTCCTAGGAGAGCTCTTTATGACCTTTTCTAAAATTGTGCTACTGTGTATAACTTTCTCATAAATAGTATTTGTCACTGAAACTTTTGTATTTACATTTGGCCTATATAATGCTCTTAATCACCTAGAACTGCTGAGAAATAGACTCAAACCTAATACATAATGTATTTGTTATAGGCTTATTATTATTATTATTATTATTATTATTATTATTATTATTATACCAGAACAGCAATCACATAAGCTAGCTGAAAGTCAGTTGTATAGCAATATATAATACTCCTCCTGTCCTGCATCTAATATCCGGTAATAGCTCAGTTCAAACAGAGGAATTAATGACTGTGATTAGCAAATCATATTCAATTCCTAACTTCAACATTTACATTTTAATTTATTTTAAAAGGAATATCTTTATGACCTTTTCTCCATTCAATGTTTCTCTCCCCAAAATAAAATGTTTATACACTGAGCTTCAAGCCTACCTCTGATAAGGAACTGAGCTAATGCCTAATAGAAGACAGTTCAGCAAAGAAAAGTAAATTTCTCAGAGGTAAGACATGATTCCTAAAATTTCTTTGTGTATTATTCAACATCCTTCAGAAGATCTGAGCCACTGCTCCAAAATATCCCATTATTAAATACTTAAATTGTTTGCACCTTTCATTATTATTAACATTGGTGCAGTAAATATCCCAGAAACTAATTTTTTGCATGAGCATGATTCATTCCTGGAAATAATTTCATTTGCATTTCTTTAATGCTGAACTCAATCAATGGTTTTTAGTATAGTGACAGGTATGTGCAACCATCATCACAATTTTAGAACATTTTTGTCAACTTATAAAGAAACTTACACCCTTTGGGTATTGTCCTTTGCACTTTCTCCCAACCACAAAACACCTCCAATTTATTTTCTGTCTCTACAGATTTGCCTATTCTGGATATTTTATGTAAATGGAATCATACCACATGAATAATATCCCCTTACATGTTCTTTTACTGTTGTTATTTATTGGTTTGCTGATGGACATTTGGGTTATTTTCACCTTTTGGCTATTGTAAATAATTCTGCTGTAAACATCAATTACAAGCTTTTGTTTGAACACCTGTCTTCAATTCTTTGGGGAATATACCTGGGAATGGAACTGCTAGGTCGTGTGGTAATTCTAGCTTATTAAAGAAATGCCAGCCGTATCCACAGTGACTGTACCACTTCACTTTCCCACCTAGTGTATGAGAGTTCCAGCTTCTCACATTCCTCACCAACACTCCTTATTTCCTTTGGTTGTTTTGGTTTTTGAGATGGGATCTTGCTGTGTTACCCAGGCTAGCCTTGAACTCCTGGGCACAAGCAGTCCTCCCACCTGAGCCTCCCAAATAGTTGGAACTACAGTCATGTGCCTAGCCTATTATTTCCTTTTAAAAATTATAATTATTACAGCCAACCTTGTGAGTGTTAAGTACCATATTATTGTGGTTTTGATATGTATTTCCCTTGTGACTTATGATAGTCTGCATCTTATCAAATGGTTGGCTATTTGCATATCTTCTTTGGAAGAAATGTTTGTTGAAGTCCTTTGTCCATTTTTTAATTGGGTTGTTTGTCTATGTTGTTGAACTATAAATGTTCTTTATGTATTCTAGGTAATACATAAAGTACACATCAACCAATATTCTTGCTCTAAATTGTTCATAATGGTAAAAAATTGAAAAACATAATGTCTACAGAATGTATAAATATCTTGTAGAATAGAAATACTTGGGAAAATATCAATTGAAAGTAACCAAAGCTAAAAGGTAATGTGGTTGTCATAGGATATTTTTGACAAGTTTGTTATTTATTCTTTGTTATATAAAAATAGAATATTTAAGATGTGATTCTTTATCTATTGATTTGTGCAGAATTGATATGTTGTGATATGGTTGTCTTTGCTGCTAATTTCTAAATAATAATTAGAGTTTTCATTTAAACTTTAATCCAAAAATGATTGGATTTTTAGTTAAACATTGTGATTAAATTTAGTTATAGTTCATTTCCTATGGTAAAATAATTATCTTTTTAATTTCAGTTTTTACATTTATTGAGATTTTCTTGGGTTTAATATATAAATGGCTTTGTAAATATTACATTGGCAATGGGAAATGCAGTCATTTGGGCAAAAAAATTCAATATTACGTTAATATACAAATCCTCCTTATTTTTCTTTCCCCAAACCTTTTTATTTGGAAGAATTCCAAACCTATAGTGACATTAAAGGGAGACCTTATATCCCCTCACTAGATTCACCAACTATCAGCAGTTTGCTACATTTGTAGATAGAAGAAGATAAACAGATACATTTTACTTATGTTTTTATGTATTTCAACACTATTTTTGAAGAATAATTTAAAGGAAAATTTTTAGACAAAATTTATAGGCCTCTCTAATGTCTTAAATTATAGGACATGCTCCTACATAATTAGAATTACTTTATAATAATGAAGAAATTTAAGATTGATTTAATTATATTATACAGTCCACATTCTGATTTTCTTAATTATCATAATATTGTCAATGTATGGGTTATTTCTACCACATTAAAAGAATAAATGAGAAAAAAAACACATAAAAGACATTTGACCAACTCAACATTCTTTCAGGTTTAAAAAATAATTATTAGCAAATGAAAACTAGGAAGGAATTTTGATCTGGTATGTATGAAAAGCCTGTTGACAACAACATACATAATGGAAAAAATACTGAAAGTTCTCTTCCTAAGGGTCAGGGACAACACAGAAATGTGCATCTCAAATAAAAATAATATAGGAGTTTCTAGCCAACGCAACAAGGTAAAAATAATGCATAAATAATGTTTCAAAATAAGTAATCATGATATTATTCACAGATGACAGAACATACATACATACATAGAAATGCCAAAACAACTCAAACTATCAAAATTAAGAAGAGAATTTCTAAGAGTGCTAGACACAAGTTCAATATATATGTATATATGTAATATATTGTCATATATTATATATATATATATATAAATTAGCAAAAAAAGGAATATAAGTCAACCTCATATATAAAAGTACCAAAAAATCACATGTATAGGAGCAAGCTGTTGAAACATGCTGTACTGACATTCTGAAACATAAAAAGCTTTACTGAGAAATATTAGAGAATACCTAAATAAAATGGTATATATCATGTCCATGAATTAAAAGGCTTAAATTCTTAAGATGTTGATTCTCCCCAAATCTACTTATATATTGCTATCCCAATCTCCACCAGGTGTTTTGTTAAAATCAATAAGCTAGTTCCAAATTTTATATGGAAGTAGGAAAAAACTTGGAATAACCAACACAAATTTGAAGAACGAATTTGGAGTTTCTACACCACCAACTAATAAGATTTATTACAGTATTAAGACAGTGGAATGTTAATACAATGATGAACAAATAAACCAATAAAACTGGTACTTCATTACAGCAGCAACAGGAAGCTAATACACTGTGACAAACTAGGACAACTGATTCTCTATTGTGTTGGCCAGATGCCCAACCCCACAGACATTGTGCACATTCTACCCTCTGGGCTCTGGTTTCTGCTTGTTTATCTCTTCATTATTCCTTATGGTGTATTTTGAATAGTTTCTTCCATATATCCACCAGCACAAAACTCTATCTGTTTGCTATTTGTTCAACTAAAGAACATTTAATTGTGGTGATTCTATTTTTCATTTCTAGGACTTTAACTATTTTCTAATTTCTCTTGTTCTTTTTCAGAATATTTTGTTTCACTTGACGTCTTTTTCTTTTTTTATATATTTTTTAATTTTTTGGTCAATTCAAATTATTACAATTCTTACAGAGTTAATACTCAAGTTTGTGGCATTGACTGATTTCTTGATTTTTTAATTTTACTTTTAATTGGCAAGTAACAGTTATCCATTTTATGAGACACAATATGAATTTTCAATACATGTATACATTGTAGAAAGGTTTTTTATTTGAGTTTGCCTTCAGTAGTGACTGATTATACCAGGGTTTCCTGTACCTTGTGTTATGAGAAGAGCATTATGTTTACATCAAAGAGGGACCAAATTTCTCCTGACTGACTTTTTTCCCCAGCCAAACTCTGGGTAGTAGCAGACTTCCGATCACTGCTCAAGGAAAATGGAAGGAGGTTTTTAGGTCAACAAGCCAGGGCAGCATGGTGAGCTCAGAGATGCATACATGACCTCAGTTCTAGCTGTTTTTGTTCACTTGCACCTGTGATCACGCCTTGCCCACTGGGTACGCAGGCTCCAACAGCTGAAGCTGCTCCTTGCTATTCTTTTGATTTCCATTTTTGTTTTAAGTACTGGTGATTACAGTCTTCTGCACTCATCTTCACTATTATAAGTATTTATAAGAGAGCTCATTTGCATAAACTTCATGTCACACTGCTGAAAATTCAAATATCTGTCTTTTTTAAAAGAGCTATGTACTCTGTGTACTTTCTTGTTACAAATGATACATTTTGTCTTCTTTATATCAGGAATGGTGGCTTCTATTTCTTGTTTCCTAGCCTTTCATTTGACTTATCTTTTTCTGCACCCTCCTTCATGTTTGCTGAGAAGTCAGGAAATATAAAAATAAATGTCTGTAAGCCCTAAATTCTTTAATTCTGACATGGTGAGATTTTTATTGGAAGTTTATATGTTACATAGAAATTAATAAAAATCTTTAAAAGTTATTAAAAGCCATCATATACTTTTGAAAATACAAAGATGAGTTGAGTCATTAACACTTGTTTAATTAGGTAAAAAAGACAGTTTGAAAATATTTGTATGACGATTTCCACAGTTTTTATTTTCAATCATTGCTTATGCTCAACCTAGTTATTGTAAAGTTAGGCTTCTAAGTATGCCTATTTAATAAGGTCAACAGTCCTCCCCTTGTTATTCAAAATCTGAATTAATAATTCTGATGATGGTTGACTTGTGATAGTGAAACTAAGTATTTGCTATAGAAAACTACAAGCAGAAAACGGTATTTACTTACTTACTGGTGACAACTCTGTGATAGAAGTTTCAACTGATTATTTTTTTCGGTCTCCACGCCCTATGTGATCTCTCTACTTGTTCCCTGCCCAGCCTCCTTCTTTCTCCCCTCTCTCTTGTTCCCTCTCCAGCCTTTCCTGGAGTGCTAGGGACACACTCCCAGCACAGCCTGGGTGTTAGGAACACTGTGACTGGGCATGGTTAACTCCCTCACCTCCTTCATCCTTGCTGAAGGATCACCTCCTCAATGAGGGCCACTTACTCTGATGGCCCTATTTAAAACTGCAACTTGCTCACCATCCCAGGCCTTCCCATCCCCGGGACCTTTTCTATAGAATGTCACTCTCATGTACCACTTTATAAAATAACAAGGGCTTTCCTTATTAATGTCACATAACTTATTACATCGACTGTTCATTTCTATAAATAGAGATGCCTTTCCTGGGATCCTCAGGGAGGACCTTTGTGTTCGTTGTTACTGTTGCTACTGATGTTCACAGATCCATCTCAAGCCCAGCAAAAAATATATGGAACACGGTCAGTACTCAATAAATAGTTATTGAACTTACTCTTTTCCCACTGACTATGGCTTTGCTAATGTTATAATAAATTTTTCAACCAGTCTAAGAATGTTAATGATTCTCTTTAATTTAGGAAAAGCATTTTTAAACTTTTCTTCCCGCATATGTTAAGTAAGTAAAAATGGCAGGCATCATTTAAATTGCAGCATAAACCGCTGACTTTATGAAGATCAGAACCTATCAAGATCTATCAAATATCCATTAATTAAATAATCATAGAAGGGGAGCATTCTTCTAAGAGATTTTTTTAATATTTATTCTTAAGTTTTAGGTGGACACAATATCTTTATTTTATTTTTATGTGGTGCTGAGGATCAAACCCAGTGCCTCATGCATGCTAGGCAAGCACTATACCACTGAGCCACAATCCCAGCCCCAAAGGGATGTTATTAAAGGAGAAAAATAGAGACTACCTGGTCCCTGAGAAGCATATGTATTATGTGCACTTGCACTGTGAATCCAGGTGACCCCCACTGTCCAGGAGTGAGTCACCTTCTAGCTTCAAGCAAATGGAATAATCTGTGTAAGTCTCACAATCTCCAAGATCTATTTGTAAAATACCCCAATTTATATAATTTGGAGAAAATACCACAGGGAAAAAATGTTAATAGTTCAAAAATTAAGTTGAAGTACTTAAAATACTTTTTCTGGGCATTCAGAGACTCCATGGTTACCCCCACATTGCAAACAAATAAAAAATTAAACAATACCTGCTGAGGGCCATTGCCAAATAGGAATGATGCATCGAAATTTCCTTGCCAGCGTACCCCATGTGAAATGGACTTGCCTTGGAAATTCGCTGTGACATTGCATGTATGTTTGAGAAAGGTGACCCTGCTCAAGGACGAGGGTGGATCCAGGTTTAGGGTGTATCCTGCAGGTTTTAGGAAGTATCCCGGTTTAGGATAATATGGGTTTAGGGTGTTCCCAGTTTAGGACAATCTGGATTTAAGGCTGTTCCAGGTTTAAGGTTATTGCTGCTGGGAATAGGGCGTATCCTGCTGCCTGAGTTCCCGTTGAGTTCTCCTGGAATTGAGAAAGTATTTGGGACGTGAATTGTGCGGCAGAACTTGGATTTCCCCAGAACGTGTGTAGAGGCCGGTGTGAGTTCGGGAATAAAGAATTGCTGTTTGAATCTACAAAGCTATGAGTGGCTCGTGATCTTGTGCCCAGCCAAGACTGCGGCAAATACTACAATAAATATCTTTACAAATGAGAACTTAGACAAAAATGTAAGAAAGAACTATCTTTAGACATCAGATGGAAAGTAACACAAAGTCATGATCTCTGAGAAAACCCACGAAGTGGCTCCTCCCACCTCCTCAACTTGGTCAGGGGCTAATTCCCCCCAGGAAACACCGTACCCATCCACTCCCTCTTAGGCAAGGCCAATCGTGTTATAGTTAGAGTGTCAGAGTAGCTCCTTCTCTTACACTATCACGGCCTTACACACTCTACATTCCCAAACATGCAGAGAAAAGGCTCTAAGGAAATATTTACTAAATGAAATAAACACTTCAAGGAATGAGCAGTGACAGAACCACCATCTACACAGACGGAGAATCTGCTTGGTAGCAGAAACCACTTCTCTGTAACTCCCACTTAGTAGCCACGTGACCTTGTGAACTCACATCCATTCACGTGCCAAGGCCACAAAGCTGCTCAGAGGCAACTCCAAGGCCTATTTTCCTGCCCCATTGTGCTTCCTCCTTCTTAAACGAGTTTCGCTCTACAAATTCTGGATCATTTTATATCATAAAAGTATGACTGCATACAGCAAGGAATGATGTAGTATTCTTGGATTTCATAAAGAAAGTGAAGTGAAAAGATAAAATAACCATAGGAGGGGATTTGAAAATGAAAAGGAAGCACATTTAGATAGTGCAATATTATTCAGTATAAAAAATAAATGAGCTATCAAGCAATAAAAAGACATGGAGGAAACACAGTGCGTTACTAAGCAAATGAAGCCCATCTGAAATGGCTACACCCTGTAGGATCCCAACCATACAATATTCTGAACAAAATAAAACTATAGAGACAGTAAAAAGATTAGCAGCTGCTGGGAATCGAGGGCAAAAGGGTTGAACACAGAGGATACTGAGCACAGTGAAAATATCCTGGTACCACAATGATCTATCCATGTCACACTCGTTTGTCTGAACCCCTAGAAGTCACAACACGAAGAGTGAACCCTAATGCAAACTCTGGACTAAGGGTTTGATGATGAGGTGTCAGTGTAGGTTCATGGGTGGTAAAAAAAAATGCACCACTGTGGTGGGGGATGTTAATAATGTGAGAGACCATGTATGCGTAAGGTATCTGGGGGTAGATGAAAATCTCTAAATCTTCCTCTCGATTTTGTTGGTCTAAAATTATTCTAAAATAATTAAGTCCTTTCTTTATTAAAAAAAAAACTGTTTTTCAAAGGACATGGACTCAAAACTCAGTCGATGCACCCGCTCACCCACTTACTTCTATAAATACTGACTGATTTACCTTTCCCTCTAAAGCACATATTAGAATCTAATCCCCAACACCTATAGTTCTCCGTTAGTGAATGTGACATGCATTGCAATTTGCTTCCTGGGATTCCACAGCTACTAGGGAAGTGTCAGTCATTAAGTGGGGTTTATAAAGAGACCTGCTAAGTGTACATGGCCAGTGAGAAGATTATTTCCTCTGTTGAACACAAAGCTTCTGAAAGGGCATTTAGAATAGACTGTAAAAACCTGTTTTAAAACAGGGGGTGGGATGAAGGAGACAGGGATGCTCTGGGCATGATCCTATTTGCTGGTGTCAATATGCACAGTTCAAACATATTTATTAATATTAGTTTCGATTCACTACTATCCTTGTGGAGTAGTTCTCTGGACTATTAGCTACAAGGTTTTTCTATATGATTATAAGATTATTCCATCAGAAAAATACATGGATGGATAAAGAAACTGTGATATATACATGCAATGGAATATTACTCGGCATTAAAAGAGAATAAAATCATGGCATTTGCAGGTAAATGAATGGAGTTGAAGAATATCATACTAAATGAAGTAAGCCAATCCCAAAAAACTAAAGGCCAAATGTTTTCTCTGATAAGTGGACGCTTACCCATAATGAGGGGGTGTCAGGGGAGCATGGGAGGAATGGAGGACCTTTGGATAGGGCAAAGAGGAGAGAGGGAAAAGAAGTGGGCATGGGTATAGGAAAGATGGTGGAATGAGATGGACATCATTACTCTAGGTACATGTACGAAAACACAAATGGTGTGACTCTACTTTGTATACAACCAGAACACTGAAAAAATGTGCTCCATTTGTGTACTGTGAATAGAAATGCATTCTGCTGTCATATATAACAAATCAGAACAAATAAATAAATAAATTTTAAAAGTAAAAAAAGAACTATATCATTTTAAATTGCTTTTTGCAGGGCTGGGGATGTGGCTCAAGCTGTAGCGCACTCGCCTGGCATGTGCACAGCACTGGGTTCGATCCTCAGCACCACATACAAATAAAGATGTTGTGTCCACCGAAAACTAAAAAATAAATATAAAATAAAAATAAATAAATTGCTTTTTGCAAAATCTCTATTTTCAAATGTCAGGTTTTCTCCAGAATAAAAATCATTTTGATTGTACCTGATTCCCTTAGGTGTCCTTTATTATTTTAAAATCTTCATCTCGAGCCTTTCAAAAGAAAGAAATAAAAAGAAAGAAGAAGGGAGGAAAGAGAGAGAAATCCAGAAAAATAGCATGTTTCCCTAGAGAGTACAAGAGCATTCTGAATATGGACTGTGTGTTATTCCAAGATGTCTTCAAAGCATGTCACACTAGTGACATCTCGAGACTGAGATCTCCTCTCCTGTTCTTCAAAACACAGTGAACAGATTTAATGAGGAAATAAGAACCATTATTCTCCAACAACCAATCCTATTCATTGCTTAAAGCACTACTTCTAAATGGTCCCCAGGCCAACACAACATTAACATCACCTGGGATATTTTTAGAAATGCAAATTCTCCAGCTCCCCTGTTCTTCAAAAGTCCTCTGGCTAATTGTGACCCACTGACTTGAAGCAGTCATTTCAAACACTGCTGCACATGGGAATTAACTGAGGAGCTTCAAAACTGCAGCTGTCTGGGTCCCACCCTCAGACATCCTGAGATGGTCTGGGAGCAGCCTGCACATTAGGACTTACAACTCTCAGGTAATCCGAATATGCAGCCATGTTTCAGGACTCTGCTTCAGACCTTTTCTACGCCTTGCCCATGTCTAGGAAAAGATGGCAGCTCAGTGGGCTAAAGCCTAATGGGCACTTATTAAAAGAAACCAGTGCTGGAGACATGGTGACTCTATGTAAATGCAGGTGCCAAACCCATCAATTCCCATCAATTCCCCTGAATCCCATATTCTCCTCCTGGGTGTTCAAGGCTGAACCAGAGCTTAACCCCTACTGCACCTGGTTGTTCAAGGCTGAACCAGAGCTTAACCCCTACCGTCATCAAGTGAGCTAACGGCAGCAATGAGGAGAGAATTTGAGGAAAACAATTAACCATGATTCTTATATTTGATGATACTTTCAAATTTGGGAGTAATTTTTTTCCTAACCAGTGGATGCTGGTGCCCCAGTTTCTAAGTTGGTATGTAATAAACAGGAGCAAAGTTTAATGTACAGAGTATACTTCTTTTTGTTCAGCCAGGCAGCCTTAGTTGGACTTTCCCTTCACTCCCACAGTCACTTTACTTTAGCACAAATGAGGCTGTCTTCTAGGTAACTGCTCCACCTCTCTCAAACTGGTAGCTGCAAGCAAATCATGCACTTTGTGCCCTCCTGCATCTGTAGGGCCCAGGGCTCAGAAGATTCCCTGATGCTTGTTGACTGAGTCAATAAACTATGGGAGCTACTCTCAGTCTCCAAGCAAGAATTTGTATACTTTGTCAGAAGCCAAAAATAAACAGATCCATGGATTTCAGCAAGATGGGGACTATGAAAAAAGGTTTTTCGCATACATGATTGAGACTGTCTCCCTTTTCTTAATCTTCCCTTGTTCTCAACAAAATGTAGAAAACTATAAGATTGAAATATTTTAACAAAATAACTCAAACCCATAAAAGTGTCATTATGTTTTTCCTCATATGCAGAAGCTAGAGGGAAAAATAATTTGAGGAAAAATGGAACACCATGAAAGCAGAAGGGAGAAAGAAGGAAAGGCATCAGTGGGAGGGAGGAAGGGAGGTACTGCAGAGTAAAGTTGAACAAAGTACAGTTTTGTGTATGTTTGAATGTGCCATGATGAAACCCACCACTCTGCATAATTATTATGTACAGACAAAAAAAGATTGAGCCGGGCATAGTGCACATTCCTATAATCCCAACAGCTCAGGAGGCTGAGGCAGGAGAACTCCATATTCAAAGTCATCCTCAGCAACTTAGTGAGGCCTTAAGCAACTTAGTGAGACCCTGTCTCAAAATAAAATATAAAAAGGGCTGGGCATGTGACTCAGTGGTTAAGCGCCCCTGGATTCAATCCCCAGTACAAAAAATAAAAATAAAAATATTTTTAATGTAAGTTCTGACCTTCTAAGAAAACAGGAGTGGGATGCACTTAAATCCCCAAGTAATCAATGCAGTAATAGGACAAAATATTCTTCAGGAAAGACTTTCTCTGCAATGTACATGTTTGTGTGTCTTGTGCATGCAAATTTCATACACATATGTGTTCATGGTGATGTAGCGGTGCAAACACACACACACACACACACACACACACACACACACACATATGTGTTTTCCAAATAAACCAAGCTATTTCAGATGCTTTCTTAATAGTTTGCTTAGGATTTACATACTGAATATATTCTCTAAAAAGAAACTGGCAAACTTTTTTTGTAAAGAGTCAAATAGTAAATATTTAAAGCTTCCTGAGCTATGTGGTTCTCTGTCTACTACTCAACTCTGCCCTTTGCAACATAAAAGCAGACTGTATATAAATGAACAGGTGGAGAATGAATTAATTTTCACTCTACAAACACACCTCAAATGCTTAGTCTCTGCTCTTATCTGAGCTATGAAATCCCAGCTCCATCCCCTCACTCTTTCATGTATTCCACAGATATTTGCCTGGCATCTGGATAAGCACCAAGGCATGTCTTGGGGAATCTAGAAGAGAAAAGCTCTTCTGAAGTTTAGAGTAAAGGGAAGGAGACAGACTATATATGAAACAACCAATGAGTCAGGGCAGTAGTTCCTGTGGATGAGGGAAGGGCTTCCCTCTAGGGGACACTTGGTGATATCTGGAGACATTTCTGTTTGTCAAACTTTGGGAAGAAGTTCTTGTGGCATTTAGAGAGCATAGGCCAGGGATGCTGCAAAGAGATTCTAGAGGACACAGGACAATCCCCGACAACAAAGTTATATCCAACCCTAAATGTCAGTGGTGCTGAGGGCATGAAACCCCAAGATAGAGATATGATAAAGGCTCTGAAGGGAACAAGGAGCCATGAGAGCAACTGATTTCATCAAGGGCTTCAAGAAGGAAGAAAGTGACATTCAGGGAATTCCAGAAGGATAAACAGGAGTTAACCAGGTGAGGGGCTGGCCAGGGGGAGGAAGCATGTGGGAGTGCTTAAGACACCTGCTCTCCACCCAGGTCAATTACATAAGAACCCTCAGAGTCTGTTGTTGATTAGAACTAACCATAAGCTTTAAAACCAAAAAGGTTGAGAATTGTTCTGAAACATATTGCAAGGCAGACAGTAAGACTACATATAAATGAAAGTTGATGGTGTAGGGCAAAGAAAATAACAGATGAAGGGAGGTCCACTAGGAGATGGTATGGAACCACAAAAGACCCAGAATAGCTAAACAAATCTTGAGCAAAAAGAACAAAGCTTCAGGCATTCAAAGTGATCCAAAAAGTAAAGTTCATTTTTAAAACAAATAAAATGACAGGCAGATCCATTCTCGTATATTACCAATGGGATTCAAAATGTCTTGGGAAATAATTTGGCCATTTCTTATAAAATTTAACATACCATAATGACCTAGCAATTCCATTTCAAGGCATCTGCCTACAAGAAAAGAAGATTAAATATTCATGCAAAAACATTCACATGAGTAAAGGTTTATTCATAATTGTCAGAACCTGAAAACAATCCAGATGTTTTCACCTGGCAAACAGATAAGCCCATTGTGGTATATCCATACAATTAAATCTGCTCAGCACTAAAATGGAAGATACAACAATATGAATAAAGAAGTGAACGAAGCCAGATTTCTAATACTGTAGGATTTCATTTATATAACATTCTTCAAAAGCAAAACTGTAGATAAAGAAAACAGATATATAGGGTTGAACATGAATTCCATCCCAGTTTTCCTACACAATACCATCTAGAAGGCCATTTTGATTCTGTCATTCTGCCCAAGTCACAGCCCCTGAAGTATTCCAACTCTCTTGTATATTGCATGGGTTCAAGTTGCTCTACTCCCTAAACACACCTCCTTTGGCCATGGTTACATTGTTATTGTCACTAGATAAATGATGCTCCAATATTTTGTTCACATGGTTCCCTATAATTAGAATTGCTCCTTCCTTATTCCACTCCTTTCAAACTTCTACTAATAACTGAAATCCTTCCCATAACACCACAGCCTAAGCACCACCCCTGTAAAATCCTAGCACACTGTCTGTACCCCCATGTTCTGTTAACTCACAGTGGAATAAGTGATTAACTTTATTTACATGATTTACTCTCACTGCCTCCATTTGGTGTCACTGAAATCTCCATTATACAGATGAGGAAACTGCTCTTGCTCAGCAGTTACTTCCCTGAGACACAGTAACTAACAGAAAAGCAGGCAAACCAAGGAATGCTGAATCCAAAAGCTATTGTCTTGCAGTGATAATCCACTATCTTTTGTATTTTTTTATTTAATTTGAATGTTTAAATAACTGCACAACTAAGCCCCTTCAGGAGGGGAGCTCTTTTATAGACTCCTTCTGTATTCTTCAACATGCTAAAGACACTTCCAAAAAAAACTGTCTTAAGAATTTAAAATCATGGACTTGGAGAAGACTCAAATATCTGAGACCACTTCCCCTCAATCAATAAAGAGAGGCTCTTCTGTAACCAGCCTATATTACCAAATGTGGCCTTCATGTATTCGTCATACAAAGTGAGAATTCTGAATCCTAAGAAAAACATCGCCCAAAGGAAAACTGACCAGAACAAGTACAAAATATCCCTTTTACCCTCAACCCCGCCAAACTCATCACTAGTTGTCACCTACTTTAAATATTTTTAGAGGTCTTGAACTTCATCATTTTCACCGTGGGTCTCACATGTGCTGTTTTGGGGTTCTTTTATTTCTTGGTATTTTTTTTCCTTCCCTTCCCTTTGTTTTCAGTTTCTATTTTACAAAGAACAATTTTTCAAAAATAAAACTCAAATATCAGAAGCACCATATTAAATTACAAAGGTACAATTATGGAAATGAACATTTTATAATAAAAAAGAACATGTAATTGCAAGATGAAAAAAAATTTTAGATAACACTCCATCAAAGAATTTCGTTTCAAGTTTGTTTACTTCAATGACAGACCTACTTTGACAGACCTACTTTTATTTTATTAAACTGATGTCTAGTTTTGAAATTATCCGAAATTTTTCCATATGATTGACAGAGTGCCCACTAGGCACCCTTATCATCAACCAAAGACAAGAGAAATAATTCTCCATTTCTCTGCTTTTACTTCCTGCATAGGCGTGGTTTAGATGCAATATGAAGGTTCTGAGTGAATTAATAGACATTATGTGTCAATCAACTTGTCATCACCATGAACAAAATACCCAAGGAGAACAATTTAGAGGAGGAAAATGTCTAATTCATGGTCATAAGATTCCATTGCTCTGGGTCTGAAGTGAGGAGGCACATCATGGCAGAAGAGTGGCAGAGGAAAGCTGTCAGCTCCTGGAAGATGGGAAACAGGAAAGAGAAAGAACAAGCCCACAGGGGCCCAGGACAGATACAGTCCAGCCACACCCCACCTGCCTACAGTTACCACCCAATAAACCATTCAAATTACTGATCCACCAGATGAATTATGATCTGATTAAGTTACAGCTCTCATAATCTGATCATTTCTTCTCTGAACACTGATGCCTCACCTAATACATGAGCTTTGGGGGGATCATGCCTAAATCCAAACCATAACACAGTATAAATCCCAAGCGTGGTCTTATTACACATGAGAAACTGGTCATTCCACAATCTGAGAGGCTCTTCCACTGTGCCAAAGTTTTATTTGAGCGAGACAGGGTCTCACCATGTTGCCCAGCTGGACTCAAACGCCAGGGTTCCAGAGATCCTCCTGCCTCAGCCTCCCAGTAGCTGGGACTACAGATGCGCCAATCCGCCCAGCCGTGCCTAAACTCCATGTCCACCTGGGGTTTGGAAAGCCGCGGGCCCCTTAGGTCAAGTGCTCCACCTAGTGGCCAGGTCCCGCCTAGCAGGTGCGTTCAGGGGTCTCAGCAACAACTGAAAGGGGAAAACAAGGACGTTATCCCGTTACCGTGCTTGGAAAGAAACCCTTTAACGAAGCTGTAACCTCATGAATTTTTCCCTACGTAAAGAAATTATCTCTTTTTTTTCTTACATACATGACAATAGTGGAATTCATTACAAAAAAAAAAATTATTTCCGTCTGGAATTTGTCAAAGTTTTTGTCACTCTAAAAAGTTCCTGTCAGGCAACTTATGAAGAAAAAGAAGTTGACTGAACTTACAGTTTTGGAGGTTCACAGTGCAAATGGCTCAGCAGAGCCTCCACCACGAAGGCCGACCCCTGACTCCATGCGCGCACATAGGGGACCAGGGCCTTGGCTACCTCTGCACCGGAAGTAAGAAAGCAGGGGAAGACAGACTTGCGCCTCACAACGCTCTCGCGAGAACTCACAGAGTCACAGGGAACTTCTTCTCTCCTCCCCCCAATAATCTCAGGATTCCCATGAGGCCCCACCTCTTAAAGGTTCCACCACCTCCCAATAGAACCGCCCTGGAGACAAGTCTTTAACACAGAGACCCTTGGGGGACGCCCAAGCCATACCACCATAGCACTGTCCCACGTCACAGGACACTCTTTCCCCACTATAGAGAAGTTGAAGATATAATAGCTCAATTACTTAGTGATTTAGCCAAACTTCACTAAGTCCTTATATGATAGGCTTTGTGATCATTGTTAGGGATACTGACAAATGAAAATGTCATTTAGTAACTCACAGTCCAGTGGGGAAGCATAAAAACAGGTAACAATGCAAGGTATTAAGTACAGTTGACAGGTTCTTAGAGAAGCCCATTAAGATTGGGAGATTGGGGCCAGATGCAGCAGAGCCACCCTGATACCAGCTACTTGGAGAGGCTGAGGCAGGAAGATTTTAAGTTTGAGACCAACCTGGGCAGCTTAGTGAGACCCTGTCTCAAAATGCAATACAATTGGGCTGGGGATGTGGCTCAAGCAGTAGCGTGCTCGCCTGGCATGCGTGCGGCCCGGGTTCGATCCTCAGCACCACATACCAACAAAGATGTTGTGTCCGCTGAGAACTAAAAAATAAAAATATTAAAACTTCTCTCTCTCTCCCCCCCCCTCTCACTCTCTCTTTAAAAAAAATGCAATGCAATTAAAAAGGACAGGGGATGTAACTATCAATACTGTTCCCCCCAAATATACACAGATATTGTATGATGATTAAAGTGGAAATAAGTGAAACACCCTGATATTATTAATATTTAGTATACTTTAAAAATGAGAAGATACAACAGGAATTTTTGAGTGATAGAGTTTTTTTTTAAGTTTATGTATCTAGCTAAGAAGGAAGCTTCAATTTTCCAGAAACTTCAGTTACATACCAAAGGGAATTCCCATATACTAAAAATGAGAAGATGTACTAAGAAACAAACTAACTATAAACCCCTTGGTGATGGTTTCTCTGGATGTCTTCTTTTAAAATACTAATGAACAGTAATAAAATAAATACTTACCTAAAGGTAGGTAAAGACGGGATACCTTGATACAAATATCGTAACAGATGGAAAGGAGTCAAATGGTTACATATAAAGGCAGAATAACTAATTTGGTGGAATTTTAACTTTCCCCAAAATGTAAATATATCCTTGGTGTGCAGAGCTAAGAACTAAGCTCACATATAAAGAGTCACCTATTTTAAAGGTGCTCAAAATATCACTGTTCCAAATATAATTCATAGGTAACCCAAAATGCTGTTCAAAATATATTTTAAAACCTTGAAAATGTTAATAATCTAGCATTTTCCACACTGAAATGCCAGTTACTAGATTGGTTCTGTTCAATTTTCAAAAGCTGGCATTTAGTTAGAAACTCCTCCTTCTGAGTTGTTGCCACAAAATAAACTATCACCTGTGAGGTAAATTATTGTGTTGATATTTGATCTGCATAAACATTCATAACATCACGCACAGCAGTCACAAATTCAGAGTTCACAGGAATAGTACTAAAAAATAAAAACGTTTTAAAAGGTGTTTAATAAAATCTGTCTCAATTAATACCCAAATCACAGCCAATTTATTACCGTTATCAATCAAAAACATGTCAGACTTCACAAATACATAATTTTTCTTTATCACATAAAATAATTACCTCTAAGAGTACTTTTATTTATAGAATTTCCACAAATACAGTGTGATCAAAATCTTAAGAAAATGCCCCTCAAAATAAATAGCACTTTTTAAGAGTGTAAAAATTTTAAATGCTATTTTTAAAATGATAATTGAATAAAAAAATAATCTAAGCCAGTATTCTGTTCCTCAAAGCAATAAGAAAGATGCTATTAAACTTAACAAAATCCAGTCAGCAGTTTAAAAAAAAAAATAGATGGGCTAATTTGTGACTGGTGTCTGGCGCCATCTGCTGACCAGCAATAGTAAGTTATTCTTATATGTTTCTCCTGCTGAAGTGTAAATTGTCACTTAATTTACATCAGCAATATGTTCTTATGTAAAAATAATTGCTGTGTGTAAAACACTGTTCTTTTGGAATGATCTTATATTTAAGAAAATAGGCTGTTATGCCCTGTGGACACAGTGGTGCACACTTATAAACCTAGCCACTCTGGAGACTGAGGTAGGAGGATAGCAAGTTCAAGGCCAGTCTGGGCTACTTAACAAGTCTGTATCTCAAAATAAAATTTAAAAAAGAGCTGGGGATATAGCTCAAAGATATAGTACTCTTGGATTCAATCCCCAGTATTTAAAAATAAAAGTTTTAAGACAACAATGAAAGAAAAGAAAAATGAAAAAGGTGTATTTATGGACTCACGCACTACTGAGAGAATTTGCTGTAGATATTACTTAGCGAACCTACGCAATACTTGCTTCGTGTGTGAATAGTATAAATGCATCTTAATTTCTACATAAAATCATAATTTTCTTTTCTTTTCTTTATTTAAGTATTTATTTATTTATTTTGCAGCAAGACTCCTTACAAATGCATGAGTGCAAAAATGCTGCCACACCTGGTGATCAAGATTTTCAATCAGAGAAGCACACCCCACCCCACGGGAGTGATGTACACAGCATGGGATTTATTACAGCAGTCGACCTGATGGGACTGCGGTGCTCACTCAATCGTTTATGGGAGCTTCTGGGCTTTGGTGTGGGAAAGATGGATGTGAGTGGGAAAGAGTAAGGAAAAAAAAAACAGAAGCTGCTAGGCTGAGAAGGAACATAGCTGACAGGCTGAAACCCACCTCAGCCTCTCACAGCCCCAACTTCAGCATGGAAGATAGTTTCAAGTGAAGCTGGCACCTTGATAGCAAAGCTGAACCCAGTCCCCTGGCTTGGGAGCTGGAGCCCCGGGGCCAGGCTACAGCACGACCACCGGGAGCCAGCAGAGGGCAGGGCAGGGCAGCTCCGCTGAAAACAACTTGCTGCTCCTTCACTTCCCCTTTCCAATCCTGCACAGGGATGCGGTTCATGGACCGCACCAACTATGCTTAGAACTCTGCTGCTCAAGTCATGGAACAGAGAGCGACTTCAGTCCTTGGCTGAATTCCAATCTACACATCCACAAAATAAAACAGTCACCCCATAACAACTACCAAGGGAAAAAGCAGTTGCTAGAGAACTGAAAGATGAACAATTTCCGAAGCTCATCCTGTAACAGGAATTATTTGACTCTCCAACCAGAATAAGGGGAGAGGGACCTTCTTGGATACAGAAGCCAATTTCCACTGAAGCCAGCCTCAGTGGAAATCTCAGAAAGGCCATACCTTAAAAGTGGGCCGAAAGTAGCTCTGGAGTAAGTATCACCCTAGAACTAATGTAAAATAACTTCCCAACAACCACAAAAGAATCAGCCACTGTGGAAAACAGGCTATCCTAAAAAACACTTGAATATAGAGTTATCACATGACTGAGAAATTCACTCCTGGGTATATACCCAAAAGAACCTTTCAGAGGTGTTCACACAAGAACTTGTAACTGATTTTCATGGTTGTGCCTTTCACAGGAGCCAAAATGGGAAACAACCCAAGTGTCCACGACCTGCTAAATGAATTTTTTAATTAACATTTTACTTACTTGCAATATAATATTATTACACACAGTATTATATTATTACATATTAATATTACTTATATGCAATTCAATGTCATTCAACCATAAAAAAGGAATGAAGTATTGACACACACTATATCGGGCATGAATTTTGAAAACATTAGGCTGGGTGACAAAAGCCAGACACAAAGGGTCATATATTATTATATCATCCCAGATATGTAAACTATTGAGAATAATCAAATATATATAATGACAGAAAGGAAGTGTGTGGTTTCCAGAGGCTTCAGGTACTGGTTCTCTCTTGTTCTTAAGATGTCAGTTTTCTTCCAGTTGATTATATATGCAATGCTATCACAATCATAATCCCAGCAAGTTTTTTTTTAATCAGCAACAACTAGGTGCCTTCATGCATGCCTATAATGCCAGCAACTCAGAAATCTGAGGCAGGAGGATCCCAATTTCGAGTCCAGCCTCAGCAACTTAGCAAGACCCTATCTCAAAATAATTTTTTTTTTTTTGATGCTGGGGATTGAACCCAGAGCCTTGTGCATGCAAGGCAAGCACTCTACCAACTGAGCTATATCCCCTGCCCTCAAAATAAAATTTAAGAAAATACTGGAGGTGTAGCTCAGAGGTAGACTCCCAGTACTGGGAAAAAATAAATAGCAAACAGACCTAAAGTTTATATGGAAATTCAGATGACCCAGAATTACAAAAACAACTATGCAAAAGCAAACAGAATTTACACTTTTGAATTTTAAAATTTATTAGAAAGCTACAATAAGCACTTTTTAAGTATTTTATTTAGAGACAGGGTCTCACTGAGTTGCTAAGTGCTTCACCATTGCTGAGGCTGGCTTTGAACTCTGGATCTGCCTGTCTCAGCCTCCCGAGCCACTGGGATAACAGGAGTGTGTCACTACACCCAGCCTTAATTTCTTTTTTGGATAATTCATTGATAGTATATAGAAGCAACTGGTTTTCATATGCTGATTTTGTATTTGCAACTTTACTGAATTAGTTTATTAGTTCTGACAGTTTTATTAGTGGCATCTTTAGAGTTTTTTGTGTATAAGATTCTGTCATCTACAAACAGAGACAACTTTAATTCTTTCTTTCTGATATGAATGTCAATTTGAATCCCAATTTGAAAAAAAAAAGTTTTATGGTTTAGATCTTAGATTTAGGTGCATGATTCATTTTGAATATTTTTGTATATAGTGTAAGGTAAAGGAGAGAGTTATTTATTAATTTATTTTCTGTCGTGCTGGAGATTGAGTGAGAGCTGCTGGCTGATTTCCCTCCTTGGGTGGAAAAATCTAGAAAGGAGACACAGGCATAATGTCACCAACTAGGGTCTGGACCATCTGAACAGACTGGAATGGGAGCCAGATTTCATACCAAAACCATTATAAGGCTAAATATAAGAGTCTCTACTTGGATACAAAATCCCAGTGACACATGTACCGAAGAGGACTGAATGAATTGGCAGCCGTGTGTTAGATGTTTTTAATTTGCTTAACCAGAATACTTACTCATTGTCAGGAAACAGTGAACTATGAGCTAAGAAAAGGAAACAGCCATGCTGGGGGTGTGGCTCAGAGGTAGACTCCATGGAGAGTCCCTGGGTTCAATCCCCAGCACCAAAACACAAACAGAAAAGAAAAGGTGTTAGGATGTAAAAGGAGGAAAGCTTGTGCATACTAGGTCAACAGCAACCTTATCAGCCTCTGGGGCCTTGTATCTTGTTCTAGACACCATGTTTTAAAAGCTGGTGTAGCCATTTAAAACATCAGTAAAAATAATGAGGGAACTAATAGATGTTTTATGAGGAAGAATGGAAGAAACATAAAAAAGACAGCTGAAGTCCTATAGAGTAAGCAAGAAGTTAAATCAAAGAGCAGCCCTAATGTTGCTGGACACAGGAAACATCTGTGGTGACAATGCAGGGGGCTGTAGAGTACTGGGCAGCTCATAGGAAAAAGGATTTCTTCTACTAGTATTAGACCATGACTAGTTTATCTTTCTAAGATGGATTTTTTTTTCTTCAGATTCACCCACTTCATGTAAATCAAGGGCCTCAGAATAAATACAAATACAATCTCCTTTAAGATTCCATATGTAGCTGGGCATCTTGTACGCCTGTAATCCCAGTGACTCAGGAGGCTAAAGCAAGAGGATCATAAATTCAAGGTCAGCCTTGGCAATTTAGTGAAGTTCCAAGCAACTCAGGGAGACCTTGTCTCAAAATAAAAAATAAAAAGGCCTGGGAATGTAGCTCATAGTAAAGTGCCTCTGGATTCAATCCCCAGTCCAAAAAAATAAAAAAAAAATAAAAAGATTAAATATGCAAAGGGTCAGATAATAGCATTTTGGGGGATGATGGCACTTCTCTGTATTTTGGTTACACAGTTATATACTTGTCAAAATTCATAGAATCCTCCAAAAGTTTAACTCTTTATAAATTATAAAATAAACCAAATATTTTGCTTAAAACAAAGCTGGTGTTTTCCAGGCAGCTTCTTTACACCACGGCCATACCATGCACTAATTCCAAACTAGAAAAAAGCATCCACACATCTCATCTCCTTGGTGCTCCTTTGGTGGCTGATGCACATTCTGGAGGGATTGAGAGAGAAAAGTCCCTTTTAGGTCTTTGCCCATTCACCCCAGAAGGGGCTGCCGACTCTCACCACAGGAAGGGGACTGCCAAGGAGAGGCCAGCCTCCTCTGGTCTCAGTGGAGAGCCAGATGGGAATCAACATGACTAAACTGTGACCTAAGTCACGTAGACTAGGCCTGGTTGGCCTCCCAGCCTCTCTAGCTTTTCTAAACAGAAAAATAAAACAAAAAAAAAAAGAGAGAAAGGAACAGGTCCTCCTGCCTCTCCCCCTTTAGCCATAGAGGTTAATTATTGAGTTTCCGTGATCTCAGCCTAAAAAGTACAAAAATAAGACTACTTACTTGCCTAGAAAGGAAAAATAAATCTATTTATGTATTTATATGAGCTTAGATCTGTTTTTCAATGTGAAGTACTTTTATTTTGTATTTTTGTCCCAGAATCATAAGACCCTCTCTTGGGGCTGGGGTCGTGGCTCAGTGTTAGAGCACTTGCCTAGCACGTGTGAAGCACTGGGTTCGATTCTCAGCACTGCATATAAATAAATAAAGTTCCATCAACAACAAACAAAATATTTTTTTAAAAAAGACATGCTCTTGCATACCATTCCTCTCTCAGCTTTGATGCCACCTCCCACATAACCAGCATTCTATCCTAAATAGCCCTGACTCACTTCCTGTTATCCTACTTTAGTCCCCTGCATGCCTCAAGGGTAACTGGTGTTTCACGTGATTATTTATAGATTGTCTCCCTGACAATAACACACATTCTGTGAGTACCCTGACCTTGTACACCGTATTCATTGTGTCCCTTTTAGTGCCTAGATGCTGCCCTATCTAGTAGGTAAGGTGACAACAGGTCCTTGTTTGACCAAAGCTCTCCTGGCTTAATGTAGATCTCTGGTCCAGGGAGGCCCCTCAGTCCCAGGAAAACTGGAACAGATGACCACTCCATGAGTAGAAGCTCTCAATCCAGTTACAATGAATATTGGAAACTGAATGAATAGTTTTTACTCCTTAATCTAACACAACATAGTTGAGTATTTTAGTCACAAGGTGGCAGTAGACTACTAGATTTATGAACAACAACCACCATTAAAATTAGCATAATGGGAAAAGATATTACATTCTAATTCCTCAGGTACTCAACTCTTTTTCATAGTACTCTTGGAGTCTTCATTAAGATCCAAATATAGGGGCTGGGGTTGTGGCTCAGCAATAGAGCGCTCACCTAGCACATGCGGGGTGTTGGGTTCAATCCTCAGCACCACATAAAAATAAATAAATAAAATAAAGGTGTTGTATCCAACTACAACTGAAAAATAAGTTTATATATATATATATATATATATATATATATATATATATATATATATATATATATATAACATACCTTTGAAAAATTTTTAATTCCTGTGTGTTTTTGACCACCACTAATTTTTTCCATGTTAAAAAGAGATGAATTCATAACTACTGTGACTAATTTGCATTTTGTATGTTATTTACAGAATATTTGTCATACTACATAAGAAACCTATACTTGAATAGTTAAAACTGACTACATACAATGACATCTTGTATCCCAGGATTTAAGACATAGCATGTATCTATTTATTCATGCTGGTGACCTGAAGATTTTGATAGCAACAGAAGTCAGTTTCCAGAATAATCTCATGTCAGAAATGTTTTGAAAGCAAGCTTTCCCGTTAGGTAAGAGATAACCACAAGCCAGTGTCATTTTCTAGCTGAACTTCATAAAGTCACCAAGGCAAAAGTGTTCATCTCAGAATTCTCCTCTGTAATACAGATTTGCTGCTTGGATTGCTCCAATGATTAAAATTTACTCAAGAGAACAGTCTCCCAAACAAGGGGTTGTAATTTAAAGAATTTCCATCCTCTCCTATCCCCAGAGATCAAGTAGTTCAATCTGACCATGACAAGATACAATGCCATTTCTATAAACTTGCAAACATGCCCAAACAGTACTTGTATGCTATTCATAAAGAATATGTTTATAGCAAAATTAAAAGCATGCACCAACATAATAAACCATCACGTGGGTGGCCTCCAGGGAAGAACAAAGGGAAACGGGACCGAGAGGAGTTCAGGGGATTTCAACACTAGCAGTCGTATTATTAATTTTATAAGAGAAATGACAAAAGGTTGATTTTTTCTGTATGTGCTGTTCCTTGCTAAATTGGTTTCCCTTTTTTTCTTTCTTTCTCTCTTTTAACTTTTCCAATCAAAAAAGAAGGAGGAGAAGGAAGAGAAGGAGAAATAAACAGATATTACTCTCAAGGGTCATTTGACTTTCCTGAAACAAAGCTGTCAAGCCAAGGAAAGATTACATTCAATTTGTTTTTTTTTTTTTCCTGGTACTGGAGATTGAACCCAGGGGTGCTTTACCACTGAATTACACCGCCAGACTCTTTATATTTTGAGACAGGGCCTCACTAAGTTGCTGAGGCTGGCCGGAAACTTTCCATCCTCTCACCTCAGCCTCCCCAGTGGCTGGGATTACAGGCATGTGCCACTGTGCCCAGCGAGGCATGCAGTTTTTAATATATGGCTTTAAGGTTGCTACAAGGGGTGGGGGTGGGGTGGGGAATGTATCTTTATATAGAAAAAGGTTTTCTTTCATATTCTTCATTATACTTATATCATTTGGTTTGGATCAATTCAGATTCTATGAAAAAATTGTCATTTGATCATCAGTGAAGCTAACATCCAGAGTGCTGAATTTGATTCAGGAAGCCTTTACAGAGGCAAATAAAAGATATGATACATTTTTCCAACATCTCATGAAAGGTAACCTGGAATTATTCACGAATACATGAAACTTCCATATAATTACAGTCATTACAGATAGCACCATAACTTTGTATTTATTTTCAATTCTTTAAATAAGATGCTTTTTAAAATCCCTTTTATGCTCTAGGACTGCAAGATCTAATCTTTTTTTTTTTTAAAGAGAGAGTGAGAGAGGAGAGAGGGAGAGAGAGAGAGATATTTTTTTTAATATTTATTTTTTAGTTTTCGGCGGACACAACATCTTTGTTGGTATGTGGTGCTGAGGATTGAACCCGGCCGCACGCACACCAGGCGAGCGCGCTACCGCTTGAGCCACATCCCCAGCCCTGCAAGATCTAATCTAATCTTTGCTTTTCTTCACATTCAAGACCATTTCCCCTCCCCCCTTCCACACTCCCCACCACCACCCCCCACCACCACCCCCACCGGCAGTGAGTGTGGAGTCATTTGAGATGCTGTTTGTTTACTTAAGGTCTTGAAAGTGACTTTGTTATCTGAGCAAAACAAGGGTAGTAGCACTCAAAGAGGCTTGATGGATATTCGGTTTTTTGGTCAAATGTGTTTTCTAATCGTTGTGACTGAATAAGAGAGCCAAAGAAAAGGGAAATAGTCTAACAACTAGTCTAACAAGCTCAGCCATAGACAAGTTGGGTTACAGGAAGATGGAATTCTCTACAGATGGTTACAGTTAATTAAAATCCCCTCTCTTTTAGGATCAGAAACCCAGATACCCCTCAAAAATGTCATCTTCCAAAGTATGATGGTATGTGGGTGTGGTGGCCCACACCTGTAATCAGATACTCTGGAGGCTGAGCCAGGAGGATGGCAAGTTCAAGGCTAGCCTGGGCAACTTAGTAGACCCTGTCTCAAAAATAAACAGTAAAAAGGGCTGGGGATATAGGCCAGTGGTAAAGTGGTCCTGGGTTCCAACCCAAGTATCACCTACCCACCCAGCCCCTCAAACACACACACACACACACACACACACACACACACACACACACACATTTGTAGCAGAATATTATAACAAAGTGAATAGGTCTTGTCTTTATTTTACTCTTATTTCAAAGAGAAAATTTACATAGTGTTTAAAAGTATAGCCGCTCAGCCAGATTGAGTTCTGTAGAACTTGATGCAATTTATTTCAATGCCCAGTGCCTCGGTTTCCTCATCTGTAAAATGGGTATTATAATAATAGTACCTACCTGACAGAGTTTCCCCACACACACACACTCCTCAGGGTTGCTAAGAAGAGAAATATGAGTATTTGTAAAACATTCAAATTGTTTTCAATACGGACAGCAATCCTTGCCAGGTGCAGGGACACAGTGAGATGCTAAGAAGACAATGTATGTGAAGGGCTGTAGCCCTCTGCAGGGCGACGGCCCCAGTCACAGTATCAGATAGTTCTTTCCTAGGGAAGGGTGAGCACCAGTCTGAAAATCATAGCTTCATTCCCAAGTGGAAAATTTGAGCAACAGGAACATTAAATTGCTCCATAACAGTTTCAAAGTCTGGCTAAGCAAAGGTGGGCATGTTAATGATAATGAACCGATCACTGTGGGGACAACTTCCTTGAGTCAATCACGGCAAAGGCATAGAGAAGGGAAAGGTAAGAAACGCGATGCTCTACTAAGGGCTCCTGCACTCTGCGAGAGGAAATTGAGGGTAAATGATTGTCATCCAGTATTATAAGATTTTTCTTGCTGTTGTTTTCAGGGGATTGAACTCAGGGGTGCTTTAGTGTCGCGACCCCTTGCCCGCAAGGAAGACGCAACAACAGGAATCTTCTTTCAGCCGTTTATTCAGGCCCCTGATATTTCTTCTTCTACTCCCTCGGATGCCCCTCCCAGCCTTAATAAAGCATCCCAAGCCCCAATGCGAAGCTGCTACGTGGAGCTTTCTCATAGGGTGTTAAAAGATCACGTGCCAACTCTCCCAAATAAGGAGTTGTTTATCACAGACCACAGCGGAGCCAGCGCCATCTTGTAATGGTGACCACAGTCCGCAGAAACGGCTCACCACAGTTCCCCCTTTTGTTTTCTAAGAACAACACAGGAGAGAGTAGAGGTCCTATCCCACTGTGCAGAAGTGGCTGCATAGTATGGCTCAGCCCCAAGGAGGCGCCTTCCCCAGATCTGAGGCCATATCAGCCGACGCTTTTCTCCGTGGGACGGGGCGTGGACGCGTCTAACCCGCATACAATAGGACATGCTCTCCTTGAGGTCCACTTCAAGGATCACTCAAGTGCAGTGCCTTGCCTCGCATCCTGTATCGTGACGATGGTGGACGAAGGGGGATAGCTAAGGCTGAACTGTGGCTGTATAGAAATACAACGATAAACAAGTTGGTAACACCCTAAAAGAAAGGCACGGGTCTTAAGGCGATAGAAAAGCACTAGTGTGGAAACCCATCTGCGTGCAATGGTAGGAAAGCCGGCAGAGTGCAAGGGCTTTCCAACACTAAGAGAATAACAAGGAAAGACATGTCGATCCCAGTGCAATGTCCGTAAGACTTGGGGTGCGACGACCATGTCAAAGATTTACTGTTTAATTTGCGCAAGCCAAACTTGAGGTGAGTTGCCATTTTCTAAAGCTGCAAGAGCTTGTATGATCATAGCTTTATCGTGAGCATTGCGGGCCTTGAGGCGACAGAGAAACCACAAGCAGAGAACCATACCGAAGCAACACATTGCACCAAAAATGCCTACCCCCACCCACTCCTTAAAAAAGGAAAAGGCAGAGGATATCCAATCGGTGAATTGACCCAAAGTTACGGGATCGACATGGGTACTATTCAAGACAGCTATCTGGGTTAGTTGAGACTGGATCATGTCTTCCGCTGCCATGGACCAATTTCCGGCCAAGTATTCGCCAATGATACGGGAGGCATTCCTGGAATCATTAAATCTGACAGAGGTTATACATAAATGTGCACGTTGGTCAACACAGCCCAAAAGCACCTGACAAAATATGTTGATTAATTGTATTCTGGGATTCAAGTATGGTGGAAGTTTCTTGAACAACTTGATTAATGGTGGCAGCAGTCTGCACTTGACTGGCCATGGCCACTCCGGCCGTGACCGCTGCAGCAGCAGATACCGCCACGGCTGTCACTATAGCAGCTGTGATTCCAAAATCCCTGCAGACTCTAAGTAGCTCAACAATGGGGAATTCGTCAGGGTCCGCAGTGACTGGGATTGGGACAAAAGTTGGAATTTTCATAACCACCGCTACAGTCCAAGAACCATTCCAACACTCAGATAAGAGACAGGTAACATTAGAACAATCCAGCACCCCTGACGAGGTGTCATTAGCCAAAAGGAGTAAGAACGGGGATTGGACACAGACCATTGCAGGGGGCAATGCGGCATTATATAACAGAGAGTTGAACGAAACAGATGTGAGTCTTTTACCTCGTTCACTCTCCCTAACAGTGCCAGAAACATTAGCCAGCCAACTTTTGGCTCCCAGCAATTGAGCCAGTGCAGAAATATCAGCTGAAGCCCCCTTTTCATTGGAGATCAGCCATTGAAACCAGGACCAACCCACTCCTGTAGAGGAGTTGACACTGTTGTTAAAGTTATAAACATACCTCTTAAGAGAGGGGGAAAGGGAGAAACCTTTAGCAACTTGACGTTGCTCCCAAGAATGATCCTGACAAGGCGTAAATGTTGGGGGGAAACCAAGATTAGGGGTACAGTAAGGAGAGGCCTTAAAATGGGTGGCATTATAAAGACTATTAGAAGAAGGAGGCACTGGGATTAGTACCTCGGAGATAATAGCCAAGGTAGTTGTGTTTAAAGCAGAGCTATTTGCGGGGGTTCCTGAGCCTGATTGTTCCCTTGAGACTACTTGGCTCAACACAGCACTGAGAATGCTCCCTGAGACCTGACTGGACCGCAATGGGTCCTCCCAGTTAGTCAAATTCTTGGTCTTAAGACTAATACAATGAGTGTTCCCAAGGCTGAAACAAAAAACTCCTGTGAGATTAACTTGAGATTGATTAAAAATGCTATCCACGTCCCCTCTAGGAGAGGCACAGGGAGCAGACATCTCACATGAGGTAGAGAAAAGAGTGGGGAGGACACTAGAATTACCATGAACCGGCATTGGCATTGGCCAAGCCCGTGCCACTGCCCACCACTGCATTGGTGTCGTCTGTGTCATCGGCATCAGCACCAGAGCCAGAGCACTTAGCAGAATGAAGATCCTCATCACGGGATTGCTGTGGTATTTCCTGTTGCTGGTTAGCCGACGTCAAGACTCTTCTTGTCAGGCGTTCAGGGACCCACAACGGTTCCGTGCGATCCTGGGGAAAAACACATACAGATCCTCGTGCCCATGTCAGCACGGGGTCGGGGCCGTTCCATTGGCCCGTAAGAACATCTTTCCACTTAACATAGCCAATCACAGAGGGCTGAGGGGACACATGTCTATCGGCCGCAGAGCGATCATGAATATCCAAATTCAAAAAATTAATGGTAAAGAGAGCTAAGGACAGGCGTTCTTTAGGAGTATGTTCAGCACCTATTCCCCCCTTTTGTTTTTGTAAAGTTTCCTTTAAGGTGCGATGAGCACGCTCAACAATGCCTTGCCCTTGAGGATTGTAAGGCAAACCATGAGTAAGTTGCACTCCCATAGTAGAACAAAAAGATGTAAATTGTCTTCCAGTATAAGCAGGTCCATTATCAGTCTTAAGGGACGTAGGTGCACCCCACGCCGCCCAGGCCTCCAGGCAATGAGTAATGACATTACGTGCCTTTTCTCCCGATAAAGCAGAAGCATGAATAATTCCAGAGTACGTATCAACAGAAACATGGACATACTTGAGGTTACCAAAGTCAGGTATGTGTGTCACATCCATTTGCCAGACAACCAATGGCTTCAATCCCCGTGGGTTCACTCCATAAGTAGGGGGATGAAGAAATGTGACACAATGGGGACAGTGTAATACTATCTGCCGAGCATCTGCTCTTGAAATAGAAAAACGCCTGCGCAGTGTTAAAGCATTAACATGAAAATTTTGGTGAAACAATTTAGCCTCCTCTAAGGAGGAAGCCAAACAGATCAACTGACCTCTAGTGGCTGAGTCCGCACAGGCATTACCCTGCGATAACGGACCAGGAAGAGAGGTGTGAGCCCGGATGTGCACTGGATAAAAAGGAGCAGTGCGGCCACGGATAAGCTGTTGAAGCTGATTAAAGTAAGCAGATACATTACGGGCATCACTAATAGCTCCCACAGCCTCCAGGATTTGTAGTGCTTGCACCACATAGATGGAGTCCGAAATGAGATTAAAAGGAAAAGAACACTGTTTAAAAACCTCAATAATAATTTGTAGTTCTACCCATTGTGGATTTCCAGGAGCAAATTGATGCTGGACAGGGGGAGAATCATTAATTACATAAGCTCCCATTCCAGACTTGGAACCATCAGTAAAAATGTTAACAGCCCCCGGAATGGGACTGGATGAAGTTACTTTAGGGAAAATGATAGGATGTTCTTTAACAAAATGGAGTAACGGATGAGAAGGGTAATGATTATCAATATCCCCTTGAAACGAGCAACATAGAATAGCCCAGTTATCTAGAGTAGCACACAAGACACTAAGTTGAGCTTTAGTGTAGGGTATAATAAGAGAAGAAGGTGATTGTCCGAAAAATTGAATGCTTTGTTGAATCCCTTTAAGTGCTAATGCTGCAACAGCATCAGGATAATATTCTAAGGATTTTCCTGGGGATACATGTGGGTGAATCCATAGCAAAGGTCCATCTTGCCACAGTACTCCAGTAGGCTGCCGCATAGTGGCAAGCACACATAACTGGAAAGGTTTATCACTCTGGAGCCTGCATAAAGTAGCATGTTGTATAGCTTCTTCTACTGTCATAAGGGCCGCTCTAGCCTCTTTGGTGAGGCTACGAGGGGAAGTAAGATCTGGATCACCCCTAAGAGTAGCATACAAAGGCTGTAGCATAACATTAGAAATATGTAAATATCCTCGTATCCAATTAATATCTCCCAGCAGTTTTTGAAAATCATTTAGAGTTTGGAGATCCTGAGCTCGTATGGTGATTTTCTGTGGTCGTAATTTGTCACACCCAATTGTTGCTCCCAAATACTTAATAGAATCCCCTGTTTGAATCTTTTCAGGTGCGATATGCAGTCCATATTGAGCTAACAACTTCACTAGGTCTTTATAGGCCTCATGAACTGTCTGCTCTGATTTAGCAGCCAATAATACATCATCCATATAATGAATAATCTTGATGGAGGAATACTTTTGTCTGAGAGGTGCGAGTGTCTTCCCCACATACATCTGACACATCGTGGGACTATTAGCCATTCCCTGCGGCAACACTACCCACTCAAACCTTTGATCTGGTTCCTCGTGGTTACACGAGGGAAGGGTGAAGGCAAAACGCTGCGAGTCTTTAGGATGCAAAGGAATAGAAAAGAAACAGTCTTTAATGTCAATAACAATAATGTGCCAACCCTGAGGAACCGAGGAGAGCAGAGGCAGCCCTCTTTGAATGGGCCCCATAAGTTGCATTTGAGCATTAACTGCTCGTAGATCATGCAGTAGGCGCCACTTCCCTGATTTTTTCTTAATGACAAATATGGGAGTATTCCATGGAGAAGTAGAAGGCTGGATGTGACCCAAGTCAAGTTGTTCTTTAACTAGAGCATGAGCTGCTGCCAATTTAACCGAGGGAAGAGGCCACTGAGGCACCCAAACAGGCTCCTCGGTGAGCCATGTTATGGGTATTTGAGCCCCAGCGGCCCCTAGGAAAAACCCAGACCAAATCTGTCAAGCTTTTGATGACCTTGTACAGGATGCTTACGTCCCTGTAAATGTTTTCCTAGTCCTAGACCTGGCCTATACCCCATATTTTGCATAATCTGTTGAGACACTGGGGAATAGTCATTACTAAGAGTGAACCCCATGTCTTTCATCAGATCACGGCCCCATAGAGAGATAGGTAAATCAAGTACATAAGGCTGAAAGGTACCATTATGTCCTTCTGGATCCTTCCAGACTAGATGTCTACAGCTGATCTGAGGGGCCTGGGCATATACAAGTCCTCTCAAGGATTGATCAGAAGTCTGCACTGGCCATCCCTTAGACCAGTCCCTAAGTGCTATAATACTACGGTCTGCTCCGGTATCCAGTAATCCCACAATAGATTTACCTTCTATGCTTAATTCCAAAGTGGGGCGATTGCTCATATCTAGTGACAAATAGGCACAATTCCCTCCGGTGGTACCAATCTCATTCCCTGTCCGTGACCTTGAATCAGCAGGGAAGTGATTATGTAAGCTAGGCAAAATTAGCAATTGAGCAATCTGATCCCCTGGGGAGATGGACACAATGCCCCTTGGAGCTTCCACCATAACCTTTATTATCCCTACAGTATCAGGACTTATGACTCCGGGGAAAACATGAAGACCTTGTAAAATAGAGGATGCACGTCCAATTAGCAAACCTACAGTGCCAGGTGGTAGAGGCCCTGTAAACTCAGTTTCCACCAATTGGACTCCCATCTTAGGTGTTAATACGAGTCTGGAGGTGGAACAGAGGTCCAATCCCGCGGCACCTGTAGTGGCTCTCCGCGTTTCATGGGATGGCGTAGAGATGGCCATGTCTCGGGTTCGGGTGTGACATACTGGATAAGCAAGACCCATCTCAGCGTTAACAGCCCTCCATGTTTGAGCATGGAAAGCTCTCCCCGAAACACCCCCGCCATACGGCGGTGGATCCGGAGGATCACATTTCTTGAGCCCCTGTTTATTTTTGTTCCCTTCTCCTATAGCTAAACTCCCTAGCTGGCGAGACAGCCTCCCAAGCTCCTCCTCCTCATCCTCCTCTTCCTCTGACCCACTTTCACATGGGGGTGTGCGCAGCGCACTGAGATCTGGATACAATCGTCTCTTCCCCTGTTTCACGCTCCGCACACTTCCATCCTCCCGAGATACCTCACTTCCTGCCGTCTCCGATTTCTCCTCATGTAATTGTTCTAGAACTTCCTGTCCTTTAGTAAGTGCTTCCTGACATCTGCCATCTGTGAGGCAACTACGGACCATTTTCCAAAGGGGTATCACCCCGCCCTCTAATATGCCCTGCTCAGAAGCAAAGTCAAGATCTTTGCCTAATTTATCCCAACTAGGTATAGTAAGACTGCCCGAAAATGCAAACCACGGTGCAGCAATATCCAACTTCCATAAAAATCTTTGTAAAGTACTATGCTTCACTTCCAGGCCCTTGGAACGTAACAGGCCGTCTAGGGCCAGAAGAAGCGGACTTGAAGATGCGGCACCCATGACACAGCAACAAAAGAAACACAGAAAACAAAAGTGAAAGTACACAGTGCAGCTGCAATAAAATATAAAGCTCTCTCTTTCTTTGTAGAGGAGCTGACCCCGCTTTGGTCGCGGATCCCACTTACTGGGACTATCCCTGCTTTGGTCGCGGATCCCACTTACCTGGGACTAACCGGTGCACCACCCCTGACGGCTGAAAGTTCTGGTTCCCGGGTTTCGGCACCACTTGTCGCGACCCCTTGCCCGCAAGGAAGACGCAACAACAGGAATCTTCTTTCAGCCGTTTATTCAGGCCCCTGATGTTTCTTCTTCTACTCCCTCGGATGCCCCTCCCAGCCTTAATAAAGCATCCCAAGCCCCAATGCGAAGCTGCTACGTGGAGCTTTCTCATAGGGTGTTAAAAGATCACGTGCCAACTCTCCCAAATAAGGAGTTGTTTATCACAGACCACAGCGGAGCCAGCGCCATCTTGTAATGGTGACCACAGTCCGCAGAAACGGCTCACCACACTTTAGCACTGAGTTACATCTCTGGCCTTTTTTTTTTTTTTTTGACAGGTCTCCCTAAGTTGCTGAAGGCCTCACTAAATTGCCTTCACTGGCCTTAAACTTGCAACTCCACCTGCCGCACCCTCCCCAGTTGCTGGGATGACAGCCACTGTGCCTGGCTGGGATTGTTAAGTGTTTTAACAAAGGAGAATGTAGAAAGTGCTGAGGCATCTCTTCTCTCTGCAGGCCTTGGGGAAGGTTTCCAAGGGAATGCCAGAAGGAGGTCACCATTTGGAAGGAGGAGGGTGTCCAGTCAGAGCAGAGGCCCAAGCTGGGGATGGAGCATGGTCCTGGAGCTCATCCACACAGGGAATCTGTGGAAGGACCTAAAATGAGGTGGAGAGGAGACTTCTTTCTGTAGTTGGAACCTTGGTAGCCTTCTGACGTCAGCACCATTCAAGAAGATATTTCTGAACATAGTGCAGATGATGCATTGGAGTGAGAAAGTCAAGGTGGCAGGAGAATTTATTAATAAGAAAACAATTCTCACTGCCCATCAAGTGTTGACTAGATAAACAAATGTGGTATAGATGATGAAATATTGCTTGAACATAAAAAGGAATGAAGTAAAGATGCATACTACACACGATGAACCGATGAACCTTGGAAACATGCTAAGTGAAGAAAGCTAGTCACCAGAGACCATGTGTAACTAGGTAACAGCACACTTAGAACAGGCAGATCTAGAGGGACAGAAAGCAGATTATTAATGGTTTCCAGGAGCTGGGCAAGAGGGAAGCCCAGTGACCAATAATGAGTGTGAGGTTTCTCAATGAGTATGAACAGGTTCTGAAATCAGATAGTAGTGATGACTGCACAACTGTAACTATACTAAAAGCTACAAATTGTTCATTAACATTGTCCCTTTTAAAACAGAAAACCAGGCACAGCGGTGCACACCTGTGATCCAAACTACTCAGGAAGCAGAGGCAGTAGGATCCAGAGTCCAGGTCCCACCCAAAAACAACAAAGAGAGACCCTGTTTCATAAATAAATAAAATTAGCCAGGTGTGATGGCGCACATCTGTAATCCCAGTGGCTCAGGAGGCTGAGGCAGGAGGATCCCAAGTTCAAAGCCAGCCTCAGCAACTGCAAGGTGCTAAGCAACTCAGTGAGACCCTATCGCTAAATAAAATACAAAACAGGGCTGGGGATGTGGCCCAGTGGTCAAGTGCCCCTGAGTTTAATCCCAGGTATGGATGGATGGATAGATAGATAGATAGATAGATAGATAGATAGATAGATAGATAGATAGATAGATAAAATTAAATAAAAGAGAAAGAACCTATTGTCATTGGCTGATAGAGAAATAAAGAAGAGCTGAGCAAAATTAGCACCAGAGAAAAATAAATAAACAAGGATAGCTTCCAGAATATTTAGAAGATGCATTTAAAAAAGATACATTTACAAGAAGATACCTTTCAAAGATATGGAGATAAAATAAGAATAAGACATTCCTCAAGCCTTCTACCCAGAGGCAATAGCTAGATGGGGCTGAGATAGAGAAGAGACAAAGAGGACATATTCTTGCAAAAAAAAAAAAAAAAAAGGGCTGGGTTTTAGATGCAACAGGACAAGATAGTAGTGGTGTTATACAAGGCTCCGTGAACTCATAGTGACCCATAGATAACAGGAATCAGCAATCAGAAATAAACAAATGATGGGGATACAGTTCAGTGGTAGAGTGCCTACCAACCACATATGAGGCCCTGGGTTCCATTCACAGCACCACCAAAAAAAAAAAATATTTTGTAGGCCTCTTAAGAAGGCCATGTTTGGCAGAAATATGTATTATTATTACTTTTTTGGGGGGGTACTTGAAAATTTATCTTGGAAACACTTTACTACTAAAACACACTCTCGGTGCTTTTTATTTTTTACATTGAGACAGGCCCTGCGTTGCTTAGGGTCTTGCTAAGTTTGCTAAGTTGCTGAGGCTGGCCTCAAACTTGCCATCCTCCTGCCTCGGCCTCTGGAGTCACTGAGGTTATAGGCATGCACCATGATTCTTCTTTTGTTTTGTTCTGTTGTTTTAAAGGGAACTTGAAGCCATTTATGAAAATGCACTGTATACAAATGCTGTAAGATAAAAATAGAGAATGTGATTAAGGTAAAGGGATATTAATTATAAGAATGGTCAAAGGAAATCTGCAAGTAAATACATGCAGAAATCTATATTAAATGATGCCTTCTACTTTCTGGAAGCAGACACAAATTGGGCACCTTTTTTTTTTTATTGGTTCTTCAAAACATTACAAATCTCTTGACATATCATAATTCATACATTAGATTCAAGTGGGTTATGAAATCCCATTTTTACCCCAAATACAGATTGCAGAATCACATCGGTTACACATCCACATTTTTACATAATGCCATATTAGTAACTGTTGTATTCTGCTACCTTTCCTATCCCCTACTATCCCCCCTCACCGTTTTTGTAACAGCAGGAACATTAAGTGCAATTATCTGAGAAGCGCGAGCGGTGACAAGACTCGCTGGCCCATGGAGAGTCTGGACGACGTGACTTCCTGTGAACTGAGGTTTTGCTACAAAAGGTTTTCTGCTCTGGGGATGAAAGCACCACGCTGCCCATGCCCAGGCATGTTTTCTCGAGGGCTGTGCCTCTCACCGAGTCAGGAGGAGCTCTGCCATCTTTCTCACTGTGAGTTGCAAGACCTTGTCTGGTTCCAGCCACACTCTCCTGCAGGACCAAGCTCTGGGAGCTTCTGCTGTTACTTTGCAACAGTGAAATCAGCCACCCCAGTATCTGATGTCCCACTTCAGTGTGTCTTCTCAGTAAAACAGGGCCTCTTGAATATCACAGTGAATTATTGAAAGTGCCTTGACCACCAGAGTTTGAGCACGAATCCAGTCAGACCTAAGGAGGTGCCGAGTGCCACATCTTGCCCACCACCACCTCAAGGCCCTCAAATACAGCAGCAGCTACGGGGGAACTAACAAAGCCAACTGGAGACTAAAAATAAATTTAAAATGCACTGGATGGCAAGCCAGGCATGGTGGTGCATGCCTGTAATCCTAGCAGCTCAGGAGGCTGAGGCAGGAGGATTGAGAGTTCAAAGCCAGCCTCAGCAACTTAGCAAGGCCCTAAGCAACTCAGTGATACACTGACTCCAAATAAAATACAGAAAAGGGCTGGGGATGTGGTTCAGTGGTTAAGCACCCTTAGGTTCAATCCCTGGTACCAAAAGGAAAAATAAATAAATAAAAGCACTGAATGGTCATACTAAATATGGAAAAAAATAACTAAGGATACCTGGGTACTGCTCTTAGTACCCAAATTCAAACAACAGCTCTGATTCTAATATGCAACCACAGAACTAAGGTTTATTTGCTTTAGTTCTTGCTTTGGGATTCTGCTTTGTCTCTAGCAGGTTCAAGAAGCTCTCTGGGTTTTTCAAATGAGATAAGTCCATCATCCAAACCCAGGCATTGCCTGTAGGATGGGAGGTCTCACTACCAACAGGCAGCCTCGAGAACCAGGAGAGGCGGGAGGTGGGAGAAGACAAGGAACTCGGAGGTGGGGGGAGGTAATGAAAGTTCTTCTGATTGAATATAGTTGCAAAATGAACAAATGCCTTGAAATATCAAGCCATTCTTCCACCCTCTAGAAAAGGTGTGATTGTAGGATTGTCTCACCTCCAAGCATGCTCTTTGTGTTTATTTATTTATTTATTTGATGGTGTTTTTTGTTGTTGTTGTTGTTTTGTTGTTGTTCCAGAGAAATTTTCTTTGCAAAGCCATTGGATATAAAGCAGTCTTCAAGAAACCACAACAGTCTTGTAGGGAGGCACGTGGATCTTCTGTCACTAGAGACACCATGCCAGCTCTTGCCCTGCAATTAACCAGCCCAAGCAGTTCCCAGCAGGGTGGAGCGCACTCGGCCTGTCTCCAGATTTGTAAAACAAGACGTTGAACAAGATGGTTTCCAGTCGCTCTTCTGTCTTGAACCTCTTCTTGATAATCTGAATCAGTGCCGTGACCATGAAAAAGGTCACTGTCATTTCACAATGCTGGGCTTGAGCCGTGGTTCTGCTACTGATGTCGTCACCTTTGCCAGTCCTCAGTTTGCTCATTTAGAAGATGAGAATAATGAACACGATATTCCGAATTCACAGAACAGTTACAAAAACTAAGTAAAGACTTACATAAACAGTGTACTTGGGCAATGACATGTACTTAGCACACACACAAAAAAAAGTTTTCTTCTGTCATTGGTATACTATTCCACAGAAGAAGAAATAGGACAGGCTCCTGCATTGAAACCCTACATAACTGTAAATTTAGCTACAAGAACAAAAGTGAGTCTTAACATTTTTCTCATTACAAAAATAACACTGTGCATTGTAAGAATTTTAGAATATATTTTTAAAGCATTAGTTCTTCAGGGGGAAGAACTCCTCTAAAACTTGACAATTTTTGAGATAAAATGACCAAACTTTAGATGGGCATGGTGGCTCAGGCCTGTCTGTAATCCCAGTGGCACAGGAGACTGAGGGGGGAGGGTCATGAGTTCAAACCAAGCCTCAGCAACTTAGCAAGGCCCTAAGTGACTCAGTGAGACCCTGTTTTTAAATAAGATACAAAAAAGGACTGGGGGTGTGGCTCAGTAGTTAAGCACCTCTGGGTTCAATCCCCAGTACCAAAAAAAAAAAGACCAAACTTTAAATTTTGTTATTACAGAATCCAAGTCTTTCAAACTTCAAGAAGTCACCACAGCACAGAATGCCAAAGCTCTGCAAAATGCAATCATTGCCATTCTTGTTCTCTGCCATTTTTAAGGCCATTTCCTCCCAAGGAGGGAAATTATGGAATACATGACCCAAGATGTTTCTTCTCCACCCCCTGCTAGGACAGGCCCTATTTCCGGTCACAAGCAGCAGCTGCCTTGATATCCAGTTGCGTTTCCCTCTGCACCTGCCCTGTTTGGCCCAGCAGAGACCATTTGTAGCAAGAACAGCCTCGGAGTGGGGAGGCTGGCAGCCTTCCAGGTTCTTGTCTTCCTGAGCGTGTTCCTGCCTTAGCATATGATGTTTGGTGTGGCTTACAGATGATGCTAACGAAATGCCTCAAAAAGAATTCACACAGAATAATTTTGTGCTTAGGGACAATAGAAAATATTGAAGAAAAAGAGGATGTCACCATGTGTTTGGGGTCCTTGGCACTCCTGTACCTATGCTGTGACCATTGTAAGTTTTTATGATCCTTAAAGACTGGGACAAATATCATCCTGCCATAAAAAAAGGAATAAAATGGCTATGTATTCAGCAACATAAACAGACCTGGAAAATGTTAAGCTGAATTTAAAAAGCTAGAGAACAAGAAGGACAAAGAGATTGCTTGATTCCATTTATTGAAGTAAGCAAATTCATGGAGACCAAAAGTAGAAGAGGTTGCCAAGGATTGGTGAGGGAAGCCTAGTTATTGTCTCATGGGTGCAGCATTTGTTAGGAGATGATGAAATTCTGAGCATCGGCAGCAATGATGGTTACATGACATTGAATGTACGCAATGCACTCATACACTTACAAATGATTAATGATACATACTACATTCTGTATGTTTTACCTTTTTAAAAAAAGCAATTAAAGCATGAGTGGGAATCTATTAAATTCAATTTCTCAGAGATATAAGCAGTTTCAAATCCTATTTATTTTTAGGCCCAAGGATTGAACCCAGGGGCATTTAACCACTGAGCCACATACTCAGCTCTTTTTATTTCTTGTTTTGAGACAGGGTCTCCCTAAGTGGCTTAAGGCCTCACTAAATTACTGAGGCTGTCTTGGAACTTGCAATCCTCCTGCCTCAGCCTCCCAAGTCACTGGATTATAGGTGTGTGCCACTGTGCCTAGCTCAAATCCAATTGGAGCTGTCATGTACTCCCACCTCAAGAGAGTGTACACCAGTGTTGTAGAGGGGAGAGGGGTAAATGATGAGTGGAAAGTTACTTTGACTACTTTTATGTAGCTCTTTATTTAAAAAAAATATATATATATATATGAACAAAATGTGGCAAAATGTCCCTTTAGTCTCGGTGGATATTTATGAGAGCTACATCATTTCCTGTACTAAAGAAAATTTTCACACCTTGAGTTTCTCTAACACTTCTTACCCCTCTTCACTTTCCACTGACCACCTTTCCTTTTACCCCCAGAGAATACTGATGTCATCAGAGCTCCCTGGCCACCTCACCATATCTACCCAGCCACCAGGCGACTAAACTCACGTATTCTATCTTCCTGCCCACTTTCAAAGAGCAGCTAAACTCCACCCCTTGTCTGTGCACAGGGTCCTGCAGTCTATTGGAGACTTCAATAATTCTTTGTTGCCTGTCTTTTCTGCTAGAACATTTTCTCCATAAAGCCAGAAATTTTGCCTGTGTGGTTCGCTGATGTTTCACAAACGTGGAGATCACTGACTGGCAAGGAGTAGACACTACACACATATTTCTTAAATGGATAGAGGTGTTCCTTCTCCATGTTTTTTAAACAGTTCACTATTAAAAAAAATAAATATTAGAATAGAAAAACAGAACTGGAATGCACAAAGTGTTTGTGATAAAGTCTTCTGCCCTGTTATTCCCATAAACTATTTAAATATCTTACAAGTGCCAGTATTTCAACATTGGAACTGCACCTCTTCCCTTTTTGAGGGGAGACTGGGGATTTAACCCAGGAGTGCTTAACCACTGAGCCACATCCCCAGCCCATTTTTATATTTTATTTAGAGACAGAGTTTCGCTAAGTTGCTTAGGGCTTCGATAAGTTGTTGAGGCTGGCCTTGAACTTGCAATCCTCCTGCCTCAGCCACTGGAGTGACTAGGATTACAGGCCTATGCCACTCAGCTCCCATTATTATTATTTTGTTGTTGTTGTTGTTGTTTTGGGGGGGGTGCTGGGTACTGAACTCAGGGCCTTGTGCATGTGAGACAAGCACTCTACCAACTGAGCTATATCCCCAGCCCCTCCCATTATTTTTTTAGAAATAAGTCTGTCCTCCTTTCCATGACACGGTATCTCTGAACCTCTGGACCTCCTTTGTCTAGGAGGCCCATGTTTTAACGCCCAAGAAATGTGAAAGTAATTTTAGCACAGGCAAAATCAGAATACAGTGGGTTAAAAGGCAAATGCACTTTTTTAGACAGCAGAAATTTTCAAAGTAAGTTCTCTATGACTCATTGTAAAAGTTAATATGTTCATTCTGAATTACACGCATGTACCATGTTTCTTAAAAACAGTAAAGGAAGTAAACAGTAAAGGACTGAAATGCCTGTTCTCAGCTCAGCATCTCCACTCTGTCATCAAAGTAGGGGACAAGCAGCATCACAGAATGGTTTTAGACTTCTGACTTGAGAACATTCTGAAACAATTCCTTGAAAAACATTTTGGAAACTTGTTAATTAATCAGTCACCATGAATTACAAAAGATGATTGTGTGTTTTCTGGAAGACTCAACTAAATTATATAGGTACTTTTTTATTTTTAAAATTCCTACTCTTACTAGAGTGACTTGGCTAAAGTGTGAGACTTGGTAGTCTTTTAGGACACACTCTAAATTACTAGTAAGAGCCTTTGTGCCTGAACAGGAACTAAAAACTATTTAACTTCACTTTTAAATATGAAACATTTTAGCTCTAGAGCTAGTGATTGCATTGTACCTTAAATCCAATAAGATTAGTATTTGGGAAAAATTATTTAAACATTTTCCCTTTGGCACATGGTACTTTGATACTGTAAAAAATTATTTGTGTGCATTTTGAGGTAGAGGATAAACTTTAAAGAATAAGATTTCTCTTCCAGTCAAAATTATGTTCTATGATCTAATTTAGGGGAAAACCAGACCTTGGGGCCATCATAGCTTGTTAAGGACTCAAGAATTCTAATCATTTCTCTGGGCATGTTCTTGATCTCAAACATTAATGACTGCCTTCACTTCCCTGGGCTCGATTTCTGCATCTAGAGTGGACTATTTGGTCCTGCAAATGAAGTCCAGAGTTTGTCAGGCAGCAGACTCAGTGACACCCTGGTGTTTCTGCAGTCGAACATAAACATCCAGGATTGACGTCAGAAGTTGAAGTCTGTCATAGCCGTGCCACCAAATGATTTATGTTCACAACTTCCTTGTTCTTAGTACAAGAATGAGTAATTTTTTAATTTATCTTTTATTTGAACAAGTAAATATTTACAAAGGAGACTCAGGTATGGTATTCATTGAAAACCAATTATTGTACAAGATGTTATCTCTCAGCAAGTTTCATTCCAAACCACCTGAACATTTAATCAGTGCTCATTTTTATAGATCAACTTGAATCAATGAGTCATAATAAGCTTCTTAAAAGTTAGTTTAGAGCCGGGAACAGTGGCTCATGACTATAATCCCAGTGGCTCAGAAGGCTGTGGCAGAAGAATCACAAGTTCAAAGCCAGCCTCAGCAACAGTGAGGCATGAAGCAACTCAGTGAGACCCTGTGTCTAAATAAAGTACAAAATAGGGCTGGGGATGTGGCCCAGTGGCCTAGTGCACCTGAGTTCAAACCCAGTACCAACAGTACAAAAAAAAAAAAAAGTTTTGTCAGCTACCACTAAAATACAAAAATATCTCATGCTTTCATTGATAAAGATGAGCTCTTTTAATAGAGTTGACATCAGAGTGCTATACATTAACAACTTAATGTTGACTGTTACATTGAATACCAATATAGATGGATAGATGATCTGTCTTAATGTTTCAGTATGAGGACACTAAAAGTCTTAAATACATCTAATGCTTAAGATCTTATTCATAAACCAACTTTGAGTTTGCTCTACAGTGACATATTTTCAAAAGAATGCTTTTTTAAAGATTACTCAAATGTCCTTTATTATTTTGTTTGTCTTCTTGGCAAAGACTACATCTGACTCATTTTTATATTTCTAAAAATTAAGAAGGGCCTGGGGACATATTTATCAACAATAAGTATTTATTGGGTGAAATCTTATCACTAGACTTTGACAAGTAATATTCAGAAATGTGTCCGACTCTTTAACATGTAAGTTTTTGATGTGCACAAACTACCAATTTGATTTGGAAAACTTGCTGCTTAATGTGTTTCTTTTAAAATTGATCTGTGGGCTCTCTGCTTCCAGGCCACCATGATCAGAACATCTTACCTCTGCCACACTCCTCTACTATGATATTCCGCCTCATATTGGGCCCAGAGCAATGAAATTGGCCAGCCTTGGGCTGAACCTTGGAAACTTCTAGCTGTTTCCCAGCCAGCGTTTTATTATGCAAAGCTGTTCTAGGGTTCACAACCCCCTCACCCTAGAGAATGACAATAGAGTCAGGTTTTTGGATGCTGAATGACAAGATAGAGCAAAACAACAGAATGACCTTCTCTACTGTGAAACATGGTGACAGATCAGAAATTAGAGAAAGTAGGAAAAAAGGGTAAAGCTTTGAAAGCTATTAGTGTTATTGCCTTCTTTCACTTTCTTTTTTTAAAAGCTCGAAGCGAAGTTTTGTTTTAATCTCTTGACTTTTGTTTAAGTTACATAGAGAAGTGCTGTCAAGCAGATTCAATTTTCTTACCTTTTTCTTCTTCCCCTGGGTCTGTCTTTCTGGAGGGCCATTCTTTAAGGTGGTGTCCTACTCTCTGCGGTGATTCTTTCCATCCACAGAGATGTCCTGAAAGCCCTCTAACAGCAGCCATGGCTCACAGGTTGTCATCCACAAAGGGAAAGACAGGCTCAATCCTCTGCTAAACAGGAATTATCTTCCACCTGGGGAAAGACTGATTCCTTGGAATGAAGTGAAATTGTGGAAACTGTCTGAAAACTGTAGAAACACAGAAAGCTTCTGACCGAGCAATAAAGTGCAACTCTATTTTCTCTACAGCCAGAGAAAATGAATGAAGTGAGTTCTGATATCTATTGCCACTGCTTACAAGAAACACCTTTGAGAGTAATAATTAACAAGCCCAGAAGTCCTCGTGGCTCTCCTTGAGCTTAAAACTAACCGCTTAACACTGTCTGCAAATCTCCCTAGAAGCAAGAGCCTTTATGATTTTTAATGTCTCACTAATAAGGGAATAATTTAGAGATGGCTATCCTGGAAACATTTTGCTCAAAAGAATGAATGATGATGGAAATTTAGGCTTGGAAATTTAAGCCAGGTGTTTTATTCATTATTGTTTTAAAAGAACATAAGGAATGAGGGCAAGAGAGTCCCAGATTAAAACCATGAGCCTGGGTCATTTCACGGAGGGTGTTTTGGTAGCAGATACTCAAAGGCTATACCCTTCTTGGCACCTCCAGTTTCTGAAATTCCAGTTAAGGTTAATTCCCTCTCCCAGTGCTGAGGGATCTAACCCAAGGCATCATTCATGCTGGGCAGAGACTGCCCCAATTTTATTTTTTACTAATCTCATGAACCCTCAAGATTGCATCTCAAACAAACCTGCCCTCCTACTCTGCCTAGAGAGCACAGCGTGGGCTTCAGAAGGACAGACATGGTACTCCTTGAGACGCCTGTCTAATGCAGAACATGTATCTGGACCTTCCCTTACTTTTGTGTCTTAGCGTTGGCTAAGATATACTCCCTTCACCCCAGCTCCTGTTAATATCCTTCCTGAAAGCATGATGTATGAAGAGACACTGGAATCTGCCAGGTCAAACTTCAGTTTCAATGAAGGAAAAACAAGCATATTGAGATGTACCTGTTTGTAAGAAGAGTATTTAAAATCAGCCTCTGGAGAGGGCTGGGGATATAGCCCAGTGGCAGAATGTGGTTTATCCCTAACACCCCCCCCAAAAAAAAAAAGAAAAGAAAAGAAAAGAAAGGGAAGAAAGAAAGAAAAGAAAGAAAATCAATGTCCTGGGGAAACTGACAGTGTTCTGTTATCTCATTCCTTTCCACATGTGGTTCAATGCACGCGTGGTGGTTTCGATTTGAGAAAACCAAATTCATTTGAAAGAGTGTTCTTCTTTAGAAGTCTGAGTGACTCAATCTAAGAATTGCCAGTCATATCTTCTAAATATAATTAACTGGTGTTGAACTTTACTTGAAGTTGCAAATGCTGGATCATTTTCTGCAAGCCAGGGGTTCACCTTGACATCCTTCAGTGAACTCCTATATAAAAGATAAGTAAGCACAGATAGTTTTTTGTTGTTGTTTTTGTTTTTAAAGTTGTAGATAGACACAATACCTTTCTTTTATTTATTTATTTTTATGTGGTACTGATGATTGAACCCAATGCTTCACACATGCCAGGTAAGCACTCTACCACTGACCTGCAACCCCAGACCCACCACAGATAGTTTTGTGGGAATAACCTCCTTGCCTAAAATATCTGGCTGAGCATCAGCCCACCTGTTCATACCCATCCTGCACACGTTCACCCCCCTCAAGAAGCCTCTTCCTTTACAAAAAAAAGGGCGTTCCTCAGTGCTGCTGCATGGCTCCAAGGACTAACAACCTCAATTAAAGTTACAGGTGTTGAAGAAGCTTTCTGTAATGATCAATCAATTTACTCTAACACAACACACGACTAATTACACTTATTTCAATTATGACGAGTGTCACTTTAGCACCAGGATATTTGGGCTGAAGTCCAGATGATCTGAATTCAGACAGATAGTAGAACACAGTGGTGAGAGTGACTTCCTTTTTCATACCCTCACTTTTCAAATAATACCTAACTCTTTGAGGAAGAACACTGTGAGCAAAACAAAGAAGGCTTCCTACTGACAATAGCTTTCCTGAAGAATTTAAGGGCAATCTAATGAGATACTTAAGGGTTATGACATGGGGCTCCTATTCATGGATTGAACTTGACTTTTTAACAGCATATGTTCTAATCTTTCTTTCTGCTTTGGAGCCATTGTGCTTTTGGTATATTAATACTTAGATCACATACAATTTTGAGTTTCTGGAAAGATAACTGCTTTCTTAGTAACTGGGTAAACCATTAACAGCTCCAAAGAGTCTCTTTAATTATATGTAATCAGGAGCCCCATTTATTTCTCTTCAAAAATCAATGCTACCTTACATTTATACTATAATTTATAATTTTTAAGAATTTTGCTACAATCCCCAGCACCACAGAGAAACAAAAATAATTTTTACTCTATCTAATTTTATCTAAAACTTATTTTCATGATAAGCAAGGTCTTATTTCATCAAAAAGATTGAGGTTCATATTAGAAAATATGGAGCTCAGACTAAGCCCAGGTCTTCCAAATCTTGGCGCAGTAATCTCTATATTCTATCAATCTGATTCTCAAAATTAGATGTAGCCAGGTGTGGTGGCACACACCTATAATCCCAGGGGCTCAGGAGGCTGAGGCAGGAGGATTGTGAGTTCAAAACCAGCCTCAGAAAATTGGCAAGGCACTAAGCAACTCAGTAAGACTCTGTCTCTAAATAAAAATATAAAAAAGGGCTGGGGATGTGGCCCAGTGGTTAAACACCCCTAGGTTCATTCAATCCCTGGTACCAAAAAAAAAAAGTGAGGCCCCACATATAAAAGCCTACAATACTTTTTCCTTTCTAGGTAGCTTATTTGAGGCCTGTGCCTTAATCCTTATTAAAAAATAAATTGGGTAGCTTGAGTTGTAGCTCAGTGGTAGAGCCTTCCTAGCATGTGTGAGGTACTGGGTTCAATCCTCAGCACCACATAAAAATAAAATAAAGGCATTGTGTCCATATACATCTAAAAAATATTTTTTTTAAAAAATGGGCAGAATGCTATGTACAAAAATGTATGAATTAATAATGAAATGTGATTGATTATTAAAATTGTATAATGAAAAATCTGAAGCCAATTGGGAGTAGTTTTAACCTATTATTAAAGTATAAATTTTAGTAAGTAATTTGAGAATTTAACAATTGGGTTGTCTTCTGATGTACTGATGATATTATCCTGTTCTTTGAGATTGACAACAATATGTAGTTCTAAAATGGGATTGCAGTGAGGTTGGCAAGGTCAAGTACAATTACCAAGACTCATCAAGCTCAAGACAAGTAAAATTCATAACTCACAAATTATGCTGTTAAAGCCATCTATGCAATTTTATAAGATGAATTTTGTCACCTTCAAATGCACATGTTGAGGCCCTAACCCCCAATACTTCAGAAACTGTGTACTTGGAATAGGGCTTTTAAAGAGATGATAAAATAAAAATGAGGTCATCAGGGTTCATCCTCAGCCAATATGACTGCTGTCCTCATGAGAAAATACTCAGACATAGGTATATACAAAGGAAAGACTAAATAGAGACATGGGGAGAAGACCACCATCCACAAGTCAAGGAGAAAGGCCCAGAAGACCCCAATCCTGCCAGGTGCAGTGGCTCACACCTGTAATCCCAGTGGCTCAGGAGGCTGAGGCAAGAGGATCACAAGTTCAAAGCCAGCCTCAGCAAAAGCAAGGTGCTAAGCAACTCAGTGAGAGCCTGTCTCTAAATAAAATACAAAATAGGGCTGGGGATGTGGTTCAGTGGTCAAGTGCCCCTGATTCAAACCCTGATACCCCTACCACACACACACACAAAAAAGATACCAACCCTGTCAACAACTTGCTGTCAAACTTCTGGCCTCTAGAACTGTGATAAAACAAGTGTCCGTTGCTTAAGCCACTGAGTCTATAATTAATACCCACACTCAAACATCCATGTACACACACATTACACACACACTCAGATAATACTAGGCTACCTAACACAAGATATATAAAATCTCCTTTTGAGTAGCTGTTGAATTTTCTCCTCTGGGCTACTTTTTTATTCATCAAAATTTTTGTGCTTGGGGCTGGGGCTGTAGCTCAGTGGTAAAGTGCTTGCCTCAAATGCATGAGGCACTGGGTTCAATTCTCAGCACCACATTCAAATAAATAAAGATATTGGGTGTCCATCTACAACTAAAAAAAATTAAAAATGAAAGATTTTTGTGCTTAATATCTAGATTACTTCTATTTATTATCAATTACTATAAACCTCAATAATGAACTATGAAAATTTGGCACACAACATATAACATAGAAAACCTACATAGTTTTATTAATTACATAACTCAAATCTATAAAAATAGAAAGAAGCCATGTTCCCTAGTGAGGAGTGACTGAGCCACAGTGCCCACTCTCCTTGGTGGATATTGTGAATACTGAGTCCATGTCAAGGCATCTGTCTCTCTATTAAACACTTACGATATCCTGATAGTCATAGTGGTGATTGCCCAAAAAGCTGAGCCAAAGAAAGGGAAAAGGAAATCCTTGCTATTATGTCCCTATGAATTGTGTAGAGCTCATGTGATCAGAAAGCATCCAAATCATAAAATAAAGCAAGCACTATTTCTTATTATATTTCTTAACAGTAAAAATTTCCCTTGTTTCAAATCCTTTCTTCATGTTATACCACAGTGACATGTTGTGACTCAATGATGTCCCTAAATGACAGAAAAACCTGGGCGCTAAGTATCACTTTTATATAGACAAGTTTTGAGTTGGGCAGCATCATTGCATCAAGATGATGTTTCCTCCACACATCTCTCCCCACACCGTGTTGACAAGTAGGGATGCAAATACGTGTTTTCTGGGGTTCTACTTGTTAAATTTTTTCAGGACCTTTTTAAAAAAAATCACAAAATCGCAAATGAACATGACATGCTTATATCTAACAAGATCTGAAGAAAGTATAAAAAGCTAGAACCTTAGATCTTAAAATCACAACTGCCATCTCCCTGTTCTGACATAAATTATTGGTTTTCTATGGATGTTATGGAAGAAAACTCACCAATAGTTGGAACTGTGGGCTTTGCAGAGAAAAGATAATGGCTAATCCAGTGAAATGTTGGGTAGAATTCTATAGTAGCCCTGTTATCCGCTTTGCTTCTTGATGCCTATATTTTGACTACCCACCCTATACTTTTTCACAGAGTCTCTAGAATTGGTGACCTAAGAGGCCATCTGTCTCTCATGATAATCACTAACTAGAACATTCCCCAAATGCTTAAAGACACCAAATCACAGTAGTAGCATCCAAAAGTCAGACCTCTTTCTTCTTCTTTTCTCTCAATTTGCAATATTTAATGGCTACCTATGGGAGTTGCCATTAAGAAAAGTGTATATATAAGACCCCAACTCTCGAATTCTAAAATCCTTGCTCGTCAGGCTAATGTATATCCTATGTTGGCTGGCCATAAGTTTAAATGTACTACTGATCACCATGAAAGCTACTTCCTAGAACCACAGGTACTTCCTAGAACCACAGGTATTTGCTTCATAGGCAAAGTCTCAGTTTATGTGATTCAGCAGCATAGTTTATATAATTCCCTCACCTCTCCAAAGCTTTCTCAAATACTGTGGTCATCTAGGTAAACAAGTAGCAATTACCAACTCAACGTTTACAAGATTAGACCACAGCATAGAAAAATCGAAACATCAAATCAGGTATTAGACTAAACTTGACTGTGCTTTAGGGTAAATCTCACTAATGGACAAGTATCTATGCTGTTATGACTATGTAGGTTAATGGCCAGACTAAGCCAATAATCTCTAGTTTCCATTGTGGCTGCAAAGCAGTGTAAGTCAAGGGCCTTGCCTGGTCCCTGTGCCTTATTTCCCCCTATTTAACATCAAGGGGACTTGCTATGGTCTGACTCTGGAGTGTTCCCCAAAGGTTGATTTGTAGAATGTTTGGCCTCCAATGCAGCAGCGTTCCGAGGTGGGGCTTTGGGGGCAGTGACTGGATCATGAGGTCTCTGATCACATCAATGGATTAATCCACTGATGGCTTCATAATTGAATGTGCTGGAAACTGCAGAAAATGGCAACCTGTTGGAGGAAGCAGGTGAGTGGGGGCATGTCTTGTCCTCTGCCACATGCTCCTGCCATGATGTTCTTATTGACCCCAGGACCTCAGCCATGGGGCCGAGAAGGCAGGGACTGAAACCTCTGAAACTGTGAACCAAAAGAAATCTCTCTTCCTCTAAGTTGATTTTCTGAAGTATTTTATCACAACTTCAGAAAGCTAATTAATAAGGAGCCCATTACCAAGGGGATGTTGGTTTGTCGTTTCAGAAAACATACTTATGAACAGGGAATTTATTTCTAAGGTAAAAAGAAATCAAGACTGTCAGAAGATGGGATTTGGGCTGAGACAAAGAGAAACAGCAGGTAGTAATCCAGTTACAAACCTACATATTAATAGGAGAAACTTCACTCCTTAAATGAGGTCTCTGGGTAAGGAGGGCTGTAATAATTCTTAACACTCAGAAGAACAATACTCTGTATCTGTAAGGGCAAAACAGGGAACAGCCTGGGGGTGTAGCTCAGGGGTAGAGTGTCTCCTTAGCATGTGTGATGCCCTGGGCTCCATCCCTAGCAGAGGGAAGAAAAGAAAAAAATAAAGTAGGGAGGAAGGAACAAAGGAAGAAGGGCTGGAGCTGGGGCTCAGCGGTGCCTGGCACGTGTGAGGCCCTGGGGTCCATCCTCAACACTCAGAAATAAAGAAAGGTATTGTGTCCATCTACAACTAAAAAATATTTAAAAAAAAAAGAAGGAAAGAAAGAAACAGGAAATGGAGACTGTTGATATAGTAGGGAAGAACCATTAGTAAAATGATTAATTAAATTGCTGTTCATGTTTCTATCATGATAGATCATCAGTTATTGAAGCAATCCCCATGGTTTGATTATAGGTGAATGCATATAGAAATATTATTTATTCCTAAAAACAGTCACAAAAAGGATTCATAGCCTTATTAGGTTGAGTAAATAAACATCAGAGTCATTTGGAGAACAATCATAGGGCAAAGAAATGCAGTATTGATAACTGTTAGCTGAAAGTAAAATTACATATTGTGCCTCTATGAAGCTGACCTTGGAGATGAAGGAAAATATAAATAACAAATTATGAAAAGTAATACTTTCAGGGACTGCAACCCAGGATTCAGTTTACCAATATCAAAGATACCACGGAGCTGGGTGTGGTGGTTCACCCTTGTAATCCCAGCAACTCAGAAGGCTGAAGCAAAAGATTGTAGGTTCAAGGCCAGCCTGGGCAATTTAGCAAGACACTATCTAAAAATAATTAAAAAAAAAAAAGTCTGAGGGGTGTAGCTCAGTGATAGAGAATTCCTGGGTTAAATCCTCAGTACCAGAAAAAAAAAGTGGGGGAGGTGGGGAAGAATTCTTTGTGGGAAGCTGAGAGTGTAACTCAGTGGTAGAGGACCCCTGGTTAAATCCCCACTACTAGAAAAAAACATAAAAAGAGAGAGAATTCCTTGTCGAGGGAAGGGGTGTGGCTCAGTGGTACAGGCCTGGAATACAGGAGTTCCTGGGTTCTATCCTCAGCACTAGGGGAAAAAAGTCTTACAGAAAGACAAGGAAAAAAGGCTCACAGGTAAAGAGCTTTGTCTGCTCTGCCCCTAGTCGCAGTCACCTCTCTCCAGAAACAAGCTTGACACTGACTCAGCCTGAGCACCAGAGTCATAGACACTCCCACGCACAGTTGGCAAGTCTTGGCTTCCAGATTTATCAGCTTGGCGATTAAGCTTGGTCTTTCTTGCCAATTGTAGCTTCCTTTCTCTGGTCAAAACAATCCTCATGCTCTGACAGCATGCCCAGTCTTTCCCATTCGGCAGGTCTGCAGTACTGGGCAAGGGGATGGGTAGGGGCGATGTGACACTGGTTTTAAGTATCCTTCCTGAAGGAATACAATTCTGGGGCATCTGATAGGAAGTGTGCCTGGAATTGTGAATCCCAAGACAGGTGCTCGTTTTCTCATTTTGGCCTCTTGTGCATCTATCCATTTTTGTTTTGTTTTGTTTTTTTATAATAATTTTTAATGTTTTTTTCACAATGCATTGCTGAGGATCAAACCTAATGCCCCATACATGATAGGCAAGCGTTCTAACCCTGAGCCACAAACCCAGGCCCAATTATTTTTTTTCTTTAACATATTACCTTTCTTTGCAAGAGTTTCTACCATTACTGAAAACTATGATGCTAAAATAGAAAAACATGGGCAACTGTATGTGCATGGAAGAGGATAATATTTTGCTAGGAATTAATAACAATAATAGCCAACACTGAAGTAGCACTTATTGTGTACCAGGCATTGCCTGAAGTTCCTTCCATGTGTTACCTCTTTGCACCACCCAGCAATCCTATGAGGTTAGTTCTGTGACCACACCTATGAGGCAAACCCCTGAGTGGGCAAACCAAGCCGTGGAAGGGTTAGGTAGGTAGCACTCCTAGCTATGAAGTTTGGCCCTTAACACCCCAGATTGTACACTTCTGAACAGGACTCAGTGACAGCAATCGTCTCACGCATCAGTGGAAACCATAGTTCAGACCTTGCTCTCCAAAAGATATGGCAGCCCCCCAATAGAAACACAAAAATATGGAAAAAGCTTTTGATCAACTACGCATTTCCAATCATCTTTATTGTTGTCCTCTTTTGCAAGAAAAAAAGGATGAAGGAAATGCATGCACATATGTGCATATAGTAAAACATGAATTTTGAAAAATTGTAATAAAAAATGTAATTAGGTTAAAGAAATGCAGTTGGTTATTTTCAGAGAAGTCTTATAAAAAAACAAAACAACTGGGCTGGGGATATAGCTCAGTCAGTAGAGTGCTTGCCTCACTCATATGCACTCGTATATTCAATCCCCAGCACTACCAAAAAACCTAAGTCTCTTCTAAAAACCATTTAACATACTTTAATAACAAGAAAGAGCCAGGCCAGCACGTAATCCTAGCAGCTTGGGAGGCTGAGACAGGAGGACCCTGAGTTCAAAGCCAGCCTCAGCAACGGTGAGGCACTAAGCAAATCAGTGAGACCCTGTCTCTAAATAAAATACAAAATAGGGTTGGGGATGTGGCTCAGTGGTTGAGTGCCCCTGAGTTTAATCCCTAGTACTGAAAATATAAAATAAAAAATAAAAGGATTGAGAATGTAGCTCAGTGATAAAGTGACTCTCAGTTCAATACTCAGTACCTAATAGTACTACTAACAATTATAAAACAAAATAATTTATAAGTGTGCATCATTTATTTTTATGAAAACAGTTCTATTAATCATTGTTTAATTAAAATGCAAATATGAAATTATACATATATAATTTATATGCATATATATAATTATATTAATACATATAAAAGTACTGCATAAATGTCAAACCACAGATTTACCTGAAATAAAGTAAAAGGATTGTTTTCCCCCTCTTGACTCTCTAATCTAGTATTTCTAATATAATGAAAAAGGGATAATTAACCTGTCTACTAAATTTTTGATGTGCCAGAGTACGGTTTTTATTTGTTTTGGGGGTTTGGGGGAGGGTTGTTTTTGGTTTTGCATCATCTATATCAAAGTGTTAGAAATAGACACAAATAACTTAAAAAATAATTATGACTGGACACTTGTGAAACTGTCCCCACTTGTACCACAGACTAGATTCTGGGTCAGGGGACATATTAGGAAAGGAGATATAAAAGCTCCCAGATGAGATTCCCTGTCCCCTCATCTGTTGTTTGGATAAAAAAATGTACAAGGTGACTTTATTGCTGTGGCTGTCATAGCAACATACTATATACTGGGCAGCTTAAATGATGGATCTTTCTTTTCTCACAGTTTTGCAGGTGCGAAGTCCAAGATCAAGGTGCCAGAGGTTGGTGTCTCCTGAGGCCTCCTCCCTCCCTGGCTGGCAGATGGCTGCCTTCTCTCTGTGTCCTTGCATGGTCTTTCCTTGGTGTGCCCACATCCCAGGCATCCTTTTGTATGTCCACATTTCCTCTTCTTCTTAGGAAGACACCAGAAAGTTTGGGTTAGGGGCATCCTGAAGCTTCATTTTAACTTAAGCACATCTTTAAAGGAACTGTCTCCAAACAGTCACCTTCTGACGTACTGCAGGTAAGGTTTCAACATCTCAATTTAGGGAAGACAAAAATTAAATGCCTAACAGTGACCTTGACACCAAAATATGGTGGAGCCTCAGGATGAAAGGACTGTGGATCTCAAATGGCCCCTTGGGAGAGAGCAGGGTAGAAAGCCTCTCACTGGAAGTATCATATTGGACTTTTCACCAGCAGGAAATGAACTTTTAAATTTTATGAAGCCATTTACATTTTGAGATGGTTTCTAGAATTCTGAATCAAGTCAAGCGAAAGAAGATCCTTACCGACTCCATTCGTGTAATTAATCAGGTTTAATATAGTAGCTTCAGGAGATAAGAAGAGAATACAGATAAAGAGAAATGATGCTCGAGTCTCATCCTCTGAGACTGATTGGGTGAAATTGACCATGCATGTTAGGTTCTGTAATGAATTGTCACCTTAATTAATGTTGAGTGGTATGAATAATTTGAATCAAGCTTTCTTTAAGTGGAGTAAACAGTTCTGATTCTTATATGTGCCTGAAAGGATTACAGAATGAACACATCTGAATTATTTCATTTGTAGCTATTTGGTAAAGTGATCAAGCCCCATACCCTCAGGACTCTATGATCTCTCCTAGGTCTGTCTCTGTGTAGCTACTAGAAAAGAGGCCTGCAGCACCCAATATTCTTGTTTGTTAAACTAGGGAGGAACAAAAAACAATCATAAAGGCACCAAAGGCACTTGATGGCACAGGCTAGGTTGCTAAGGGAACCCCCCAGGAGCAGTGAGAAGATGCTGAGTGGAGATTTGGGCTTCCAGCAAGTGTTGCCCGCGGCAACCTCCAGCAAGGGGCTAAACAGAGCCTGCAGTCTGGAGAGTCCCACGGAGGGTCCCACCCAGCTTCCTGGTGTTTGGAACTAACAGTGCTTGTTCCAACAGACCACCTGGTCCACATGTCCCCAGAGTCACACTGAACTTCCCCTTTTTCAAGTCTTCTGGGTCTTGGACAACATTATCTAATGTTCAGTGGTGGTAAAACTGAGTCGGCTTGATCACCTCCTCTTTCAAATCTTTCACATCTTACATCTGACTGTTGGCTTTTGAAACTAAGAACCAAAAGTTTTGATTCCTGTTTCTCTGATTCTGCTGCATCAGTTCTCCCTGGAGGCAACAGAGCTTGGTTTCTATCTGCACAACAGAAGGAGGTTCATGAAGTTACAGGGAACATCTCACACACACCAAAAACTCAGTTAATGTATCAGAGCATCGTCCTGCCACACTATCAAAATAAAGAGCTGGAAAAATGTCACCTGGCGTATGTTTGGTTGAAGGAGGAAACAATCAAAATACTGCATGTTATCTGAGAAACATTTCTAGCCAAAGGCAATCATCTGTCCTCCTGTGGGAATCCTTGGCAGAGAATCAGATGGGTTGATATGGTCATACTGTACTTGACAGAGAGGTTGCCCGCTATCAGGTGAAATGAAACTCCCCTCAGAGACAAACAAAGCTTATGGTCACCAGGCAGGCACTGGTGTCCTCTTACAAAGGATGGTCATGTTTGGTGGCATTCCAAAGGCATATGTCATCTGGGGTGTTCGGGTCAGAGCTAAAGCTGTGGAGGATTCTGCTGTTTAGATAACAAGGTAACATAGAGCAAGGTTTAGAAATACATTTGACATAGAATTAAATATTACCCAGTCCAAGGTGGTTCATTTCCCTATTTCATAGAACGTTAAAAAGTTAACCTTATGGTTCTCGTTTTGCTTTGCTTTGTTTTGTTTTGGTGCTAGAGAATGAATCCAGGACCTCATGGGTGCTAAGCATGCACTCTGCCACTGAGCTACACCCTCAGTTACCTCGTGGTATGTTTATTTAGTTATTTTTTTAATATTTACCTTTTAGTTATAGGTGGACACAATATCTTTATTTTATTTTTTTAATGTGGTGCTGAGGATCCAAGCCAGTGCTCTCGTGCATGCTAGGCAAGCACTCTACCTCTGAGCCACAACCCTAGCCCCTCGTGGTATGTTTATTTATTATTATTATTTTTTTTTAGAGAGTCGTGGTATGTTTAAAGCATGGAAAATATGACATACAGCTGACAGTCATTGATTAAGCTTCAAGAACAGAATATTCTAAAAGCTCTCATCATTTAAAGACATTTTGCATTTGACACATTAGGAAGCCACCAGATAACTATTAATATTTTACCCTAGCTCAGAGTATTATTAGGGTAGGTCAAATCCTCAAGAGTTTTACCCTTCTCAGGGCTGGCGAAGTATCTCAGTAGGTAATGTGACATTCATGAGGCACTGGGTTCAATCCCCAGCACACACACAAAAAGATTGTTACCCTTCTCTGCAGATGGAAACCTCATTAAAAGACCAAGATAATCATCCTTCAGTTCAGAACTCATCAGAGATTGACATGAGCAAACAAAGCAGTACGAAGAGCAATTTTTCACCGCTGGAATACCAGGGAATATGAGCAGGGGACGGGAAATGTCGCTGAAACAAGAGTTTGGTGGTTGGACTGATTGGGCTGGTCCATAGGCAGGAGGTTCAGTTTAGTTTTCTCCTGCATTCAATGTATAGAAACAGTGGCAAATCATAAGAAAATTAGCAAAGATGTGAATTATTAATGGGAGTCAAGGAGTTATACCCCACAGCTACCCTGACATTTTCTACAGGTAGAAATTGACATCTGGAGGAGAGTGACTTTCCAAGGCCTCTCAGAAAGTGTATTAATCAGGTTTGTATTATTATACTACAACAAAATACCTGAGGCAACTTATGAAAAAAAACAAAATTTATTTAGTTCATGGTTGTGGAGATTCAAGTCTAAGATTGGGTGGCCTCATGGCCTTGGGCCTCTGGCCAGGGTATAAGAAGACAATGGTGGGGAACATGTGTTGGCACAACTGCTCACTTCAGGAAGCAAAGAGAGACCAAGAGACTGGTTCCCACAATAACCTAAGGACCACCCACTAGGCCCCATCTCTTAAAGGTCCACAACATCTCCCAACACCACCACCTGGAGACCAAGCTTTCACACATAGGCCTTGTGGGTTTGTGTGGTAGGTCTCATCCAAGCCTAACAGCAAGTTAATTGCAACATTTGAACAAGAACCTGGTTCTCCTGTTTCTGAGTCTAAGGCTTTCTCCACTCAAAATATTGACTCCTTGGCTTTCTCAGAAAAGCTATCCACCAACCATGAGCTGAGCCATCCTCCCCACCCATTACCACTAGTTAGGCTTCTGCACCACAGCCCTAGAATCAGCACCATGGTGAGAATGATTGCCCTGTGCTGCTCAAGGCCCTAACTGGGTGAGGGAACTGGATAGACGGTTCTCGGCCAGGGCTGGGTAAGGGTCTTATGAATGAGTATGTGGATAAGGTGTGATGTGTTCTTCAGCATCATACACACAGTGAGAAGTCCACAGTGTATGGTGGGCTTCCTCCAGATCTATCATTCTCAAAATATCTGGCTACGGGGCTGGGGTTGTGGCTCAGCAGTAGAGCACTTGCCTACCATGTGTGAGGCCCTGAGTTGGATCCTCAGCACCACATAAAAATAAATAAATAAAATAAAGATATTGTGTCTAACTACAACTGAAATATAAATATATTTTTTAAAAAAATCTGGCTACGCCTGGCACAGGTGGTGCATGCCTGAAATCCCAAAGTCTTGGGAGGCTGAGACAGGTGGATCACAAGTTCAAAGGCAGCCTCAGCAAAAAGTGAGGCACTAAGCAACTCAGTGAGACCCTGTCTCTAAATAAGATTCAAAAGAGGGCTGGGGATGAGCCTCAGTGGCTGAGTGTCCCTAAGTTCAATCCCTGATACCCACAAAAAACAACCTGGCTGAGTTTTGGCTGATGATACTAAACATATTCATGATGATAAGGATAGACCCCCAGTTAGGGTCATACCAGTGTTCAGCTGTTTCAAGGAAAATGTAAAAATTCAAAACATATGAGATGAAATGAGGGTTAGTTAATCTATGTAATTAAAATACTCTTGAAATTATGTTAATATATCAGAATGTTTTAAAATGTGTTAACAGTGATTTTTTTTTTCTGTGACTGCCATTATAGATGATTTCTCCTCTTTTTTCCCCACCATTGTCTGTATTTTGAATGTTTTCATATGAAAAATTTAATTTTAGAAGGGCAGACTGGGTTGAGAATGAACTGCAGAAAATCAAGTGTGGGGTAGCCCGTGTCATCTGCCAGGTTCTTGATCCTTGGAGTACAGCATTGCATGGGAGTGCCAACGTTCCTGGCCTTGGGGACCCACATTATAGAGGGAGAGATCAGGCAGCAAATCTATGTGTCAAGTGGTGAGTTAGAATAAAGCCAGGCTGGGGTTCAGTGAGTGATGAAGGGGGTACAATTTCTTTAGGACTCAGAGTAGGCTCCTCTGATGGAATTGGTGTTTGCACCAAGCCTGAGGTCAGGGCAGAGCAGAGGGCCAGGTGGGAGGCTGATATCCAATCCAGGTGAGGGGCGATGGTGGCTGTGATTGAACAAAACAGACAAGGGTCATGTTCCACCCACACTGGAAAGGTAAAGTTGCCAGGATTTGCTGGTAGAGTGACAGGATACAAGATGTCCAGAAAAAGAGGTGTCATGGCCTACATTGCTCTAGAACCCATTCTGCTAAAATCCAGAAAGGCAAATGAAGTTTTGCTTTGGCAGCACCTGCCACTCTTCAACACCCTGACCCTATCCCTTCTCTTATCTGGATTCACAACAGTCTTGTTATCTTCACTTTATAGCTGAAAAAAAAAAAAACGTATCTCAGACTACATAAACCTGTCACAATTCCAGCACTGGGAAGGGAGAGGACTGAGACGAACAGGAACATTTTCCAATTTATCTGAGTAATTCTAGAGGCTTTGACCTTGAGATAACATGAGCCACGTGCCCCAGCATTGTATTCTCCAGGAGCCCAGCACCTGGCATATTGTGGGCCCTCAACACATGCTCGATGAATAAAGTCCCCACGGGCAGCTCTGTTGTGAAGCTTGAGGACACAGGCTCTAGACCCAGACCAATCTGAGCTCTGTCCCTATCTCTGCATTTAGAACCCTGCCTTTGAGCAGCTTCCACATCTCCCAATGTTAAATTTCCCACCTTGTTAAAATAGGAAGAGGAAGAAAGGGAAGGGGGGGAAGGGGGGGGAGAAAAGAAACAGGGATAATCCTCCTTAGCCCTCAGAACTGTCAGTCGAATGGACTGAAATCCTAGTCACAAAGCACTTAGTCCAGGAGCTGGCCCACATCAACTCATCAGAAAGTGTGAACTGTTATTAAAACAAGAACCAGAAACTATTTAATCTCCCAACACTTTATTTCCTACCAAACAGGTTAGAGACCCTGTAGCTTAAAATAGAAACACTGGGGAGGTCTCTTCTGCTCAACTGCACTGGACCCCACCCTGCCAGGCCTGCGAAGTTGGCAGAGGAACGCAGTTGAGTCATCCCCAGCTGCTGGCAGGCCAATTTTAAGTCCCACGGGGCCATGTCCCTGACCGGACCCACTGCACACCCACATCCAGCTTTCCTGTCTGTAGACAGATAAATGGCAAGTGGGAGGCCATGTGTGTTTGGGCATCTGGGCAATCAGCTGTGACATGACCATCTCGTCTGGGTCCCTCCAAGCCTGGGCTTGTGTATTGGTGTCAGAAAGACACCTGGCTTCTCCATCAGTCTGCAGAGAAAAGCAGAGGTGCCCTGTGAGTCACTAGGTCACCTTCATGCTAGTCAGTTAAACAATGGGGCTATTTCCATCTCTGACAAAAGAAACTAAAATGTTTTTCAGTCCTATGGACTTACCCAGTCCCTCGATCCCCTTCACTGAGTCATTTAAAAAAAAGACAAAACACTTCCTAAAAATGAACCCGAGTCATGCTGCGAAGGCAACTATGCCCATCCTCAGGGACGGGCGCACTCTTCGGATTCGCATTAGAGGGCCCCGTCCTCAGCACCTCCCCATCCTGGTCCTTCTTCCTACATCATCTGTCCAGCTGATCCTTCCTGAATACACAGTGGTCTAGGACATGGAAAAGAGACCCCTCAGGAGCCAATCACCCACCCCAGAGCACATAAAGGTCCACCAGAAGCCAAAGGGGGTGTCTCCAAATGTCAGCTGGAAGTGACCTCAATCATAATAGCATGGGTCTGACAAGCCCTCGCCCATGGCCCTGATGATGGCTTCCATGGATATGTCATGTTGTTCAGCCAAAGGGGCACCCATCAGAAGCTGAACTTGAGTGCCGGCTGGGTTCCTAGCCAGCTGCACACCATGATCTCCTGGGGAGCTTAAAAAACACTGATGCTCAGGGCCGATGTCAAACCAACTGAGTAAGAATCTCTGAGGCAGAAATGAGGCATTTTCAATCTCTGAGGTGATTCTAACGTGCAACTATAGGTTGGTCATCCAGGCCAGTGGCTCTTAAATATTACTGAGTCACACACTTCCTTGACAATACAAAGCCTTTCTGAAGAAAAAAGAAAATTAAAACAAAACAAAACTTTTTATAAGCAATTTCGGGGGAGACCCTGAAAGCCTAACGTCACCCTGCCTCATCAGTCTCTTCTTCAGGCAAATCCTGAGGGAGGCTGGGAGCAGCTAACTAATAAGGATCAGGAGCTAACATAAATAAATAAATAAATAAAACAGGCCAGTGTTCTTTCTCCTCTCTAAGTGGGGAGCTCCAGGCAGAAACACAAGTAAGGAGAAAGGTAGCTATTACTGTTCATCTTACCAAACGCATTTCCTGAGCAGATCTCAGATTACATAACACTACTAAGATTCTTCAGTCTACTGAAACTGTCCCTAGTGCAGTCTAACTATCCCAAATAACTCCTATTATGGGTTAAATCGTCCCCCCCAAAAAAGATATATTGAAGTCCTAACCCCCAATACTTGTGAATTTGACCTTAACTGGAAATAGGGTGTAGGAATAATCCAGTTAATGTGGGGTTATTAGGATAATCCTAATTATTTGAGTGAAGTCCTTATAAGAAAAGGACGTGACCCTATGAAGGAGAGATGGCTGTGTGACAACAGAAGCAGAGACTGAAGTGATGTGTCTGTAAACCCAGGAATGCCAAGCACTGGCGGCTGAAGCTGGAGGAGGTGGAGGGTCAGAGGGAGCCTGGCCCTACTGACACCTTGATGTCAGACTCTGGAGAGATTCCTGTTGTTTTAAGCTCCTTAGCCTATGGCACTTTGTATGCTACCTTTGGAAACTAATCAACTTCCTAATCATTCCACAGATCTAATCACCATGCTGGGATGCAGGAGCCACAGAGGAAGGCCATAAGCCTGGTGGAGAGATTTCCTTGATGGGACCCCCTAAAGCTGTCTCCAACTCTGCTTTTCAGGAAGATTCTACTTGCATATTTTGTTCCCTACCCACTTTCACTCAAGCACTCTATTTCCTTCGGGCACCTATAATTGTTTCTAAAGGCCATCTCCCCAGCTGCCTTGTAACTCCTGCAGGGGTGAGCAAAATGTATGCCTTGTTCCCCGCATGTGCCTATCTCAGCACCTACCTCGGGGCCTGGCATGAGGCGGCCTCTGAATGAAGGCTTGAGTGAATGAAGGACTGTGTGGGTATTCACATGATACTGGGTATTTATCTCTCTCTTTTTTAATCATCCACTAGTTTTATTTTTTTAATTTTTTTTAAATTTGCTCTTTCTAGATATACATGACAGTAGAGTATATTTTGACACATTATACATACATAGAATAAGTATAACTTGTTCCAATTAGGATCCCATTATTATGGTTGTGTGTGATGTGGAGTTACATTGGTCATGTATTCATATATAATGATAGGAAAAATATGTCCAATTCATTCTACTGTCTTTGCTATTCCCACCCTGCCTCCTTTACCTTTGTTTCCCTTTGTCTAGTCCAATGAACTTCAAATCTTCTCCTCCCTTGTCTCAATGGATTTCTATTGCATCTGACCCTGTTAACACGACCTTTTCTCCTTTAACTTGAGAGACACAGGATATTCTCTGGGCCATTTCTGATTGCTCTTTCTTATTCCCTTTTACAGGTCTTTCTTTCTCTACACATATCTCAAGTCTTTGGGTTCCCTGGGTTCGATTTTCATCTCATTCTCCAACCAATTCTGTTACCTGTAATTTCCACTGATGTCCATGAATCCCAAACTTTGGGCTAAGTCCGTTCCTGAGCTTCATAGTTATACATGCACGTTATCTGCTAGATGTTCCTCCCTGAGAGTTCACAGACATAGTAAATAAAAGTCAACCAATATTACCTCCTTTGTATCTCAATCTTACCCTCCCCCACCCCACCAACAACTGCCCACACTGATACCATCATCTTTCTACAAAAAAAAATCTCTCTGGAGGGCTGGGGGTGAGGCTCAGTGGTAGAGCAGTTGCCTAGCATGTGAGAGGCTCTGGGTTTGATCCCCTAGCATGGCAAAAACAAAAGCAAGAATCTCTTTGGTTTTCCAGATTTTAGAATTGTCCCCCTCAAACCCATTGTCCATAGGCATTAGAGTGAGACAGGAAGATTTACAGTTACTCTTGACTGACACTAGCACAACAATCCTACAAGATAAAGTCAACACGATAAGCCATGCCCACTCATCTTGCCAGCCTCCAGTAATACCTGTCCTGCCTGAAACCTTAAGGTCCAGCAGCACCAAGACATCTCCCATGTGCGCTCTTCTTTGGTGCATTTGCTCACACTGGTTGCTGAGAAAAATGAACCAATTAATTTATCATTCCTTGAGATTCATCAAGGTGGTGGAAAGCTTTCAAAAATGGACCTCCATAATTCTTAATTCCTAGAATTCCCATCCTTGAGCATGGATTGGGTTAGTCACTTGTTTCTACCAAGTAGAACACAGTGAGAGTGATCAGATAGCAGCCCTCGCATGATCAGGTTATAAAAGACTATGATTTCTGTCTTCTCTCTCTCTCTCTCTCTCTGCCCCCTTCCTTTCTCTTTCTGTCTTTTGAATGCTTGCTTTTATGAAGCAAGCTAAAGAGGCTCGGGTGGCAAGAAATCGAGGGTGGCCTCTATCCAACCACCATTTTAGGAACTGAGGCCTCAGGCCCATGATATTATAGGAACTGAGTCTTTCCAGCAACCACAGAAAAGCTTGGGCATGGATCCTTCTCCATCAGAACCCTTCAGGTGAGACACTGCCCAGCCAACACCTTGATTGCAGCTTTGTTGAAAGACTCTGAAGCGGAAGATCCAGGTAACCCATGGCTGGAATCCTGACTCACAGAAACTATGGATAACCAATGCATGTTGTTGTAAGCTATTAAATTTAGGAGAAACTTGGTACAGTAACATAAAACTAATCAGTCATCTCAGGGAGCATCTATGTCAACACACACATACACACACACACACACACACACACACACACACACTCACACACAGTGAGCCTCTTCACAGTTCCCCCCTTGCTTTGGGTTTGCCTCCAAACACTATACTTAAACACTTTGTTGTAATTATCTTTTTTTTTGAGTGGGTAACACCACCAGACTTTGAGACCTTTGAAAATATAGTATCTCTTCTTGATTATTCTTTTTTAAAAATATTTGTTTTAGTTGTAGGTGGACACAATACCTTTATTTTATTTTTATGTGGTGCTGAGGATCGAACCCAGTGCCTCAGACATGCTAGGCAAGCGCTCTATCACTGAGCCACAGCCCTAGCCCTGATTATTCTCTTTTTATCTCTAATGCCAAATAATTCTTGGCACACATAGTTAAAGTTTACTTTATAGATGAATGAATGAGTGAATGGATGGATGAGTGAATAAGTGAATGAAAGTCTTTTTGCCAAGTGAAGCAGGGGGTAAAAATAAATAAATAAGTTATACGTATGTTATGCCTGTAGACACTTATATCCAGTTGAAGAGGCAGGCATAAAACACATTAAGTGCTAGATCTTCATAACATGTGCTATAGAACTATAAAAGATAGAATGCCCTCTCTGATGAGGGCAATCTGAAAAGACTTCTCAGAGGAAATGGATTTTGACACAGGCCTTCAAGGGTAATAGTGTTTTGGCTGGAGAGAGAGAGAGAGAGAGGGAGAGAGAGAGAGAGAGAGAGAGAAAGGAAGAAATCCAAAACTGATGAAAAGTATAAACAAAACCTAGAAAGAAATAGAAGAAATCTAGCAGGGAGACAGGCCAGATGGAGATACAAAATGGGAATCAATTAGCTTAAAGAGGCAGGACACATGAGGTCATTTCTCCTGAATAGCATGGTTGAAAGCAGAACCTGGTGCAACTGACATTTAAAGAACCAGAGGGAAGAGGAACTTGCTAAGAGTAAGAGGACCGGCGCACATGGAGTCATGTGCTAATTACATAGGTTTGAAAGAGTGGTGATGCTTAGAGGGTAAACATGATGCAATTAAAAAAAAAAAACATAAAGGCCTTGGGATGTGGCAATGAGACCACCAGTGACTGACCTTTAAGAAAGCAGTAACTATGGGGAACAAATGGAGATGGCCGGTAGATTGCAAGATGATAAAAATAAAGTACATTTGAGGAAGTCAACCAGGAAAACCAGTGCTGAGAAACAGTACCAGTGATAACTTGGTAGCTTTTCTTGCCAAGACTTCTGAGTCACTGGTGATTGTGATCAGGAAATAACTTAGGTGATAGAGAAAGCAACACGTTTCTTTATTTTTGAAATAAAACAGACAGGACCCTACCTGACCTGATTCTTACTTCCAGTGAACACCCCCTTGGTTGGTAACTGTTCTTCTGGACCCTCTCCAGCTGTTTCCTCTGCTGTGCTCATTGGTTTCCCTCCACCGTCAAGCCCTTGTGTGAGAAGGTCGCTTTCTTCATCTCTTCACTCAGTAGGAACCCAATAATCCCAGAACAACCACGACAACATTTGGTTTTTAGAAACTCTGTCATCTTCCCAAGTGGTTTGAAAGCAACCTTTTACTGGGAACTCACTAACTGCCAGGCCCTATAAACCTTGGGGTAGGAACAGTGCTAAGAAATTATCCCTTTCTCACCAATGAGTCAAAGTGGAAAAAGCCAGGCACTGAGCACACGCCTGAAATCCCAGCAGCTCAGGAGGCAGAGACAGGAGGATGGCAAGTTCAAAGCCAGCCTCAGCAAAAGTGAGGCGCTAAGCAACTCAGTGAGACCCTGTCTCTAAATAAAATACAGAATAGGGCTGGGGATGTGGCTCAATGGTCAAGTGTTCCTAAGTACAATCTCCTATATCCCCCACCCCCCCCCAAAAAAAAAACACAGTGGAGAAAAAAAGAGAAATGGGGTAAAGTTTATTTAGATGAAGATTCTCAGAATTAAAAAAAAATCTGCTGAAAAACACATGTGAAATCACATTACAACCATCCAAGAGTGGCCAGCAACCGTGATTTCCCTGTAACTGAGAGCATGTTCAGGACACGGGACTTTCAATTTTAAAACCAAGGTCATCCTATGAGACCAGGACCAAAGAACTTTCCAGATTCTTTAGAGATCAAACCATAAAATGCTGCCATAGAGCCAAGGGCCCAAATATATGACCCACATGGAATATTTTTCAAGAGAATTCCAGTGTAACTTAAAACAATGGGGTGAAAAATTAAAACAGAGTGTGTTTCTAAACAGGTACATACACTTAATCTAGCCATCCAATTCTAACATTGGTGTGGTTTGCAGTGGTGTACACACATGCCTTGCTACTGCCCTTCTTCCTCATTTAAGTTAATTTAAAGATGCATCATCCCGGCTGGGTACTTTCCAAGGCCCCACGGGAGGTCACTGGTCCCACAGCTGCTAAGGACTCATCTGTAAAGAATTAGCCGACTTCCTTACATCTTTTTATAACTTCATATAGAAAGCTAACATTTTAGTCATGATTGGATAGTTCTCAGAAATCTCTTCTTTTTAATGTGACATTAGTAAAGTATACAAAAGGAGTCTTTCTCATTTCTGTGGCCAGTACTATTTTGTGTAGCATGTCATCTTTTGTCAGATAAAAAATTGGGTTGTTTTTTGTCTTTTGTGTGTGTGTGTCTGTGTGTGTGTGTGCATGTGTGTGAGGTTTTGTTTTGTTTGGGTTTTTGTGGGGAGTTTTGGTTTGATTTGGTTTGGGGGTTTGTGGGTTTTGTTGTTGTTTGTTTTCTGAAACTGGGGCTTAAACACAGGGGCACTCTACCACTGAGCTACATCCCCAGCCCAAGGGGGTGTTTTTCTGAGGAACTGATAAATGGGTATGTTTCTGGAAGACAGAGCATCTGGAAATCCCTTACTAAAAAGTAACCTTTGTAAAACCAGAGGATTTCATAATTCAACCACCTGTTGATCCTTGCCCCTCCCTCAACACTTGTTCATAATGACTCATCAGCTTGGACTGGTTGACTTAGATGTACTCTATTGTTTTTTTTAATATATATTTTGGGGTTTTGTTGTTGTTGTTTGTTTGTTTTCTAATAATGGCAACAAGTTTTTCTCCCTTCCTAACTTCTGCCTGGACTTCATGGAATCAGGCAGATTTGCTGAGGCAGCGATAAGGTCACAAAATGACTGTTGTGACTGACTGGGCCCTTCAATCCCTCTCTTTGTCACTTACAAATAGCTCCAACAAGTCTGTCTCAGTAGGTGTTCTTTTGGCTTTAGCTGATAAAAGCCAGCCAGTGAGCATTGTATCTTTCAGAATTAATTCTCTCCTCCTCCACCACAAATCTCTCCCAGGAATGGGAAGAGGCATTAACTTCCCTTGGCTGGCTCCCTCTGGTTTCTTAGAATGGAATAATGTGAGAGGGATAATTTAGGTCCTCCTTATTTTATTTACTTATTTAGCAGTACTGGGAATTGAACCCACGGGTACTTTACCACTGAGCTACATTCCCAGCCTTTTTTATTCTTTATTTTGAGACACGATCTTGCTAAATTGCTGAGGCTGGACTCGCACTTGCAATCCTCCTGCCTCAGTTTCCCTGTTCTCTGGGATTACAGGCATACTAGAGGGGTCAATGGGTCCCCTCTAGGTCCCATTGATGGCTGGAGACTGGAAAGGCTCCCTTTACTGGAAGAATGTGAATGGGTGCTACATTAAAAAAAAAATATATATATATATATATTTAGTTGTAAATGGACACAATACATTGTTTGTTTGTTTTTGTACCAGGTATTGAACTCAGGGGTACTTGACCACTGAGCCACATCCCCAGCCCTATTTCGTATTTTATTTAGAGACAGGGTCTCAGGGAGTTGCTTAGTGCCTCACCGTTGCTGAGGCTGGCTTTGAACTGTCTCAGCCTCCCTAGCCGCTGGGGTTACAGGCATGCGCCATCACGCCTGGCTCTTTTATTTTATTTTTATGTGGTGCTGAGAATCGAACCCAGTGCCCCAGGCAGGCTAGGCGAGTGCTCTTCCTATGAGCCACAGTCCCAGCCTCTGGGTGCTACGTTGATTGATCTTTTTTCATGTATCAGCTAAACTTAATAATCAGCTTTCCACCCTCAGAAAACCTAGGGATATAAAACTTGGCTGCATTTAATGAGGTGCTGGGTGACAAACACACCAGCCTCTCTCTCCTCCTGCTTCACAGCGGGTGGGAGGCGGATGTTTTGTAATAAGGAGAGAAGACAATTTTGAGCACTGGGAAGCCCCGAATTAAAATCCTGTTTGTTTTGCTCATTTGAAAATTGACTTTGGTAAAATGGCAGATTCTCTGAGGCACCTTCCTCAAGCGAGAACAATGCCAGTGTGGTGGCACATTCCTGTAATCCTAATGATTCGAAAGGATGAGGCAGGAAGATCACAAGAAGTTCCAGGCCAGCCCCAGCAACTTAGTGGAACCCTGACTCAAAATACAAAATAAAGAGGTTTGAGGATGTAGTTCAATGGTAAAGCACCTCTGAGTTCAATCCCAAGTTCAATAAAAAAAAATGTTTAAATGAGAAAGATAACTAGCCATACCTTTTGAATATGAGTGTTTTGAGGACAACTAAAATAATAAAACTAAGATTCTAAAGTAACTGGCACATCACAGGTGATCAGTAAGTAGCATTTATCTTGTGAAAGTTTTGTTTTTATGAATACAAACATAAAGAAGCAGTGGCAACACCCTGCAGAGCAATATAACAATGGTTCCCAAGGCCAAAAACCAAAAGCAGTTTGGATGTGACCTTTGTACTCCAAATTAACAAATTCTCACAGTCTTTTCTGGTGGGGGTGGGG